>NC_081320.1:10325000-10628750 GCF_026419965.1 Kogia breviceps
ACATATATATACACGTATATATACATACATATGTGTATATATATATATATATATACATATTTTGGAAGGCAACTTATAAGCAGTTAAGGGCTACTTGGAAATCTCTTGAGATTAACTTCCTATACCATTCCTTCTATCACTTATGCATATTTTGATTCTCCAAAAACTTCAAGTTTTGTTATTTTAAAATATTAACTATCTATTCTTTTCTATAATGGTTTATTACAAGATATTGAATATAGTTCAATATAGTTGAATATAGTTCCCTGGGCTATACCGTAGGATCTTGTTGTTTATCCATCCTATATTTGCATCTGCTAATCCCAAACTCCCAATCCACCTCCCACCCCACCTCCCCCTTCCTCTTGGCAACCACAAGTCTATTCTCTATGTCTGTGAGTCTGTTTTTGTTTTGTAAATAAGTTCATTTGTGTCGTATTTTATTTTTTATTATTATTTTTTTATTTTTTGGCTGTGCGCGGGCCTCTCACTGTTGTGGCCTCTCCCGTTGCGGAGCACAGGCTCCGGACGCGCAGGCTCAGCGGCCATGGCTCACAGGCCCAGCCGCTCCGCGGCACGTGGGATCCTCCCGGACCGGGGCACGAACCCGTGTCCCCTGCCTCGGCAGGCGGACTCTCAACCACTGCGCCACCAGGGAAGCCCTGTGTCATATTTTAGATTCCATGTGTAAGTGATATCATGTGGTATTTGTCTTTCTCTTTCTGACCTACTTCACTTAGTATGATAATCTCTAGATCCATCCATGTTTCTGAAAATGGCATCATTTCATCCTTTTTTATGGCTGAGTAGTAGTGCATTGTTTATATGTACCACATCTTCTTTTTCCATTCATCTGCCCATGGACATTTAGGTTGTTTCCATATGTTGGCTATTGTGTATAGCGCTGCTGTGAACATTTGGGTGCATGTATCTTTTTGAATTATAATTTTGTCCGGATATATGCCCAATAGTGGGATTGCTGGATCATAATGCAGTTCTATTTCTAGTTTTTTGAGGAACCTCCATACTGTTTTCCACAGTGGCGGCACCAATTTACATTCTCACCAACAGTGTAGGAGGGTTCCCTTTTGTCCATACCCTCTCCAGCATTTGTTATTTGTAGACTTTTTAATGATGGCCGTTCTGACTGGTGTGAAGTGATAACCACATTGTATTATAGTTTTGATTTGCATTTCTTTAATAATTAGTGATGTTGAGCATCCTCTTGGCCATCTGTATGTCTTCTTTGGAGAAACGTCTGTCTAGGTCTTCTGCCCATTTTTGATTGGGTTATTTACTTTTCTGTTATGAAGCTGTACGAGCTGTTTGTATGTTTTGGATATTAAGCCACTGTCAGTCGCATCATTTGCAAATATTTTCTCCCATTCTGTAAGTTGTCTTTTCATTTTGTTTATGGTTTACTTTGCTGTGCAAAAGGATGTGGAGTTATCTTGATGACTCTTCAGGATATAATTTGACTCACAAATGTCTTAAAAATAAGTTTGCAGTATTTTGGGTGGTTGTGAAAATGCTTATATATTTTTTTGTGGTGTTTCCATGGCAGTTGTTTACATTTTTAACAACTGAAATGTAGACATTTATTTTTTTTTTAAAGATACATCTGCTGCTTTTTTCCTCCAAAGCCAAAGATCTAAAGATCCTGTACAACCATAGATAAGTAGCACATGACATGAATATGTGAAATGGGTATTTGAAAGAATTGCTGCTTTGAATTTGTTTCAATTCTGTAAGCTCATGTGGCATACTTTCCTTGCATGAGACACAGCGGGTGGTGAGCAGAGCTGACCTGGTGCAGGTGTGTGCTCTCCAGTAGCTCAGGTGTATCCAGGTAACTGAGCTACCACAGTACCTTCAGGGGCTCCATCGTGTGAGGAAGCCTCCAGGGATCACGCTGGCAGGTGGTGGTGGAGGTTTGAGAATAACTCTTCATAAAGACAGGGTCGCAGGATTTTTATGGTGGGATGGGACCACAGAGATCAGAGTCCAATGCACATCTTCTATGGAAACATTTCTAAATGAAGCCTCTGGGTCTCTCTGGCACAGAGACCTAGGCGTTGGCATCCGGCCCTTCCCCATGGAGCACAGTACCAGGTCCTGTTTGCAGATGGACAGCCCGGGCACACACAGTGCCGTACGGCGTTCTGTGCTGCAGAAGAGAAAAGTCTGGGGCCTCCCTCCTGATTTGATGTGGTCCAGGAATGTTAGGTGTTTACCGTGTGACAATGTTTCAAGGAACAGAGGTCCCTTCAACTAGGTCATCAGAGGCTGATTAAACCCTGTGGGAAACCCCAGCCTCCTCAAACCCTGGGTTGTGGCCGTGTTGGCTGTGAGGGAATGAGTGATGCTCTGTTGCCGGTGTGAACTGCTTCCAGGTTGTTCTGGGCCTGGGTCCTGCTTGGGAGGGGCTTGCCTTTCTCGGCTCCAGCAGCCCGCTCACCGAGGACAGGTGGGAAGGGTGCCCAGGCAGCAGCTGCGAGGAGCTTCACCTCTCCATGGAGGCCCTGTTGTCCATCTGCGCTGGAAGGTCACACATGGGTGATGGATGGATGGAGGGCTTGCTGCCCTCAGGAGATTTTCCACCTGAAACTTGATACTCCATGTAGCACAGGTGCTGGCACAGGTCACCGTCCCTTTTCCCCACTCCACGTTTCATTACTCCCTTCCGTTGTCCCAGGATGACGAATCCATCCAGTGCTTCCCTGTATGTGTTTGGAGCCTTTAATATGTAATCGCTCTTTTAATCGTCCCAGAAACCCTATGAGATGGGTGCTGTCATGATTCCCACTTTCCCGACGGGAAAACTGAGATACAGAAAGAGGTAACAGTTTGTCTGGAGTTTTCTGGACCTCCTGCTGCAGCATTTCTGGCACTGGAGTCTGGCCCTGACTCACACTGGGATGACTTAATAATCCTCAAGCAAGAGGTTCTTTGAGTTCAGCTTAGACCCCGCTCCTTGGCTTTCCTGGACCTCTTTGGCCCCTAGTTTTATTTACTTTGGTAAACTGAACCATACCACACCACACCAAACCAAACCAAACCAAACATTTAAAATAATTTGTTGTCTACATTTAAAAATGTGGAGATTCCACCCAAACTGGGATTTGGCAGATGCCGAATGGTTAGCCGATGGGCCAGAATCCAGGCTTCCTTCCCCACTGGGACCTGATTTTTCTAAATGGCACTGCCGTCTTTGCCTGATAGCCGTGTGTCACCGTGTGAACATCTGTGTACTGGGAGCAGGAGAGGGGAGGGGAGACAGGCTGGCCCTTTACATTGAATGTCTTTTTATGGGGAAAAGGTCTGCTTACAATGAACATTCATTGAGTGTGTTCAACTTTGAGCTCAGTTCAGTGGAATGATTTTTGAATACCTCTGCCTACCACAGTGAAATTTAATAAGCCAAAAAAAGTTCACACTTCCTTAGGTAAATTTTTTTTTTTTTTTGTGGTACACGGGCCTCTCACTGCTGTGGCCTCTCCCGTTGCGGAGCACAGGCTCCGGACGCGCAGGCTCAGCGGCCATGGCTCACGGGCCCAGCCGCTCCGCGGCATGTGGGATCTTCCCGGACCGGTGCTCGAACCCGTGTCCCCTGCATTGGCAGGCGGACCCTCAACCACTGCGCCACCAGGGAAGCCCCTTAGATAACTTTTAAAAAATGAACTGGACCATTTAAATTTGCCTCCACAAACCCCTTATAAGTGCTAAGAAGAGAAGCAAAACGATGGTTAGTGGAATATTTGTGAGTTGTAACTCTCTTATGTATCGACTCTAGGCATTTCTACATTTTTGCTATGGGAGATAAAAGTTTAGTTCACTTACACCACACCCCACCCCTGTCCCTCCTTTTAGTTTTTTTTACCCTCACAATTTTTGATTTTTGCATTATTGTTTTTAATTCTCCCAAGGATTACCAAGGTGCCTATGAATCTTCTTAAGCTTCCATTTCTTATCTGAACAACCCCGTTTCTTGACTCCTTTATAGCTGCTCCCTGCCTCTGTTAATTGGACCATTGACTTTTATATTTTCAAGGCTGATACTTTAACTATAAGCTAGCTTCTGGATTTTAAGTTACATTATTATGGCCAGGGCTATATGAGGACTGTGTTTTCTCTCTATAGGTCCAATGTCATGACACCTTTACAATTTGAAGAACACTATTCTTAGCATCAAGGTCAAATCACTTTTCTTACACTCTATAATTACTCAAAATCATGTCACATTTTTGTTTGCTTACTATTAGGTCATTGTATTTTTTGTAAGGTTTTTGGTTTCTCCTGGAGTTTGCAGTTGCCTTTCTTTTTTCTTGTTGGGAGCGGAAACATATGTCTTCATCCTTATTCCCTATATCATATCAGTAATATTTTCCAGCTTTGTGCTTATTTTCTCTGTTGCATGGAATCTGACCACTTTCCTCCTGGAAAGTCTTATGGAGCTGATTTCTTATTTTAATCTGTTGTTTCTAAGGTTGATGTACAGCAATCATTTTCTAAATATTATTCTTTTTATTGTATTTCTAGGAGTAGGTCAACTTTTTCCTGTATCCTACTGTCCTTTTGCTTGGTTTTCTTTGAGTTTTGTTGTAGTATATCCTCAAGTAATTTCCTCTGGAAGGTGTATGCATGGTCATATTTTGATTCTTTGTGTGTATGAAATGGTCCGTATTTTGCCCTCCCATTTGATTGATAGTTTAGCTGAGACTTGCCAGTTGAAAATCTTTTTCACTCATATTTTCAAGGTGTTTCTCCATTGGCTTCTAGCATAAAGTTTGCTAGTGGAAAGTCATGTATTTCCCTGGATGAGCCCTGCACTTTGTCTCTGGAAGTTGGTTGTCTTAGGTATGTGGAAATTTCTCAAGAAAGTGTTTACATCTGTTTTTTTTTTTTTTTTTTCATTTATCCTGCATGGCACTTGATAGGCTCCTTCAATTTGAAAACTAATATCTCTTTTCATTCTGGGGAATTTTCTTCTACTAGTTCTTTGATAATTCAAACTATAATTCTTTGGAGGTTAGAACTGTTATCTTGATTGCCTCTTTTTTTTCCCTCATGTTTTTCAACAAAATTTTTTTCTATGTTCTGGACATTTGCCTGATTACACCTCTTTATTTATACAATCATTTTTAATTTTCAAGACCTCTTTCTCTTATCTATTCCTATTCTATAGAGATACATTTTTTTTTTTTTTAGGTGCAATTGCTTCTGTAATCCTCTGTAGATATCAACTAGAGATCGTTTTTCAGAATTCTGCTCCCTGAATTATCTTTTTTTTTTTTTAATTCAAGGGTTAGTTGGGGTCAGTTAGCAGGATAGAGAGGGTTTGGGGGGCCGAGGGACCGGAAACCAGCAATTACGATCCACGTGAGGTTACTACTATAAGGGAGTTATGACAGGACCAGACTAAGGACCACCAGGGTTAATTTAAGCTGTTCAGAGATGAGTCCCCACAACGATCCTGTACTGACTTTTGAAGGACAAGTAGAAATTGGTTGGCAAACAAAGCAAGGGAAGGACATTGTGGGTGGAGGGGAGACCATGTATGAAGGCAGAGAAGAGTGAACCAATGCAGCCCGTTTTATGGGTGAGCAGAGAGCTTAACGTGGCCAGAGCTTCCGTGGGCTGCTTGACCTTCATTCGGAGAGATAGCTGGAGCAGAGTGAGGTTCCTGAGGAATACGGGCATTTCCTGCCTGCCAGGCTGGCCCTGGGCAGGGTGACGGAGGGCTTCTTTCGAGCCACCTTTTTCGCTGCCCAGAAGACTCAGGGGCAGGTAGGTCTTGCCTGGGGGTCCCTGAACTTTCAGGCTGGTCATTAGGGATGTCAGCTTCCAGCGAGCAGGACCTGTATCTTTTTGTTCACTCTTGTCCACTTTGGACGTAGAACTGGGCCCGGCACTTAGTTAAGCACTTGGGGAGTGGATGGATGGATGGGTGGATATCGTGGTGAAGGGAAGCCATCTTTGGTGGAGAATAAATCAGTCCCGATGACAGCTCTGTGGAGATCAGAAGTGATATTTTAAATGTATTAAGGATACTGGGACCCTGATCGGAATCTCTAAAAAAATAAAAGCAAACATTCTCCATTTCTTATGCGTGTGTCCAGACCTTTGTTTTATAGCTTTGGAACCTGCCCCCACCAGGGTGTTTATAGTCCAGGCATGCGTGTATATGGGCAGAGACTCCTTTGTTCCTGCTTCCTGCAAAGCCCACTTGCTCCCTGGCTCACCCTTGCAGATTGCTCATGGGTGAGCCTCATGGATCTGACGACATTGCTGATGTGACTGGAGCGCTCTTCTGGGTGGATGACCCACAGGTCCAGGGATGGTTTCTAAAGGCAGCCACGTAATAGGATTAAAGCTTCAGAGAGTAGCCCTGGCCCCAAGCTGCAGAGGAGCTGGGTTTAGGGGGATTCTTCCTGGGTGAGAGAAATCGATATCATACTCCAGCAATAGACCTGATGGCAGTTCTTCAAACAAGCCACATCTTGTCACCTCCCAGGTCTGCACAAACCGTTCCTCTGCCCTTGACCCTCCCAGGCTCTCTCTTTCCCTTTCACCTCTTCTGTTCCGTCTCCAGGAAATCTCCTACCCTTGTGGCTGACCTGGGCACAGAGCTCTCACGGCACCTGCTTTATCCCAGCCCAGGTGTTAACTGATGGCTCTCCTCCATCTGCCCTGTTAGACTATCAGCTACTCAGCACAGGGTCTTCGCCCAGCACAAGGTGCTGCCCCGTTACGAGGCCCTCAGTAAACATCTGTGAACTGATTCAGCCCTGTGACCTCCCCCGTCCGTCACAGGCATCTTCATCCTGTCGAGGTCCAGGAGCAGGGAGGGCCGCTGCCACATGCTGAACGTCACAGCAGGCCACGCACGTGATGCCCCATGGGCATTTTCTTACCCCTCTGTCGCGGCAGCTTTGCCGTGATTCCTGTTTTACGGACGAGAGGCTGGGAGGTGAGGGAGCTTGGTAATGGCAAACGGCTTGGGTGGGGCGGCACAGTGTCGTACCCACCCTGCCCGACAGGGGCCCCACTGAACTCCTCTGGCCAAAGACCCTGTGTTTTGAGGCTACGCTGGAGAAGGGGTGCTGGACATGGGGCCTCCAAGGGCAGCACCTTAGGTTTCTGGCAACTTCCATGCCTCTTGCTTGGGTAACCTCTGACCTTTGAGCTGAGATGGCCCATGTGGCGTTCTGAGCACCGGATCCTGTCTGTCCTCAGGGGTGTGGAGGCAGCCCTAGATGCGAACTTGATTTTCGTTCCCAGGGATATCGTAGGTCAGGTAGTCAGAGCAATGGGCCTTGGCCCCAGAGTGACCCTGTGGGGTCCTATTTTTCTTTATTAACTTCCATCTGGTGAGAATGTTGTAGTGAGTCGATTTTTAAAAAATATCTGCTTATCTCATTTCTTTGTCTAATTAATGTCGTAAGAGAACGATGTCCCAGTTTTCATGCCTGAATAAATAACTGTCACGGTGTGAGGTGCTGAGGGGCTGGTTCCCCTTTCTTGTGTTTGGCGTCTCACCAGGCTTAGTTTCAGTCCATGCTCCAGACGTTACTTTTAAAGGAACTCATCTTGTCAGTCAAATAAGACCATCCACTCCCACTCGGATTTAGAGGACACTTTTGTCAGTGTTTCAGCGTGATTCTGAGCTTCAAATCACTAGAGATACTTAATATAAAAAGTGTACTCTCTGTCTATACTCCATTATTTTTTAAGGAATTCCTTTATTTATTTATTTAATTTATTGATTGATTGATTTTTGCCTGTGTTGGGTCTTCGTTTCTGTGCGAGGGCTTTCTCTAGGTGCGGCAAGCGGGGGGGCCACTCTTCATCGCGGTGCGCGGGCCTCTCACTGTCTCAGCCTCTCTTGCTGCGGAGCACAGGCTCCAGACGCGCAGGCTCAGTAGTTGTGGCTCACGGGCCCAGTTGCTCCGCGGCATGTGGGATCTTCCCAGACCAGGGCTCGAACCCGTGTCCCCTGCATTGGCAGGCAGACTGTCAACCACTGCGCCACCAGGGAAGCCCTACTCCATTTTTAAATTAAGTAGAATTTTAAAGATGGAGGGGAGGAGTTAGTTTAAGTATGGCCTCTCCTCTGACATAACCCCACCTTTACATATGATCTTACAAATCCTCTCCTTTACTCACTACAGATGGACTAAAGGCATGAGAAGATTGTGAGTTTTGGAGGACAGAGCATAGATATAAGTCCTTGCCCTTAAGTGGTTTTCAGTCCTGTTGGAAAAGCAGAGTGTAGACCTGAAAGGATCCTGCGCCAGTGTGGGTGCCCTGGGAACACGCCGTCACATGACCAGCGAAGGCTGACGCGGCTGCCATGTCGAAGTTAGAACCCATCCTGACCTGACCTGCTGGGCGCAGGAAGAGGACATGCTGTGTTAAGAGAAGTGGATAGTTCCACTCCGTTCCTGGACCATGTTGATTTCTGGGCTTTGTTATTAAATAGAGACCCAGACAAATGGAGCCAGTCTGGAGATGATTCCCAGGACAGTGAGGGATGTGATGTGATGCCATGCTTGGAACTGCTGGACCATCTGGGTGCTGAGCTGGGAAAAGAGCCTGTCCTGGGTCAGAGAGGCATGGTTGCAACCTTCCAGGAGACTGGGGCTATTGCAGGCAGCTGGGAAGATGGTTTGGACCAGATGATGGAGCGCCTTGCTTGCCTTGCTAAAGATTCTGCAATTTATTCTCTTGGCAATAGGACACTACTGATCGTTTCTAGGGAAAGATGTAATGAGATCTAGCTTGGGGTTCATGTGGCATCTTAGTTTGGAATGGAAAACACAGAGGAGGAACAGGTTTAGGGAGGGAGAAGTGAGTTTGCAGAAGTGTCAGGCAGGCATGTGGAGGCTCTGGGAGTCGTTGGCTGAAGCTGGGGGAGTAGGTTCCCCTTGTGCAGGAAGAGGTAGCTGTGAGGGTCTCTGGGCAGAGCCTGTATTTAAAGGACAAGCCAACGGGCATGATGGGGAATGCAAGAGATGGGTCAGAGAGGTGGGAGGAAAACCAGGTCATAGCTTCATGGAAGCCAAGAGCAGAGAATTTCCAGAAAGCATGTATGGTCAGCAGTCGCCACCATTTGTTGAGTGATGCTGATTTGTTGAGTGCCAGACTTAGCACTTTTCATGCTAAGTGCTCTCCGTAGGTCATTTCTTTTAATTCTTACAGGAGTGCCACAAGGGAGGCACCAAGATTTTTTCGTTTAACATCTTTTTTGGAGTATAATTGCTTTACATTGTTGTGTTAGTTTCTGCTGTATAACAAAGTGAATCAGCTATACATATACATATAACCCCATATCCCCTTGTGTCTCCCTTCCACCCTCCCTATTCCACCCCTCTAGGTGGTCACAAAGCACCGAGCTGATCTCCCTGTGCTATGCGGCCACTTCCCACTAGCTATCTATTTTACATTCGGTAGTGTATATATGTCCATGAAGGGAGGCACCAAGATTGATATTCCATAGATGAAGGATTTAGGACCAGTGTTAGGCTTCTTGGGAGACAGAATGTGAGGCAGTTTGGATTTGAGTTCCATGTCTGCCCTTATTAGCGGTGTGAACTTGTACAAATTAGTTGGATTCTCTTCTCTAAATGAAATATAATGGACCCGTCTCCTGAGGTTGTTGATAGGGTGCCGTGAGGTATTGTCTTATTGTAAGTGAAGCCCTTCACCGGGTGCCCAGCATGCAGAAGCTCTAACCCTGTTCAGTGAACTTTTATTTTCAGATATTGTATTTTTTTTTTTTTTTGCGGTACGCGGGCCTCTCACTGTTGTGGCCTCTCCCGTTGCGGAGCACAGGCTCCGGACGCGCAGGCTCAGCGGCCATGGCTCACGGGCCCAGCCGCTCCGCAGCATGTGGGATCTTCCCGGACCGGGGCACGAACCCGCGTCCCCTGCATCGGCAGACGGACTCTCAACCACTGTGCCACAAGGGAAGCCCTATTTCTTTTTTTTTTTTTTTTTTTTTTTGCGGTGTGCGTCCTCTCACCATTGTGGCCTCTCCCGTTGTGGAGCACAGGCTCCGGACGCGCAGGCTCAGCGGCCATGGCTCATGGGCCCAGCTGCTCGGCGGCATATGGAATCTTCCCGGACCGGGGCACGAACCCGCGTCCCCTGCATCGGCAGGCGGACTCTCAACCACTGCACCACCAGGGAAGCCCTATTTCTTATTTTTATCTTCTGTTTCTCTGCTGAGATTGCTTACCTTTTTGTTAACTAGAGAATACTTGCCTTGACCTCATGGAGTATGGTAGTAATATCTGCTTGAAAGCCCTTATCTGATTACTTCAACATCTGGATCATTCTAGGGTAGGTATTTATTGATAGTCATTTCTCTTGTGAATAGGGCACATTTTCCTGGTTCTTCATAAATTGAGCAATTTTGAATTATATCCTGGATGTTGTGAATATTATGTTTTGAGGACTTTGAGTTATGCTTTTAGTCTTCTGAAGAATGTTGATGGTTTATTTAAGCAGGCAATTAACCTGGTTAGACTCAAGGCCTGACCTTGAGCTTTTTCTGTGGGTTCAAGTCTAAGTTCAGTTCTTCAAGCCTTTCATGCACTGCCTTGTCCCATGCATGCTGGTTTAGCGGTCAGCCTGAGATTCATCCAGAGTTCATGTACAAAGTCAGGAGAACCCCTTCTTCTACTCTTTCCTCTTTGGGCTCCTTCACACACTCCAGGGACCGTAGTTGCCTTTGCTCCTTTTCCCAGTGCCTCTAGCCAGCAAGACAACAGGATTTTTCTCTCAGAGCTTTGCCTCTCTGCTGTCCTGCTCCTCCACTGTGGCCTGTTTTCAGGGCAAATCCCAGGAAAACAACGACCACGAAAAGCCAGGAAATTCACTCTGTGCCAGGTGCTACTTCAAATTTTTTTTTAACTTTAAAAAAAAAAAAAATGTATTTATTTATTTATTTATTTATTTAGGCTGTGCCGGGTCTTAGCTGTGGCATGCGGACTTCTTAGTTGCGGCCTGCAGACTTCTTAGTTGTGGCATGTGGACTTCTTAGTTGTGGATTGCGGACTTCTTTAGCTGTGGTATGCATGTGGGATCTAGTTCCCCGACCAGGGGTTGAACTCGGGCACCCTGCATTGGGAGCGTGGAGTCTTACCCACTGGGCCACCAGGGACGTCCCTACTTCAGATTTTTTTGACCCTCCTCCATAAGCTGTTTGCTTGTTTTTACTCCCCAGAATTCTCAGTAGTTGTTTTTGTACTTTGCTCAGAGTTTATAGCTGTTATCTATGGGAGGGTCAGTCTGGAGAGGGTTCACAAGGCCACATTAGAAGTGAATTTCTGCCTGCTGTTTTTCACCCAGCCCTAATTCTCAGAGATCTTTCTAAGTCAGTATATAGAAAAGTTCCTCAATCTTTTAAATCATACATAGTAGTCCACTATAACCAGACCCCTCCTCGTGGACATTTATGCCGTTTCCAAAGGTTTGCTTTTAGAGACAGTGCTGCATGAAACGGCCTTATACCCTCTATACGTGACTCTGAGGGTCTTGGTGGAGAAATGTCGTGGGCCCCCAGTCACAGTGGAGGTTTTTCTTAGAACCGTGAAAAATATTCATTTCCTTCATTTTGGTGTGACATCTCCTTCCTTCTCTGGTTGACTGAAGGCCTGGGCCGTGGTTCTGGGCATAACCAGTGGCAGGAAGGTGTGAAGGACTGGAGAGAGAGTGAGGAGTGCTGGATATTCCAGAAGACTTAGAGATTGCTCCAGAGTGCCGGGCTGAGAGGGGTTAGGGAAGTCTGATACCAAAGGACAGAGACAGCCCTGCAACTCCCACAATCCCCACAAAACTGGATGTTTCATTTAATTTCCCATTTCCAGATTGGTTGCTTATCAACAAAGAATGAAATGCATCTTTGGACAAAAATACAGTACATTAAATGAAAGCTTTCTCTCTTAGTATCTCTCTCCTCCAGTTCCTCTTAAGCAAAGGCCAAGATGAACCTTGCAGAAGCATCACTGAGTATGTCTACCTTGGTCACACACCTTCAGCATCTGTCTGTTGTCTGCAGGCTCAGGCTCCCAATGTTTAGCATTGTACTTAAGACACTTAATATGACATGATGCTTGGGGCTGCAACAGCCGTTTTGTGATCATGAGGCAGCAAGCACAAGGATGAGAAGCCAGTTGCTAAAAATGGACCTCTACAGGACCTGGTCCCTAAGGACATTGTTAAGCAGTGAAACCAACATCAGCATTCACCCACCTTCAGATGACTTACTATAAAAAATTAAAATAAACTCTTATTTGTTTAAACTAAAAAAAAGATCCTCAATACTCCAGTCCAGATATCCCCAGGCATTCAGTGGTTTTCTAGCTGTGTGACCTTAGGCAAGGTAGCATACGGTCTGAATCTCCATCTCCCCATCCCCAAATGGGAATAGTCATGCTTCATTCTCAGCGATTTTATGAGGCTTAGATGAAGCGACACTTCTGCCGTGCTTGGCACTGTATTTGACCTGCAGAAGGTGCTTGGTGGATGCCACCCAGAGGTGTATTATTGTCCACACTTGCTGTCTGACTCAGAGTCCTTACTGCTGAGCCATTACTGATGCTGAGGTCCCCACGTGATAGTCAGCCTTGTTCTCATGTCTGTGTGAATCCTTGAGGCCCAGCTCCAGCCCCAGCTCCTCTGTGAAGGTTTCACAGCAAGGTCACCCTCCTGGGAACTCCTGGAGTCTGGCACTTAACACAGTGGATAATGAAGCTATTTTCTTGGTTTATGTTGTACTCTCCGGGCTCAGGGATCATGCCCTGTGCCTCTTTATGACCTCTTCAGTGTCTTGCACACAATAGGCTTTTCATAAACGTCGATGACGGAGCTGGAACCCGCTATCTCACTTGCATAAAACGGGTACTTTCCACACAGAGAGAAATAAGCACAACTTTGTCATTGGTGGCCGTTGCACCATAGCCCAAGAACATGGAGGCGTCTGCGACGGCTGTTCTGCTGGCTGCTGAGTCAGGGAGGCAAATACAAATTTCATGGAACTTAATGTCCATAGACAACTGCATAACCATGTTAAAGGAGAGCAATGAAGGAAATACAAAACCCGTGATTTCAACAAATGTTCACGGAACTCCTGGATTCCCTGTGGACCAGGCATGGAACGGAAGACGAAAGCTCGCCCTCCGAGAGCTTGCAGGATGCTGGAAAGACGTCTGTACCCAGATCGCAGCCTCGCACATGCTTGGGCGAAGCAGCCGGAAGAGGGGCTGATGAAAGCCGGGGTGGGGCAGAGAAGCCTCCCAGGGGTCGTGATGTTTGAGGGGGTTTGTAGGATGAACAGGATTTGAAAGGTGACGGAGGAGAGAAGAGCAGTGCAGGGGAATGGGATGGGGGGGGGTGGGATGGGAAGCGGGGAGTAGCATGCACTGCGTTTGGGAACCTGGGGCTGATTTGATGAGCCAGGTGCGAGTGAAAGGGGTGGGTGGTTGAAAAAGGGGCCACGAGGCAGGTGAGGTGGCTCTGTAGTCTCGGCTTCGTCACACAGCCACTGGGGTCCCACAGGGGTGTTCCACAGGGCTTGGCAGTGTGCTCAGCTCTGAGTTTTCGGCTGGAGAAAGGCAGCCCCTTAGGCAGCTCTTGCTGTGCTTCCTGGGAGGGGAGGGGACGCTCTCAAGGAGGTGGCAGTGGGGTTCAGGGGGAGGGGCGGCGTCCAGAGCAGCTCACCTGGAGACATTGGCTGACCCCAGAGGGTGGCTGGGCCGGTGAGCTGAGGATGAGGGGGAGTCACCTGTGTTACCTTTTTCTGTGGTTGTAACGTCAGTGCGGAAATGCTTCTCACTTACGTTCTGCCTTTTTCATATTACATCCTAAGCTTGAGGATTTTCCCATATGTCTGATACCGGTTAGATTTTCTGATCCAGTGACTGTGCCTTTTGTGCCAGTGCTACAGCTTTTTACCTGCTGATCTTTCCAAGCTCCAACCCCACCTCACTTTGGAGTGCCAGCTCATTGCAGTCTAATTGGCGTCCATTTCGGGAGGTGGGTTTGTGTCTCTGGGTCTTTGCTGGTGGTGGTTAGTACTGGTCCCACGCCTCACTGGGAGCCGTGGGGTGTGCTGGTCTCCCCTCAGCTGTGTTGCTTGACTTGATTACTCTTTGGGAAGTTGATTTTTCTCTTCCAAGGAAGAGAACGCACCTTGGAGAATGGTCCTGGAACTATGGAGAAAACTCAGAATGTTTCTTCTGTCACCTGATGAGGCAGTGATGGCTCACAGCAGTGCTTGTAAACTAGAGAAGGTGTTTTGCTTCGTTTCTTCTCCGTATCCCAGCGACCACGCAGTCACACTTTGGTAATGCTCTCTTTGTCTGGTTGTGTCTTTCTCCCCCTCTGCTGGGTGCGTGTGCAGCGTTTCAGTCAGCTGCCTCTATCAAATCCATCAATTTAGACAAATTCCCTCCCCTCCCAGCAAAGTCCGAAGTTAGCACCTTTAGGTTATACTGACCTAAAAATTCAGGTCATGAAATGGAACCTTTTGTGAGAATCTACTGGGGTAGGGGTGAAAGACTTTATTACCAAGAGATGTGTCCTTGTTCTTTTACTCCCTTTCTTGAATCTTTCTTTCAAAACGTTGTCCTTTGTGTTCAGTGTGAATCTGAGTGGCGGTGGAACATAGTTTAATAATATCTCCTTGCCAAAGCATCCATGTTTCAGGCTGACAAAAGACAGCACCTTAAGAGAAAAGTTGCATTCAGCTATGCAAAAAGCACATGGTTCATAGCATTTTGCAAGGTAATCGTTTTCCATACTTTCCCTTATTAGATCGTTTTAAAAATTACCAATTAATACCTGCTTATGTGAAAGCATTCACATTATACACTGGAAAAGAGTATAAAATGGTAGGGAGTGAAGATCCTTTTCCACCCAAACCCCTCCCATCCAACAATTTGGCATTTAGTCTTCCAGACTTCCTTTCTAATAATTATATATATAACCATTCAATATCAGACATCCCCTCGACACATTATATGCACATTTAGATTGTACCTGCAATTTTTTTTTTTTTTTTTTTTTTTTGCTTAAAGGTATGTTGTGTCACTTTTCACATCGGATCTACTACACTCTTTTGTAACATCTGTGATTGTGTTTTATGGAAAGCTTCCTCTTAGCCTATGTTCTATACACCTGGACAGAGGTCTTGGTTTTTCATTCGTTTTGTGTATTTTTAAAAAAACTAGACATAGGAGAAGAGAGGGGGGATAGTTTAAAGGATGATAAGTGTTTTTAATAAGCATTTGACAGAATTCAACACCCATTCATGATAAAAAAAAAAAAAACCATCAGAAAAATAGGAATAGAAGGGAACTTCCTCAATTTGATCAAGAACATCTACAACCCTCCCCCATAGCTAACATTATACATAATGGCGAATGACTGCATGCTTTCCTCCTAAAATTGGGAACAAGGCTAGGGTGCCTGCTTTCACTACTCTTACTCAACATAGTGCTGGACTTCCAGCTGGTGCAGTAAAGCAAGAAAAGGAAAGGCATTTGGATGAGAAAAGAAGAAACAAGAGATGATGCTTGTCTATACAGAAAGCCCAAGGAACCTATGAAAAATCTAAGCGCAGTCTTCTCATTGCTGTGGTTTCTCTTGTTGTGGAGCACGGGCTCTAGGTGCATGGGCTTCAGTAGTTGCAGCACGTGGTCTCAGTAGTTGTGGCTCACGGGCTCTAGAGCGCAGGTTCAGTAGTTGTGGCGCATGGGCTTAGTTGCTCTGCGACATGTGAGATCTTCCCGGACCAGGGCTTGAACCTTTGTCCCCTGCACTGGCAGGCGGATTCTTAACAACTGCACCAGCAGGGAAGTCCCTAAAAATTTTTTTTTGAAAAAGAATAAGGTGGGTGGAGTCAGTCTACTCAATTTCAATACTTATATAGTAATCAAGTCTAGTGGTTTTGGCAGAGAGACAGACACATAGATCGATGGAACAGAATAGAGAGCCCAGAAATAAACCCCAATAAATATGCCCAACTGATTCTTTACAAAAGTACAAAAGAAATTCAATGGAAGAAAAGATAGCCTTTTCAACAAATGGTGCTGGAGCAATTGGGCATCTATAAACAAACAACGCCCCCCGACCCCCCCCACAAAATGTTAGCACAGGGAACTCTACCCAGTATTCTGTGATAACCCATATGAGAAAAGAATCTAAAAAAGAATGAATATATGTATTTGTATAACTGAATCACTTTGCTGTACACACAAACTACCACAACGTTGTAAATCAGCTATATTCCAATAAAATTAAAATCTTTAAAAAAAAGTCTCACACCTTACACAAAAGTTAACTCAAAATAGATCATGGTTTTAAATGTAAAACATAAATTTATTAAACTTTCAGAAAAAATAGAAAATCTTTGGGGTCTACGGGTATACAAAGTTTTTTTTAAAATACTTTTATTTTCAAAGTTTTTTTTATACATCTTTATCGGAGTATAATTGCTTCACAATGCTGTGTTAGTTTCTGTTGTACAACAAAGTGAATCGACCATATGCATACATATGTCCCCATATCCCCTCCCTCTTGAGCCTCCCTCCCACCCTCCCTATCCCACCCCTCTAGGTGGTCACACAGCACCGAGCTGATCTCCCTGTGCTATGCGGCTGCTTCCCACTAGGTATCTATTGGACATTTGGTAGTCGATGCTACTCTCACTTTGCCCCCAGCTTCCCCCTCCCCCACCCCGCCCCCCCGCCCTGTGTCCTCAAGTTCATTCTCTACGTCTGCGTCTTTATTGCTGCCCTGCCACTAGGCTCATCAGTACCATTTTAAAAAAATTCCATATATATGCATTAGCATACGGTATTTGTTTTTCTCTTTCTGACTGACTTCAATCTGTATGACAGACTCTAGGTCCATGCACCTCACTAGAGTAGACACCAAGGCATATCCCGTAAAGAAAGAATTGGTAAGTTGGACTTAATCAAAACAAATAACTTTTGCTCTGTAAAGACCTTATTATGCAGATGAAAAGACAGGCTACAGACCAGGAGAAAATATTTGTAAACCACATATCTGACAAAGGACTAGTATACAGGATATAGAAAGAGTTCTCAAAACTCAACAGCGAAAAAACAACCAATCCAAATAGAAAATGGGCAAACATTTCACTGAGGAGAATCTACCGTTGGCAAATAAGCACATGAAACGATGTTCGACATCATTAGACACTTAGGAAAATGTAAATTAAAACCACAATGGCTATCAGAATAATACCTATCAGAATGGCACAAATTTTTAAAAAAAGGATAACACCAAAAGCTAGTGAGGATGCAGAGAAACAGTATCATTCACACATTACTGGTGGGATTTGTAAAACAGTACAACCACTTTGGAAAGCGGTTTGGCAGTTTCTTATAAAATTGAACACGCAACTGCCGTATGACCCAGCAGTTGCACTGCTGGGCATTTATCCCAGAGAAATGAAAACTTATGCTCATGCAGATACCTGCACATGAACGTTCATAGCAGCTTTACGTATAATAGCCCTAAACTGCAAATAGCCCAGATGTCCTTTTTTTTTTTTTTTTTTTTTTTTTTTTTGCAGTATGTGAGCCTCTCTCTGTTGTGGCCTCTTCCGCTGCGGAGCACAGGCTCCGGACGCGCAGGCTCAGCTGCCATGGCTCACGGGCCCAGCCGCTCCGCGGCATGTGGGATCTTCCCAGACCGGGGCACGAACCCGTGTCCGCTGCATCGGCAGGCGGACTCTCAACCACTGCGCCACCAGGGAAGCCCCCAGATGTCCTTTAACAGATTACTTGGCTGTGGTATTCCAGTATGCCATGGAATACTGCTAAGCAATGAAAAGGAATGAACTATTGGTACATGCAGCCAACTGGATCAATCTCCAGAGAATATGCTGAATGAAAAGCTCTAATCCCTAAAGGTTACATACTGTAGGCTTCCATTTATATGACCTTCTCGAGAAGGCAAAATTACAGGACTGGAGAACAGACTTGATGGTTGCCAGGGGCTAAACAGGGATAAGTGTGGGAGGAAAACGGATGCATTTATAAAAGGGCAACGCAAGGTGACAGAAACGTTCTGTAGCTGGACTGTATAGATGTCAATACCCTCACTGATATTGCATGATAATTTTGCAAGATGTCACTGGGGATGACATCTTGGAGGAAACTGGGCAAAGGATACGTGGGGCTTCTCTCCATTATTTCTCTATATAATTTCAGATACCTGCATGTGAATCTATTAATACAATTATCTCATAATTAAGAGTTTACTTAAAAATATATTGGCTCTTTTTCAACAGTGGATATATTGCACTCTTTTTAAAAATTATTTTTTAAATTCTTTTTACTGCACTCTTTTTTTTTTTTTTTTTTTCTTTTTTGCAGTACACGGGCCTCTCACTGTTGCGGCCTCTCCCGTTGCAGAGCACAGGCTCCGGATGCGCAGGCTCAGCGGCCACGGCTCACGGGCCCAGCCGCTCCGCGGCACGTGGGATCTTCCCAGACCGGGGCACGAACCCGTGTCCCCTGCATCGGCAGGCGGACTCTCTACCACTGCGCCACCAGGGAAGCCCTACTGCGCTCTTTTTAACAGCTGCTGTCATGTTTTCTGGAGGGCCTCATTTTAGCCCATGTCCCATATACCTGAGAGGAGGGATTTTTGTTTGTCTGTTTATGTTTTTGTGAATTTCTTTCTGGTAGGAATTTGATTAGAGGAGAAAGTAGGTAAGAGCTAGAAGGAAGAAAACTGGTATTCTTTCTTTGAAACAGGTTCTTTAAAAGTATTTTTGTGTCTTACATTAGAAAGGGATTTCCTTTCCTGGGCGTTTTACTCTTGACTCCGATGAGGATCTGGGGGTCAGAGTGGGTCAGCGAGCGGTTTTGGGGTCGCTAAGCTGCAGTGACAGGCTATGAACGGCTTTCATTTTCTTGTGTTTAACAGGCCAAAATCCACCATAGAAATGCCCTAAAATACTCTTGTTATTGACTGCATGTGAGGGTGTCACCCATTTGTCCCCTTCAGTCCACGTACAGTTTCCTTTTCTTCCCTTCAGCCTCTTCCTTCTCCCCTGGCCGACTCTGACTTACAATCGAGCTTTCACTTAAGTAGTATTTGCCACTGAAAGTTCCAGAGTTTTCTGGGTTAGTTGTTCTGTGATGTAGGCTGCACACAGAATCCATGTCCATCGTCACACCAGTGCAAATTTTCTACGAAAAGAGTGTGTGGTTTTTTTCATATTATCGAATACCCAGCCATTCATATCAAGAGAAGCCAAGAAACCAAAATCTACTGTTATTCTGTTGGAAACCTAAAACTTAAAAAAATACGGTCAGCTCCTCTGACACTTACAAGCTGTAAGTGAATTCAGTGAATACAAGCTGAATTCTCCCTGGAGTGAATTCAGTGGTTCAGGAAGCTCTCTGGCAGCCCTGTTTATCCAGCTCTGGGTACCGGCCACGCAAAGATGAGTAACTGGGCCCTGATGTACGCCCATGAGTTCACTCTGCTGTGACACAGGTGGACAGACCACGGCCACTTAATGACAATGACGAGGGTGATAGCTGGCCTCCTGGAGTCCTCACCGCTGCCAGGCCCTGAGGGTGTCCAGCCCCCTGTCTCCTGGGGAGGGGCTGCAGTTACTGTTTCTCTGCAGAGGATGGTACGGAGGTTGAGAGCAGGGCAGGGGGCGGTCCCTTGACCCATGGCTCATGGGGCTTGGTCCCTGGAAGATGCCTGGCAAAAGGGGGCCCAGGTGCTGTTGCTGGCGGTGGTGGGGGGGGGTGGGGAACGGGCAGCAACTCAAGACTCAACAGATGTTTTTAATTTGTGTGAACTGGGGGACAAAGCAAGTCCTTGTGAAAACTCATCTCCAAGCTTTCCAAGCAGAGCTGTTGAACTTTTACTCCAAAAAGATGGTGCCTGGCTCGGGTTCCCAGGAAACGCCGCGAGGAGGAACAACAGCATCACCGGTCTTACCTTTTCAGTTACTTGGGGCTTAGAGACTTAAAAACAACTTGTTTTCTTAGGTTGGTTAAACAACCACAGCCTAGGTTTCAGTGTTTGTTCAATGTTAATTTCCATTGATTTAGCAAGTTTTACATCAGGTTCTGAAAGTTTCAGATTTGAATTACTAGGTTTCTGACAAATCTGGAAAGAGTTTACACGTTATACATATGCCCTTCTTTTCCTAAACTTAAGTGTGACTTTTTCTGTAGCTTTTTCAGTTTTTTTTTTTTAAAGTTTAATTTTAAGGGCCCAAGGAGGGATAACATCAGGAAATAAACTCAATAATGAGAAATGTGTCATTGTTGTTTCTTGCTCCTGCCTTTCTTGCCGTCTCCTCCCTCTTTTGGGGGGAGGGCAGGGCTGCAGCCTTGCAGCCTGTTGAGACTTGCCCTTGGCCTCCAGGAAGCTGGCCCTGTACTTGTTTGTGGACAGCACACAGTGGCTCTCAGCCAGGTGGGGACACCTCTTCCTGCTGAGTCACCTGTGAGCACCAGGAGGCCTCATCTCCCCAAGCATCACCCCAGGCCTGCTAGCTGGCTGCGCTCCCGGCGATGGTATTCCCTGAAGGTGAGCGTAGGACACTGACATGACGTTAAGAGGACATAAAATGAAAATAGTTTTATTATGAACTGTAACATCATCGTCGTCGTCGTCACAGTTGCTAAGAATTCACCTGTGCTGTGTACAAGGGAATATTACTCAGCCATAAAAAGAAACGAAATTGAGTTATTTGTAGTGAGGTGGATGGACCTAGAGTCCGTCGTACAGCGTGAAGTAAGTCAGGAAGAGAAAAACAAATACCGTATGCTAACACCTATATATGGAATCTAAGGGAAAAAAAAAAAAGGTCATGAAGAACCTAGGGGTAAGACAGGAATGGAGACGCAGACCTACTAGAGCGTGGACCTGAGGATGCGGGGAGGGGGAAGGGTGGGCTGTGGCGGGGTGGGGGGGGTGGCATGGACATGTATACACTACCAGGTGTGGAGTGGATAGCTGGTGGGAGGCAGCCGCGTGGCACTGGGGGATCGGCTCGGTGCTCTGTGACCACCTAGAGGGGTGGGACAGGGAGGGAGGGAGGCGCGGGAGGGAGGGGATGTGGGAGCATGTGTACATGTATGGCTGATTCACTTTGTTGTAGGACGGAAACTGACACACCATTGTGGAGCAATTGTACTCCAATAAAGATGTTAAAAAAAAAAAGAATTCACCTGTGCCAAGCCTTTCGCTAAGTTCTTATCATACATCATCTCTTTCAGTGCTTCCTGAACTTGAATCCCCCCCCCACCCCCGGGGACTGGCTACCTGACCCGCACT
Organism: Kogia breviceps; assembly: GCF_026419965.1. Taxonomy (NCBI): domain Eukaryota; kingdom Metazoa; phylum Chordata; class Mammalia; order Artiodactyla; family Physeteridae; genus Kogia; species Kogia breviceps. The sequence goes on from NC_081320.1 coordinate 10,346,352, forward strand.
CCACTCCCCACCCCCAGAGTTTCCGATTCAGTAGGTCTGGGTCAGGGCCTGAGAACCTGCATTTCTCACACATTTGCAGGAGATGCTGTCACTGCTGTTCCTCATCCCAGAAGTCTAAGTTAATCTGCCTAAAACAACCCCACGAAATAGGTAACGTGAGGAAACAGGCAAGAAAAGGTAGGAGACTGGACCACACAGCTCCTTGCAACTGACCATAAGCATCGGCTGGTCCAGCATAGTTAATTTTTCAGAGGAAGTAGCGAGTGCCTAAGAGAGCCCTGGACGGACGTCCACTGCTGGGGACTAGTGGGTTGTGGCGTGCGTGGCGGGGTGTCAGAGTCACGCACGGAGGGGCAGGAAGTGTGGGGCGTTACCTGCAGGAAGACCAGCTCTGGAAGGTGCTGCCCGCGGGAGCACGGGGGCCCTGGCTGTTAGCAGGAGAGAGCAGTGTTGGAAGGAGAGCCAGAGAAGGGGTTAATAGGATGCGTTCGGTGGGTCACGTTCTCCCTGCCTCCCCTCCCTGTACCAGCACACTGTGGCTCTGTGTGGGGGGGATTCTGTCCACGCCATGGCCCTTCTTCTCCCCTTCACGCTCCTTTCCCATATTTCCCAGAAAAGGGGAGGAAATCATTTAAAAAATACAGGAGGAAAATAAGCAACAACCTTTCTCTGTGAGTTTATTTTGTGATGTTATAAATCTTTGGACCCTTGAAATTAAAAAAAAAAAATAAAGGAAGAGTCACGCCTAACAGGAAGGCTTTCCCCGAATTTGTCACAAACGCATTAATTCAAGATTGGAAGCCTGGAAAACCCGAGAGCGTTGGCAGCATGGAAGGGTGTAAAGCGAGGTTGCAGACCCGTGGCCCCCTGGCCGGATTCCACTGACATGTTTTGTTTGGCTCCTGTCGTTTTTGAAAAATAGTCAAATCAGTTTCAAACATGGGAGTTTTCATAATAAAACCCCTGATGTCCAGCTTTCTTTTGAGGAACAGGGAGCACCAGGGCTGTGGCTGGTTGGTGGCTGACCACGTGAAGGGGCATGGCTTCTGGGCACAGCCCCGGCCAGCAAACCACCCCTGGTCTACAGAGTTGTGGACTCAGACCTGGAGCACCTCTCAGCAGCTGGATGACTTGGAGGCTGTGGCACTTACTGGACTTTTCCTCCTCACCTGCCGCTGGCAGCCTTGTGTGTGTGACAGCACATCGTAAACACGAAGCACAGCAGATTCCCAGCAACACAGGGACCCTTGGGCCAGCGGGCCTTAGGGAAGAGGCGCTTGGTGACAGTCCATGCACCTGTAAGGACGTTCCCTACTGCCTTCTAAGACAGTGCCAGCCACTTCTTTCCTTTAAAGTTTTCCCGAAAGATGGACTTAAAAAATGTGTTTTCTAAAATTATGATTATTTTACAAGGTCTGCACAGTCCACGTGGTGCTTTATAGGGTGTATCCGGCTACAGCTGGCCCACTTCTGGGTGTTTTATGGCAAATTATTCTCAGATTACCCTTTAATGCAGGAAGGCCTGCCAGTTGTCTGAGCTCCCTGGGTCATATAGAAAACCCCTAGACTTGATACGAAACAGCTGCCTCGGTCAGCTGTTACAAAAAAGGAGCATTTTCAGGCCAAAGCAGCAGGAAAAAGGTTTTTTGTAGTTGGTGGAGACTTTGAAAAAAAAAAAAAGTTAAATTACTCTTTCCTGGCCATTAAAAGGTGATTGAATTTTGTTATTAACATTGTGGGAATCTCGAAAGAAGTACTCCGAATGAGAGTTTGTTAAGTGCTCTCTGGCAATACTTACAGTATGTCCCCGGGGGGTGTTCTCGATGGAGGGTGGCTGCACAAAACTCTGCTGACCTCCGTGTCCCTGGGCCTCAGCCTGGGCTGGGTCGGGGTCAGGGGGCCAACCCCCGGGGCCTCCCTCCTCTCTCTCCCCAGGGCCCCTGCTGAGACCAGCAACAAAAGGGTCAATTGTCTGAGGCCCCCCTTTGTCTCAGAGGCTCTATGGGCCTCTCCAAATGCCAGAGTGTCTCTGTGCACATGGGTGAATGCATATACACATGGCTGTAGGAATGTGTATCCGTATGTATAATGTGCACGTGTGCTGGTGCACATGCGAGTATCGTATAAGCGTGTGCGTGCACGTGTGCACCTGGGAACACGTGCTTATTTACATGTGCACGTGCGTGCACGAATAGGAACGCACACATACCTGTGCGTGCGTACACGCGTGTGGATGTGCCTCTGTGTGTGTGCGTGCACCCACGAGTGTGCACAGGTGTGCCTGTGTGCACACACACACGAGTGCGTCGGGTGTGAATGCGTGCACACACAGGCAGCTGTGAGACTTGCTCGAAGAATTTCTGAGATGCTGATGCCTCTTAGCAGGGAGAAGGCTCACAGAGGCCTGGCTGGCTGATGGACGTCCCTAAGGCCGAGGGAGAAAAGCATCTCAGGCCCATGTCTCAGCAGACGGCCCTGTTACCTTGATGTGGCATTTGCTGTGGGGCAGAAACCTCAGAGAAGTTTCTGCCTCCCCTGCCTTCTCTAGGGTCAGATAATATGTAGGATGCAGGAGGAGGAGCCATAAGGAGGCTCCCCACACAGCTCGCTGGCCTCGTTTGCCTGTTCCAATGTGGGGTTTCACGGCGAGGCCCGCAATAACTTTCTACGCTGTTCCAGTACCTTCTCAGGGCTGCCTAATCAGATCCAGTGCATTCTATGTGGCATTTAAGCCAGGTTTCCAGAAGGACTGTACAATGACCCGTTCCCATCTGTCCCATCAGTGGGTTCCCACGTAGCTCTGGGGTCTTTGTACAAGTGCCAATCATCCTGTTCCCTAGCGCATCTTTGGAGACCTGCGGGATTCTGTGGCTGGTCTGTACCATCCCAAGGTTCACACTCTCTTCCTTAACAAAGGTGTCCTTTTAAAAATGACTGTAAAACATACTTGATTCAGAAGCCAAGAAAAGACCAATAAAAATGCTTAATTCAGGGCTTCCCTGGTGGCGCAGTGGTTGAGAGTCCGCCTGCCGATGCAGAGGACGCGGGTTCGTGCCCCGGTCCGGGAGGATCCCACGTGCCGCGGAGCGGCTGGGCCCGTGAGCCATGGCCGCTGGGCCTGCGCGTCTGGAGCCCGTGCTCCGCAACGGGAGAGGCCACAGCCATGAGAGGCCCGCGTACCACACACAAAATAAATAAATAAAATAAAAAATGCTTAATTCAAATTTGCTTCTGTGAAGGATTTATCTCCCAGCCCCTTTTAACAGCTGCCATGTAACAACTTTTTCTGCTTTTTTTTTCTTATTCTTGTCCTTCCCCAGACCATTTCCTCTCCCTGCCTCCAGCAAGGGCTTATCTTTCAACTGTGGAAAGCCACCAGTTAAACAGTACTCCAAAACTTATCAAAATATTCAGGCAGTAAAATTATCTTATAATTAGCCTAACTGTAAGCCAGAATTTTTTAACCCCAGGAAATGTGAAGTTACCCAGCCTGTGAAATTGGTAAATTGCTCATTCTCGTCTTTTTAGGCTGCAGTTTCTACTTTTATTTCATTCCCCCAATAATTTCCACCTTTTTCTTTAAATTCTTGATGGTCCCCGAGGCATCTTCCTCTTCTGTTTGCTGAAGTCTCAGAGAAAATGTACTCGTGGCTGCGCTGAAATAGATAATTGAACGCATTCAGGCGAGGGGGATACAAAATCTACAGTCCATGCCTTCACTTTTTTTTTTTTTTTTTTTTTTTTTGTGTGTGTGTGGTACGCGGGCCTCTCACTGTTGTGGCCTCTCCCATTGCGGAGCACAGGCTCCGGACGCACAGGCTCAGCGGCCATGGCTCACGGGCCCAGCCGCTCCGCGGCATGTGGATCTTCCCGGACCGGGGCACAAACCCGTGTCTCCTGCATCGGCAGGTGGATTCTCAACCACTGCGCCACCAGGGAAGCCCATGCCTTCACTTTTAGGTATGCTTTCGGTAAAATGAAGCCTCATCTCACCATCGCTGATTCCATACTTCAGGTGCATGCAGTGGTGACACCCAGCCCAATGATTCTGGAGCTATTCCCACACTAGCTGAGGGATTCTGCAGTATCCTGAGCTGGTTAGAAGGATTGCGCTCTCTTGTCACAAAGATTTCTCCTAACTCTTCCTCCCCTTGGCTCTTGCTTATCCCATCGACCCTTGCACTGCTCCAGGGACCCCCCTGTCGTCTTGCAGCGCCCAGGAGGGTGCCACAAAAGTCACCTCCCCACCACCACTTCTGTGGGAGCTGACATCAAGGGAATGGGCAGTGACGTGTTTGGGGGTGTTAAGGTGCTACTTAGGTGGAGTTCTGCCCCAGAAATGATATTATAGATGATGCTTCGGTTTTTAACTGCAGTTGAGATTCTTAAACTATAGTCATGCCACAGTGCAGCCACAAGTGGGTAGGTGAGACTTACATAGGCATGAGTAGGGCTGACCACTGTGTTTTACATGATGAAATACATGCAAAGTTGCAAAAATTAAACTTAAAAACAATTAAAAATTAAATTTTGGAGTGTGACATTTTCATCAATGGGGTGTTGCCTGTAAATAGTGGTAGTGGTTATTTATAGAGTTTTTTTCCTATCGGGCAGTATGCACACACGTGGGCATACACACAGATACAAACACACAGATAGAAAAATTGTTTCATCCTTATGTTAATCTGGTGAGAACATAATGACTTTGCCCATTTTACAGTTGTGAACACTGAAGCTCCGAGAGGTTAAATCACTTGCTGACACCCATATGGTTAGCAGTTGAACGTGGCTCTCATGTAATCCACCACTGGCCTTGCGTGAAGCAGCCGAGGCCCAGGCCATATGGTCCGACCCCTAGTTGTGCTTGAGAGGTTTCCCTGACACCCCTACAGGGTAAGGAGGAAATCGCAGTGTCACCTCGGGCTCTGCTCGTGGCCCTGCCTGGCAGTCGTGTACACTTTCTCTTGATGTCATGTGTATATCACAGGTGCGATTTGCTTTCAGTCCTCGGAGCTGCTTTGCTGGCCTTGAGCTGACAGGATCAGGGCCCCCTACCCTCAGGGAGGCTCTGGCCCAAGTGGTCAGTCTCCCTGGGGTGGAGGTAGTGAGAGGGTCGCTCCCAGGACCTGGGCGTGGCCATGCTCTCCTAATGCAAACGTCAGAATCAGATCCGCGCTGCAGTCCCATCTTTTCACGGCTTTGTCTCAGAGCTGAAAGAGCCCTGTTTTGCTCATGGAAACAGAGTAGAATGGTGGTTGCCAGGGGCTGCAGGGTGGGGGTAAGTGGGGAGATGTTGGTCAAAGGGTAAAAACTTCCAGGGCTAAGAAGAATAAGTTCTGAGGGTCTAATGTACAGCATGGTGACTGTAGTTAACGACGCTGTATTGCATAGTTGAAAGTGGCTAAGACAGCAGATCTTAAGTGTTCTCACCAAAAAAAGAAATAAAAGGTAACTCTGTGAGGCGAAGAATGTGTTAATTAATGTGCTAATGTGTGTTAACCATTTTGCAATGTATGTCATCACTTTAAATAGATACCCTTTTATTTGTCAATTACACCTCAATAAAAAATAAACAAATAAACATTAAAGCATTTTTAAAAAGGCAAAAAAGAGCCCTGTTTTGGAAGTCTTTCCTGATGAGAGACACCTTCTGTCTAATCCACAATGGAATATTGTACCCTGTTTAAGACCCTTTCAAAATACCATTATACTTTAAGAGTTAAGTTGAAACTGAAGATTGATCATTAAAACGTATTATTTTTTTAAAAAGTGTTATTTAGGAATCATTAGCAGAAAGGTGTTTTAAGAAATGTTTAAAAAAATTGGCATGTTAAATGAGTTTTCTTGTGAATTCAGCATATGCTTGATATTATTTAATATGTATTCCTCTCTTTTTAATTGCAGCTTGGGTTGACGACAGCCATTCGCTATAGACACAGGTAAAGTTACATTTTTTCTTTTAAGGAGTATCCTTACTGATTTATAAATTTTGGTTTGCTCGAGTCTACAAGTTTTTGAGCTTAATTTTGGTGGCTGCTCTATCTGTGATGTCAGTGTGTGACAGCAATTAGATGAAATTGTTCTAGTTGCTTGATTGGTGAGAGTTAATCACTCTTTGGAGGAATAAAATTTTTATGTAAAAGTTGTGGTAGATAGCCCATTTCTTTTCTTTTTTAAAAAATTTATCTATTTAATTTATTTATTTTTGGCTGCGTTGGATCTTCATGGCTGTGCGCGGGCTTTCTCTAGTTGCAGTGAGTTGGGGCTACTCTTCGTTGCAGTGCATGGGCTCCTCATCATGGTGGCTTCTCTTGTTGAGGAGCATGGGCTCTAGGTGCGTGGGCTTCAGTAGTTGTGGCACACAGGCTCAGTAGTTGTGGCGCATGGGCTTAGTTGCCCTGCGGCATGTGAGATCTTCCCAGACCAGGGCTTGAACCTGTGTCCCCTGCATTAGCAGGCGGATTCTTAACCACTGTGCCAACAGGGAAGCCCTGCTCATTTCTTTTAAAGTCAAAAATGTAATGCTCTAGGGCAGGGACCCGACGTGATTTCTGGGAGTGGACTCTGTCCAAGGGTGAGAAGTGGAAACAGGGATGTCGTGCATGAGAAGCGAGGCCAGAAAGCCACATGAAGGCTTGGCTTAGCGACTTTATTCAGAAAGCCAGCAGACTTTGAAGATGGACTAGTGTCCCAAAGATCCATTCAGGCTTCTTTTATACTAAAAGGGGAGGGGGTGTGGCTGGTTGTTGCAGACTTCTTGATGCTGGAATCCTTTGTTCTTGTAGCTAGCTGTCCTGTTGGTCAGGGCACAATGTTCCTCTAAACCTCCAACAAGACAAATGTTATTCTCTGTTCTGCAACTTTTTATCTCTATATGAATGGGAAAGTGTTATACCTTTAAAGGTCAGAGCCTTGAGAATGGGCTACCCTGTTTATTCCAGACTATAGGCAACATTCTTTTAGTGATCAACTTGTAGCAAGAGCAATAGAATACAAGGGTAAAGTAAAAGAAACAGATTCCGTATGGGGTCAGATTTGTTCTTCCCTATCACATCCCCGTGGAGGTGGTGGGTGCTTCATGGAAGAAAGCACTTCGCTTGGATTGTAGACAACATTCCCCTTGGTTCCTCTTTCCCCAGAGCAGTCGCCTCACTGAGGAAATGTGGCTGGTAGATAGAGGTTTACGAGGCTGAGTAGAAAGGAAGGCACCCTGAGCCATGGCCTTACAGAAGCTAAGGACAGGAGCTCCGTTGTGATGAAGGGAAAGAAGGATGTTCGGGTGGTAAACGAACATCGATTTCAGAGAGGGCAGAGCTTTGGAGCTGCTCATCCTGTGGCCACATTTATGGATTCTGCCCCTTCCTATCTGCCTACCGTCACTGGACGACCATTTATCATGCTCGGGCAGTGTGTGGGTCAGGGGTCTGGAAAGGGCAGTGAAGATGGCTTGTCTCTGCCTCACAGGGTCTGGAGCCCGTGCTGGGGGACTCAAGGGCTGGGGAGCGAGTCATCTGAAGGCTCACTTGCTCTTGTGTCCGGTGGGTGAGGCTGGCTCGTGGTTGGTGGGGGCAGCCTCTGTTCCTCTCCACGTGGGCTGTCTTGAGCTTCCTCCCAGCATGGTGGGTGGCTTTCTCTGAGTGAGTGTCCTGGAAAGAGAACCACGTGGAAGCTGTCTCCGTTCTGCGGCCCAGCCTCACAGAACATCACTTCCACCTTGTTCTATTGGTTGGCACAGTCACAAGCCCCCACTTGTGTTCAGAGGGAGGGAGTAGAGACCCCACCCCCATCAGCGGAAGGAGTGTCAGTCACATTGTAACAAGAACATGAGAAGGTGGCAGAGCTTTGTTTGGCCATATTTGGAAATGCACTCTGTCACAGAGCCCAGCTGAATGTTGGAGTGTTTATTTAGAGCACTTGTGAAAAGAAATTTGACTGTCCTTGCTACAAGGCACTCACTAGTTGGGGGTGCACAAGGGGTATGTATGAAGAAGATAGGACAGATGCAGTTCTCATAGGAGGAGGTCAATCAAAGGAGGCTTCTTAGAGGCGGCGGCCCTTAAACCATCCTCATGCCACTAAAGTGTGAGCGTGGGACGCAGGTCCAGCTGGCTCAGGGAGATGCCTGGGCAGGCTGAGCATACAGGTCCCTGAGGACATAGCCTTTCAATGACTATTTGACATGTCTTTGGAGGAGAGGCAGCGTTTGGGGAGGCTGGGGAAGGGTGGGGTGGATCCTGGCTGCCTCAGCCTTCCTTCTGTAGCCCTAGGAGTGCAGTCACAACCCTAAACTTAGAACCCACTCCTCAGAACAAAGGCCTTGCCCAGGCTGGATAGCAGGCAAGCAGAAAGGCTAGCAGTTGTCTGTTTATGGAAGCATCTGCCTTCTGGGTCCGGGCTCCATGCAAGGAGCCTAACCCCGCACTCCTCCTGGCCAGGCCACTGCTGTGCTCTCTCGGGGGACGTCCTGGCAAAGGGAGCTCTGCCCCTGGGCTGTATTTCCAGGGACGTTTACCTCCAGGCTGTCCTGTCTCCTGTCTTAGCTCTGGGCTGTCAGGTTCAGAGCAGGTAGTCATGGATATTTGCATAAATGTAGCAAAAAGCGAAGACAGGTCTAAATAAGTTGCAAAGGGAAGTAGTGGGGTGGATGGAGGAGGAGGAAAGCGAAGGTATCTACTGAGCTTCCTTTGCCAGTTCCGAGTGCCTTTACCGTATGCCTCAAGGGGCTGGGGCCCCCCAGAACGAGCGGTGGCCCAGCGAAGCCCGTATTCACAGAGGCTGCTCACAGCATCCATGTGCCCCTGCCAGGAGCCTGAAGTCTTTAGGAGCGGAGAGAATGATTAGAAAGTGATTGCTGTAACTCAGGGATGACCCGGAGACTTTTTTCTCTTTTTTTTTTCCGGCTTGGCTGGGCCTCGAACAAAGTATAAATGTCCAATTTCCACATCCGATTGACACAAGCCAAGGTGGGGGGAGGTTGTGAGGAGCGTTTGACCTGTTCAGGTACCAACATCTTAAAATAACGGAGGTCTTATTAAGAGGTTGTGTTTCTTTTGCTTTTTTTTTTTTTTAAGATTTTTTTTTTTTTTTTTTTGATGTGGACCATTTGTTAAAGTCTTTATTGACTTTGTTGCAATATTGCTTCTGTTTTATGTTTTTGGCTTTTTGGCCCCGAGGCATGTGGGACCTTAGCTCCCCCTGCATTGGAAGGTGAAGTCTTAACCACTGGACCACCAGGGAAGTCCCCAGAGGTTGTGTTTTGCAAAAATTATTTCTGAAACAGAGGGGATTCTGACTTTAAAATTCCAGGAAGCACAACAGCAGCTATCAAGTTTGGTGAGGAAGAATCCTCCAGTCTGCGGGAATGGGTGACACTTCATACGGTGTCACGGAGGAGACATTTGCAGGACAGGGCCACACCACCTGCCCCTTGCCCCATGGCCTTTGTCCTGTCTCCGGGGTCAGCGGGCACAGGAGGAATTGGCCTTTCCTCTCAGACACCTGCAGGTCACCGTGTTGCCTGGTGGTGGCTCTTCTGTCCCTCCTGCTGCCTGGCCCTGTCACACACCTCTGTCCTCACATAGGAGGAGGATGATGAAGGAGGTGGGTTTCTGGTTGCGTCCCCTCTTTAAAAATCCTACTAGCTTATTTAGATTAATTGAAACTTCCGTCCTTTTGTCGATTGCTTTTTTTGGGGGTAAATTATACCTAACAAAAATTTACCATATTATTTATTTATTTGTTTGTTGCCACATACTTAATTTACAATGTTGTGTTAGTTTCAAGTGTACAGCAAATTGACTCAGTTATATCGATAGGTATACATATGTATTTATTTTCAGGTTCTTTTCCATTATAGGTTATTACAAGATGTTGAGTATAGCTCCCTGTGCTATACAGTAGGACCTTCTTTTCCTATTTTATATATTGTAGTGTGTCTATGTTAATCCCAAACTCCTAATTCATGTCCCCCCTCCCTCCTTTTGGTAACCATAAGTTGGTTTTCTATGTTTATGAGTCTATTTCTGTTCTGTAAATGAGTTCATTTGTGTCATTTTTTTTTAGATTAAAAATGATCTAAACAATAAAATTTACCATTTTAGCCCTTAAAGAGGATTAGGGAGTGTGCATCTCCGTGGCATTAAGCACCTTCACATTGTTTTGCAAACATCATCACCATCCACCTCCAGAACTTTTTCATCCTCCCAGACTGAAAGTCTGCACCTGCTGAACACTGACACCACCGTCCCAAGCCCCCGGCAGCCACCATTCTACTTTCTGTCTCTGAATCTGGCGACTCGAGGAACCTCATAGAAGTGGAGTCATATGGTATTCGTGCTTCTGTGGCTGGCTTATTTCACTTAGCAGAATGTCCTCAGGGTTCATTCATGTAGCATGTGTCAGAATTCCCTTCCTTTTTTAAGGCTGTATACTGTTCCATTCCATACGTAACTTTTTCTTTATCCATTCACCTGTCGATGGACATTTGGGTTGTTTCTGTCTTTTGGTTATTGTTAATAATGCTGCTGTGAACACGGGCGTACAAATATCTCTTTGAAACTTTGCCTTCAATTCCTTTGGGTGGAATTGGTGGATCACGTGGTAATTTTATTTGTAGACTTTTGAGGAGCTGCTGTACTATTTTCCTGTTGATTACTTTTTAAATGGGGTTGTATCTGTGTCTGTATAGTTCTTGGTCACTTCAAAAGCTCACGGTGGCTATTGAGAAATGGTTTCCAATTCCCTTGTCACGTTTGCCCAGAGCCCAGATGACGGGATTGAGGTTTTCCTGGGTCTTTCTTGTGTGGATAGGGATGTTTTTGGAAACACAGTTCGGGACTTTGGGTTCTAATCACCAGGTCTGTTTCCAGAACTACAGCAGCAGGGCTGGGACCAAGCAAGGTGGTGGAGAAACCCCAGCAGACTCCTTCAGGTGGGGGTGAGATGAAGGGGAGCGAAGAGGCAAATGTGGTTCCGAGAGGCCAGTATTGGGAGGATGGGCTCACCTATGAAGAGGGACAGACTTGGTGGCCTTCAAGGACATGAGAGTGGGAAGAGGGGAAGGAACCTATAAAATCCAGTAACACTGCTAGCAGGCACCTCTCAGGCTGCTACAGACATGTGGGACAGAGCCTCCTGGAGCGAGAGGGGCTCTTGTGCGGCAAGAAAGGAGCTTACGGCTCGAAGGATGCCCGGTTTTGTTTTTGTGCATCTGCGTTGGTGCCTCAGCTATCAAATTTCCCTTGTTCCAATGAACTACAGTGAACAGTGCTCAGAGTTAGGACCAGTCCCCGCCCCGCCCCCTACCCCCAGCTCCTCCCTAACACATGCACACCCCAGCCATCCTCACTTCTGCCCCAGACATGATGCTTCAGCCTCTAAATCCTGCTACACCTGTTACTCCAGACCTATGCGTGTGATACAGGAGTGCGTGTGTGCCTCTGTGTGTGTGTGTGTGTGTGTATGTGTGAGACGTGGTGTAGGGTAGGGGGCTGAGGGGACAGGAAGTGGAGAATGACGTAGTCATATTCCAAACGTATAGATGTACCAAGCAAGGAAGAGTATCTACCGTGACCGACCGTGTGTTTGACAGCAAGATCTGCACACGTTTCATTTATTGTCATGGCATTTTAATTTATTTTGGTAAAGTCAAGTCATTTTACAGAGTGGAAAATTGTCTCTTGATGTTCATTCCCCACTGTTTGGCTTGAGGTTTTCGGGTGGAATCCACACGGTGGTGACAGCTGGGTAACCCCCAGAAGTGCCCTTTGCAGGTCACAGCTCTAGGGGCCCCACTACCCGCCCAGCGGGGAAGTTGTTCCCCACTGTGTGGGTGTTTTGTTTTTTTCTTTTTTTCTACAAGATTGAAAGAGAGTTTAGATGTTCTTCCTGCCTGTCACAGGGCAGCAGCCCGAGGAAGCCTGCTCCCTCCTGGTGGGAACCCCTGGGCCAGGATGAACCGGGCTCAGGAGGGATCGGCTCAGCTCCAGCTCTCATTCTCCGTTACGGTGGAGAGCTCGCAGGCAACACCAGTGGGGAGGTTTTGCACGTGGCACTTACGACCATATTTCGAAGAAAGGCTCGTGAAAGCAAGGTGTGAGAGCAGCAAAGTGGCCCCTGACAGAATTATTTTGCTCTGTTTTTTGTTTTTGTCAGTCGTCCTTTCCTAATAGATGAGGAAGGACGGATGGACCTGGAGACGACTGTACTAAGTGAGGTCAGTCAGACAGAGAAAGGCAAATACCATATGATGTTTCACTTGCGTGTGGAACCTAAAATATGACACAGATGAACTTATTTACAAAACAGAAACAGACTCACAGACATAGGTGACAGACTTGTGGTTACCAAAGGGAAAATGGGGTGCGGGAGGAATAAATTAGGAGTTTGGGGTTAGCAGATACAAACTACTATATATAAAAAACAGATAAACTACACGGTCCTACTATATAGCACAGGGAGCTATATTCAATATCCTGTGATAAACCATAATGGAAAAGAACATGAAGACGAATATATATATATATATACACACACACACACACACACACACACACACAGGCGCGCACACACACACGAATCACTTTGCTGTGCACCAGAAACTAACGCGACCTTGTAAATCAACTACAGTTCAGTTTAAAAAAGTAAATGAGGAAGGAAGGGAAGTTTCCATTTGGCTTGTTATAGTTAAATGGAAAGCCACAGAGTTTTGACTTTTAGATGAAGGCTAAAGGTAAATCATTCTCACAACTGATTCTTTCTGTCAGTTTCTTGGATAGAATCAGTACCCTATTCAGGCCTGTGCTCTAAACCTAATATTGGAGCTACAGGTACCAATCCCCTAAAAGGTTTTGAGGTCCTCTGAGGGTTGGCAAGGGGAAGGGAGAATGGGGGAGCTTGCATGTGATCCGTCCAGGGAAGTGGGCGAGCTGACAGCTTGAGCAGCCCTGAGCTGGACTAAGGTAGGTGTGGCCTTACACCGAAAAGGCAGACCCCCTGATTTTAGGTCATTCTGAGACCGCCTTCAGGTACTGGTTTCTGAAGGAGCCCAAGAGGGCCCAGCGGGAAGTGAAGGGGTCGTGTACTTTTGTGTTCTGGTTTAGATTAGAAGCAAGAGTTTGAAGTTCCTAGATGAAGCAGGATATTTATTGAATGGACAGGCTGCATCAATGAGCAAATGAAATTGCCATCTTAAGATACAAAGGGAGGAAAAGACAAGAAACAGGGCCATCGGGCCTACTGGACATTGATTTCAAACACCTAGCGACTCCCATTTGGAGCTGGTTTGATCTTGTGGAGACAGCTGGTGGAGACTGTTGTTCTCCAAAGTCTGTAAAAATAAACAAAGATGCCATTCTGGCCTTTTTTCCCCTTCCAGGGAGTAGTTGTTTCTGTCACTGGGGTTCTCTGGCCGACTGTTCCATCTGTCTGTTTTTCAGTCTTCACAGTGAGGCTCCAACCAGATTTATACTCAGGGTTGCCAAGAAATTTATTCAACCCCAATGGTATAATCTTAAAAGCAAAGCCATCTTTTGGAAGGTTGTGTTTTTTTAGATAACCTTAATGCAAAAGTTTGCCCTCTGAAGAGCAGAATATGAATGTTCACAGGGTGTCTGAGTTAGAACCTCTTAGCGTGGACCTTGGGGGCTGAGGTTGTACAGCAGAGCTCGGCATGGGGCTGTGGACGTGCCTGGTGAGTGGTAGATGCTTCTCAGGGTCCAGGGGACTAAGGGGTACGTGGATGTCCCTCTCCATCCCCTCCGCCACCCCTGTTTAAAAATTGAAGTATGGTTGATTTACAGTGTTGTATTAGTTTCTCGGGTACAGCAAAGTGACTGTACGCCAGAATATATATATATATATATATATATATATATATTCTTTTTCAGATTCTTTTCCATTATAGGTTATTCCGAGACATTGAATATAGTTCCCTGTGGTATACAGTAGCTTCTTGTTGTTTATCTATTTTTATATATAGTAATTTGTATCTGCTAATCCCAAACTCCTACCCCCTTTGCCCTCCCCCACCCCCTTTGCCCTTTGGTAACCATAAATTTGTTTTGTATGTCTGTGAGTCCGTTTCTGTTTTGTAAATAAATTCATTTGTATCGGTGTATCGGATTCCACATATAACTGATGTCATATGATATTTGTCCTTCTCTGTCTGATTTACTTCATTTGGCATGATAATGTTTAGATCCATCCATGTTGGTGCAAATGGCATTATTTCATTCTTTTTTATGATTAAGTAATATTCCATTGAGTATACACACCACATCTTCTTTATCCATTCATCTGTCAGTGGACACGTAGGTTGCTTCCACGTCTGGCTTATTGTAAATAGTGCTGCTATGAACATTGGGGTGCATGTATCTTTTCAAATTAGAGATTTTGTCTTTTCTGTCTATATGCCCAGGAGAGGGATTGCCGGGTCATATGGTAACTCTAGTTTTTAGTTTTTTGAGGAACCTCCACACTGCTTTCCATAGTGGCTGCACCAATTTACATTCCCACCAACAGTGCAGGAGGGTTCCCTTTTCTCCACACCCTCTCCAGCATTTATTATTTGTAGACTTTTCATTGATGGCCATTCTGACTGGTGTGAGGTGATGATACCTTATTGTAGTTTTGATTTGCATTTCTCTACTAATCAGCGATGCTGAGCATCTTTTCACGTGCCTCCTGGCCATCTGTGTGTCTTCTTGGAGAAATGTCTATTTAGGTCTTCTGCCCATTTTTGGATTCTCCATCCCCTTTTGATCTCCTATCTGGTATCAAGTTGGTGGCTTCGTTTTCTAGGGACCTTCTCGTCCAGGATCCTGGCCATTTCCCCAGTCAGACCTGCTCATCACATACCTGTTGCCACCTCCACAAGATGGCCGCCTCTAGGGAAATCTTTTGCCTGCCACCAAGGGGATCTTTCTCAAACACAGATCTGATCATGCCCCTCCCACTCAGGAGTTTCCATGGGCTTCCATACGTAGAGAACAGCGTTCTGACCCTTAGCATGGGCTTCAGACCTCCTCCCCAACCTCTGTCCCCTCCCATTTTGCAGCCCTGAGCTTCCTGCCTCCTTTACCCCTTGCTCTGGCATTTTCCTCTGAAGAATTAACTTTCCTCCCCTCTTCTGTATTAGTGTACTCCTACTCACCCTCCAGTGGCCTCTTAGATGTCACCTCCTTTTCAACAATTTGTCCAGGAACCATATTCCTTTCTGTTGGAGGTCTCAGGGTTAATTTCCAGGTCTTTTCCTTTCCGTCTCAGGCAGCAGGTTGGAGAGGCAGACTGCCTTCTTATTCCCCCCAACACATGCCCCTCCACATCAGAACATGTGAACTCCACAACTCAGCCCTTCAAGCCAAGGCCATTTGGCAAAGCCATTCTGCATGGGTGGGTCTGGGAGGAACTGGTTGGTCTTCCTTTTATAATATCTCTGAAAGGTAACCACTCTTTTACTTTCAAAAGGATAAGGCACCCAACTCAAATTGATCTAGAGATTCCATACAAATCAAATGAAAATGTAGAAACATAAATGTTTTGTATAATGATAAACTAATTCAAAAAACGACAAGATAATTCAAACATTTATATATAAAGGCAAAAGAGCTAGAATAGCCACAGAAGTGCCAAGGAAACCCATTAGAGAAAGGATAATCAAACCCCAGCCTCAACCCATCCCTTACAACATGTGTAACAACGAACAAAAATGGGTCACGGGCCTAAAGTAAAAGCAAAAAAAATCCCGAAAACTTTAACATTGCAGAAAATCTTTCTGACCCTGGGCCAGGCAAAGATTGCTTCAGACACAAAAAGCATAAACTATAAAAGTTGGTAAAATGGATTTTATCAAAGTTAAAAACATCTGCTCTTTGAAAAACCACTGCTAAGAAACTAAGAGGCAAAAAACAAACCAGAAGAAAATATTTTCAAAACACTTATCTGATAAAGGACTTGCATCCAGAATACATGTAGAACTCTCACAACCCTTTGACAGGAAAGCAAGTGAATAAATGAGCAAAAATTCTTCAACTGATACTCCACCGAAGAAGAGCTATAGATGGCCCATCAGCCCATGAAGAGATGTTCACCATCATTAGTCGTTAAGGAAATGCAAATTAAGACCATAATGAGATACCATTACACACAGATCAGAGTGGCTTAAAAAAAAAACCCCAGTAAAACACAGCAATAAAATATAAAACTCAAAAACACTGTTGATAGGAAGGTGCTGATGAGGACATGGAGTAACCGGAACTCTCATCCCTTGCTGGTGGGAAGGCAGGATGGTGCGGCCACTTTGGAAAGCACTTCCGTCGTTTCTTGTAATTTTATTTATTTATGTATGTATCTGTGTATGTGTGTATGTATGTATGGCTGCGTTGGGTCTTAGTTGCTGTGCGTGGGCTTTTTCTAGTTGCAGCGAGCGGGGTCTACTCTTCTTTGTGGTGCGCGGGCTTCTCATGGCGGTGGCTTCTCTTGTTGCGGAGCACGGGCTCTAGGCGCGCGGGCTTCAGTAGTTGTGGCACGCGGGCTCAGTATTTGTGGCTCGCGGGCTCTAGAGCGCAGGCTCAGTAGTTGTGGCGCACGGGCTTAGTTGCTCCCCACCATGTGGGATCTTTCCGGATCAGGGCTCGAACCCAGGTCCCCTGCACTGGCAGGCGGATTCTTAACCACTGCGCCACCAGGGAAGTCAGTTTCTTGTAATTTTAGCCATTACCTTACTGTACCCCACCCAGTGACTCCACTCCCGGAGTGTACTGACCCAAGAGAAATGAAAACATTCACCCACACCAAGACTTGTATGCAAATGTCCACAGCAGCTCTATTCATGATAGCCCCCAAAGGAAAATAATCTTTACTGTCCTTCACCTGGGAAGTTGGATAAACAGACTTCCACATCCCACATTTCACTGGCATATCTGCACAATGAAATATACTCAGCAGTAAAAAGGCATCATGCTGAGTGAAAGAAACCAGACTCAGAAGCACATCCTGTATGATTCCATTTGTATGACATCCTGGAAAAGGGAGAACCATAGGGAAGAAAACAGGTCCGTGGTTGCCAGGGTTGGGGGTGGGTTGAGAAAGTGGCATGAGGGATTTTTGGGGCACATGGTAGACATATTCTAAATTTTGGTAGAACTGTAACACCTAGGAGGGGTGCATTTCACTGTAATTGAGTTATTCCTCAGCAAACATGACCTAAAGAGAGCTAAGGTCGGGGAGAGCCCGGGCCCCTCTGCACTGAGACCACCGAGTCTGAGGCCACGTGGACAGTCCTGTGTCCAGGTGCTTTGGGATGCGGTCTCAGGGCTTCTGCATACGGAATTAGTCTGTGTTTTGCGTGTCCAGTTCCCTTGTTTTGCTCACTCAGTGAAGACAGTTGACACCTGTAACCTCGCACAGTTTAACTGGCTGATATCTTGAAGCGGGTTCACCGGTGTGGTCAGGACTGTTGTCACCCGTGGACTTTTTGGACCGAAAGGTGCTGGGTGGAGTGAGGCCCTTTCCGTGGATGGGTTCAGCGGGAGGCAATTGGATTTGACCTTATTCTTCACCCACAAGGCTGCTGCCAGGGCGGGGAGTGCTGGAGGGGCTGCCAGCACCTGTTCTCCAGTCTGGGGGTCCCCTGAGCCTGTAGGAAGCCGGGCTGGGCTGGTCTGGCCCCCCTCCGTGGGGAGAGCGGAGGCCCTGGTGCAGGTGCCTGAGGTCACGTTCCTAGAGGCACTGCTCATCTTATCCATCTGGAAA
Source organism: Kogia breviceps (assembly GCF_026419965.1). Lineage (NCBI taxonomy): Eukaryota > Metazoa > Chordata > Mammalia > Artiodactyla > Physeteridae > Kogia > Kogia breviceps. Next base: position 10,364,103 of record NC_081320.1, read on the forward strand.
ACTCATCGGTCGGCCGGCCTCTCTCTGGAGACCCGGGGAAGGGGGTTGCAGCTGTTTCTAGCTCTCACCAGTGAGAAAGTAGTGAGAAAGCAGCTCTGTGTTCCGCCCTGGCCACCCAGGCGAGTGTGGCAGGTGTCACCCCAACTCCCACTCGGTTGATTGCGCCGGGCAGGGGGCAGGGCACCGGGCACCCAGCGAACGGGGTGCCCTCTGCACAGAGAAACGAGCCTGCGCAAAGGCCATCGGCGGACTCCTCATCGTACTTAGAAGAACAGCCTTTCCGCCATCTCGGGGCCACTGTGCAGGCCAGAGCTTAGGACAGTCCCGCTGGATGAGGGGAGATGCAGGGTCCTGTGTGCCTTCCCTTGACAGGTGCCGCAGCACCCCGGTCCAGCAGATCACGTGACAGTGAGCGTGCATCACCCATTTTATGGGAGGAGAGCTTGCCAAGGCCCTGCTAGCGTTTCCCTTAAGTGGGAGAGGACCCGGGGGTTCAGGCTGGTGCGCTGGGGGGCCTGGACCACTGAAGGCTTCTCTATGGCTCGACCTGAAAGCTGGGCTGTAGGTTCTACGTGCCCTCCTCCTGAAGGGTGTTTCTCGAGTTTTAATGTACAGTTAAATTGGCAAGAGGTAATCCTGAGACAGTTACGCTAGCCACAGAAAGTTCTAGGTTTATCTCCTTTTAGTCAGCAAGGTGCCTTGTTTATAGGTAGTTGTTGCTTATGAATGACGTTTTGGCTTCTTCTGTGGCTCAGACGGCCTAGACATCAGGAACCTCCTGCAGACTCTAAATTACACAGAGGAGTGGGCCTGTGCGGGACCTGGAGTTCCTCCTGAAGCGGGCAGCATGCGTGCCATCCTCTGTCGGCCCATTGCAAGAGGAATTGTGCCGTGGCAGCTCTTTTTTGTTTTCCTGAGGTGTCTTATCGCTTAGATTATACTTCCTGCTTAGGTTGGTAGAGCGTCAAGTGCCGCGCAGAGAAGTGAACATGTAAGTCTACCCTCTGCGGTCGTTTACAAGGTAGGCGTGACTGCTGGTCGCAGCCGCTCGTCTCTTCCACGAGACAGTCTCCATCTCCTTGGAGCCCACGGTGGGTGGAGGTGGACAGCGGGTGCTCAGAGGCACAGAGGAGCTTTGTGTCCCCGTGTGTGGCTGTCCCCCGATGTCCGCAGCATCCCTGCTCCAGAGAGCAAGTTGGGTTACCATCGGTGCCGCCCTCGTGCTTTGAGGCACACCTTTTGGTTATTTATTTACACCCCAGGAACAGTGGTTTTCAACTGGGGTGATTTTTTTCCTCCCAGGGACAAGTGGTGATATTTTTGGTGGTCCCAATAAAGGAGTGGGGGTACTTCTGGCATCTGTGGCAAGGGGTGCTGCTGACATCCCACAATGCACGGGACAAGCCTCTCACCGCAAAGAACTATCCGGCCCCAAATGCGACTAGTTCCAAGATGGAGAAACCCTGCCCTAGACCGAGAGCTTCTCGAGGTCGGCACAGTATTTATTCTTCTTTCCATCTTCGGGGCTGGCAGGCATCACGTGCTTAGTAGTGGAGACGGAATCGAATGTTATTAAGAGGGTCACATGCTATGTTGGCTTTTGGGTTGACAAAATACTGTCTAGTATTCCCCGAAAGTCTTTTTGCTCTGTTTTATCTCTTTGCTTTTTTGTTTACACGTAGAAACGAAATCGGCTTTCCAATGAATCATACTCATGGGTGGGAGGGAAAGGTAGCCCCGTCCTAAATGGTAGACCACCTCGAATCCATTTATGATTGTCTGTGCAACACTGTAGAAGCACACATCAACAGATAGACTCACTGTCACCCTCGGAGCCAGCCCTTTGCCATTCCTAGTGTGGTGTTCATTGGAGGTACACGGGAGGGTCCTGCCCTGTTAATAATCCACGGGGTGTGACACGTTAGCTGGAAGATAATTGATTATTATTGTACCTCGACTGTCCTATTTCCAATATCCCTCTCTCCAACCTCCCCTCCTTTTTAAAACCTGAAAAAGAAAAAGAAATTCCAGAACATTAAAAAAAATCCAATTGGATGTAGATTCATCTGTTCATTCAACCAGTAAATAAATACTGAGTATCTAGCATGACTAAATAAGGTAAAAGCATACCGTATCTGCCTCTGGTGAGTCTGGTGCAAATACCGTACCATTAGGGTGAAAAGGGAAGTGTTTGAGGTACTGAGTGTGAGTGTGTGTGTGTGTGTGTGTGCGTGTGTGGTGGGTGTGTGTGGACAGTAGGGCATGCCAGGCTCCATAAGGTGGGCTGGAGGCAACTTCTGGGGGAGAAAAAAGAGATTAGCAGGCAGGGGCAGGTGGAGGATAGGATTAGTGTTGCCGATGCAACTTCCAGACTCCCTCCTGTCTGTAGGGATGGTCCAGGCAGAGGCTCACTGCATCCTCACGAAGGAGGCGGCATGTGATGGTCCTACACCATGTGGTCCCGGGGATTCCAACTCAAGCCCCGGACTCCAACAGAAGATGTGTTTCCCAAAGCCTCTGGGGGCTCCCGGGCATGATGCACGTGGCTCACAGCCTTGATCCAGCCCCAGCCCCCAGGGAGGGGTATTTGTTTGCTGGCCACTGGCAGGCGCTGCCGTCCAGCGGGAGAGCAATTACATGACGATGTTTGGGCTGGAAGGGCAGGCCATGCCGATGGAAGATTTCCTCTTAGAACAGATCTACTGGAAGTGAGAACCGAGTCGATTTGTGGCAGTGTGTTAAGGAGACTTCAGCTGGTGTGTTGATATGACGGAGGCTGTTGAGGGCTATCCATGAGTCAGGGGTCTGGAAAGCCCGCTCAACCCCAGGGAAGTTTTCATTTTCTGAGTTTTCATTTCATCCCTTGAGAAAGGGAGGCAGCAGTGGCCCCTGTCTGGTGCAGGGTTAAGAGTTCAAAGACCACTGCTCTGCTCAGCCAGTCCCCCTCCCTGCACACCCTGCCCCCCATCTCTCACACTGATGCAGGACTTGGGGCCAGGAGTGGGGGGCTGGGGAGAGCTACCAACCTGTGCTCCAAGAAACTCTCTCCTACTTGAGATAGTTGACTGACCTCAAGGGGCCTGTTTGGTCTGAACTGAAACCTTTTAGGATCTTCTTTTTAATCACACATCCTCTGTGATTAAAGTAGGCGGGGTGGGGGGTGGTGGGGGTGGGGTGGGGTGGGGGACGGGACGGACAGAAAGAAACGTTAGGTGTTGGAGACAAGTCTGCTCATAAAAAGGGAAATTCTGTTGTTTCTTCTTTTATACTTGTTACTTTTCTTTGTATACCTGAAAGCAAGGGAAAAAGAAAAAAGCAGTGATTCTCCCAGTTGCCAATAGTTAACCTTGACCTTAAAAACAGTTTGGTTTTTTTTTTTAACATCTTTATTGGAGTATAATTGCTTTACAATGGTGTGTTAGTTTCTGCTGTATAACAAAGTGAATCAACTATACATATACAACATATACATATATCCCCATATCCCCTCCCTCTTCTGTCTCCCTCCCTATCCCAGCCCTCTAGGTGGTCACAAAGCACCGAGCTGATCTCCCTGTGCTCTGCGGCTGCTTCCCACTAGCTATCTGTTTGACATTTGGTAGTGTGTATATGTCCATGCCACTCTCTCACTTCATCCCAGCTTACCCTTCCCCCTCCCCGTGTCCTCAAGTCCATTCTCTACAGAGTCTGCGTCTTTATTCCTGTTCTGCCTCTAGGTTCTTCAGAACCTTTTTTTTTTTTTTTTTTTAGATTCCATATATATGTGTTAGCATACGGTATTTGTTTTTCTCTTTCTGACTTACTTCACTCTGTATGACAGACTCTAGGTCCATCCACCTCACTACAAATAACTCAGTTTCGTTTCTTTTTATGGCTGAGTAATATTCCATTGTATCTATGTGCCACATCTTCTTTATCCCTTCATGTGTCGATGGACCCTTAAGTTGCTTCCATATCCTGGCAATTGTAAATAGTGCTGCAATGAACATTGTGGTACATGACTCTTTTTGAATTATGGCTAAAAACAGTCTTGATGTGGATGAAATGGCAGTGTGCTGTGCTTCAGATGCTGCATGCTTCCCCATTTAAGTCTCTTAGACCCTAAGATGAGTATGACTGATTCAGTTTCATAGTGAAGGATGTTAATGCTCTGAGAGGTTGGGGAATTTGTCCAAGGCCACACAGCCACTTAATAAAGACCAGGCTCTTTTCAGTATATTAGGAGCCCCATTAACCTGGGCATAGCTGTAAATACAAATACCATTTGAGAAGATGCTCCACACAAGTCAAAGAGCAACTTTGTAGGAGAAGATACAAGATACACATGATTGATTGTCAAAGATATAAACTACAGTCATCCCTCTGTATCCGCAGAGGATTAGTTCCAGGTCCCCCTTGGGATACTAAAATCCAAGGATGCTCAAGTCCTCTATGTAAAAACAGTACTTGCATATAACCTACGCACATCTCCTGTATACAATGTAAATGCTATATAAATATCTCCCAGTGTGCACCGAATTCAAGTTTTGCTTTTTGGGACTTTCTGGAATTATTTTTTCAAATATTTTTGATCTGTGGTTGGTTGAAACCCCAGTGTGGAGCCTGTGGATTTGGAGGATGGAATGTGCTGTGAAATAAGAAGACCCTGTGTGCTAAGGGGATATACAATGTAAATCTCAACTCTTGCTTAGAGTAACAACTGCACTGACTTTGCTAAGACTCAGATGATGTTGCTAAGACTATCTGATAATTCTCTCTGTGCATCAGAGTCATTTTCATCCATTCTTGCCTTGTTTCACTGAACAGTTATTTTGTATCAAGCAGGATGCCTTTAGCTATGAATAACAGGAAACCCTGGCTGAAGTGTTTTAAGTGGTAAGTGGGTTGTTTTCTCACTTAATGATTCCTGACGTCAGGCAGTTTCAGGGTGGTTATTTCAGTAGCTTGGTGACATCCTCAAGGACCAATGTTGCTTTGATCTTCCCTCTCTGCAACCCTCAGCATATTGGTTTTGTCTTTGGCTGACTCCCTCATGGTCACAAAATGGCTGCTGAGGTTCTTGCGGTCACATGCACATACAACAGAATTTTGCAGAAGAATGTCTATATTGTCACTTTGTAGCAGCATGGAAACATTTTACCCCCAGAGATCCTTCAAGAAACTTCCCCTTATCTTTCATTGGCCAGATAAACCATCTGTCCGTTCCTAAGGCCATCGCTGAAAAGGCTAATTGGTTTAGTGAAGCATAGTGGCTCCACGGAAGAGGGTGGATTACATGAACAGAATTGGGATTCTGTTACTAAGGAGGGAGAGAAGAGGAGTTGGACCAACAACTGGGAATGTTACTACTTAAAACATTTTTATTATGGCATATTTCAAACACAAGGGGTATAGCAATAGGGGATTCTCAATTACGCATCTGGTTTCTACAGTTATCAACATTTTGACAATTTTAGTTCATCTCTATCCTGCCCTTCCTCTCCTGCTGGAGTGTTTTAAGAGGAATCCCAGGTATATCATTTTTTATGTGCTCTGTCTATATATTGAATGCATTCTATATGCCTGGTCACTCAGCCAAAGAGAAAAGCTGTTTCAGGGACAAAGAAATTAGTGAAGACTGACCCAGGATTAACTACATTTTGCTAAAGAGAAAAGACTAAATTCCCTGAAACAAAGGAACATGCAGTATCCAGGGATCAGTGTTTTCTCCCAAGCTTTTGTTCTGGCTGCATCTGGAGTCCTTGGGATGTTAGGAAACAGGTGTCCTGGGAGAATGGGGGGTGGTTGGGGGGAGGGGTCCTCCCTGCCCCACCTAGTCAGACATGGAAGGTGAGTGGAAGTTCAGCATCTCATTTGTCATTTCCACTCTCCGGCGGATGAGGTGAATGCTTTCTAAGAGTGGGTTTTGGTCTGATGACACCTGTTTCTTCATGTTAATAGATTTCTGGGGTGAGATAGAGTCGGGTGATGTCACCTGCAGGTGCGGGAGCCCGTGGTAGCGGTCTGCTGTTTGGCGTTTGTTTCCCTAGGCGTTGCGAGCCACATCTGTCCTCAGCTGTGAGGGCGTATTCACCAGCAGGCTAAAGAAAGAGATGTTTTTAACCAGAACAGAAAGTCAGATGTGACAAGTTGACTCTGAGCTGGGCTGTAGACACATGTACTTTACTTATGACTTTAGCTTATTTCATTTAGTTATGGAACAAAAGACATGTGTTTGTTTTTTTTTCTTTCAAATATCACTGTGGCAGTATCTATTTCCACGTACCCTTTTCTGCATTTCTTGAGCCCACCTGTTCTATTACAGGTTTAAAAGACCCCTCTTCCTCCGTGTGTGTGAAACAGGAAGCCTGCCTTCTGATTTTCCTTTGGTTTGCAAACCTTGGCTCTTTTGACACGAGCTCACATGCTTTATGCGGGGCGGTACTTTTGTATATAACATAAAAAGCAATTCACCATTTCTCTAAATCTGCTTCTCATTTCTGCAGGACAATTAAAGGTCAAATTGCAAAGCTGAATCAGTTATAGCTCCGTGCTCAGGGTATACTCATCCTGAGCTGATTTTATCTACCTGGGCTTAGTAAAATGTTAGTGTTTGCACAGTGAGTTTAAAAGACAGAAGTCTTTTGCATAACTATATTTGAAAAATCTACAAGAAAAAAAAAGAAAAAAGAAAGAAAGAGAATGGACTAATGACATGAGATGATGCCATTTGGCTCAGTATTTTGGTAGCCCGGGTGGCTCTTGGAGCAGTTACAATCTTTTAGCGGAGCTTTCTAGAATGTGCATGTTGTGGTTGGGTGCCCTTTGCTTGGCATGCTGTGCATTTTGGTGCTATGTGAGAATCCATCTGACCCCAATACATTTTATTTGACACGCACAGCTGGGTTGCTGGAGCATGGTGCAGGCCATTAAAAAGAAGGCAAAAGAAAACACAGACAATCTATTCATCAGGACGCTGTGAAAGGGAGACTCACTGGGGTGGCCTCTGGCAGGAGTGCACCTGGGGAAAGAGAAGGGGGGGAAACCACTGGGCGCCCCGGAGCTGGAAATGCAGCTGCCACTGACCTCTGATGTGTCTCGTGGCCAAGCGCTCGGCCAAAGGTGAAACCTGATTGCCTTTCCAACTTGTGGAGTCTCGGTGTAGGGTGCTCTGCAAACAGGAGGGTTGGATGGCTGGACTGATCTCTTATTTGCTGGGGAGTGTATGCTCGCCATGTGCTCGGCACCCAAGGGGAACACAGGCCAAGGCGTTTGCATCTGAGGGATGCACCTGACCCTGGGACCACACTAGGTCTCCCCAGGCAACATCCATCTCACCAAAGATGGAAGAGAGGAGGCAGCCTCTGGAATCCTTGGGAAACCTTTCTTCAGCCGCAAGGATGTTCCAATAACCCCGACTCAGTTCGCGCAACCTGCATAGCCCCCAACCCACTTTCCTCTGCCTGCTTCCTTGCTGTCATTTTGCATCTCTGGTTTTACACCTGTTCTTTTATCCACTACAGCAAGCTTTCCACTTGTGTGTGTATGTGTGAGATTGTCACCTGGAGAGCCATTTTGTAATCCTGTGTCAAGACCCTGGGCAGGTCCCTCATCACCTCCGCTGTGGTAGGAGGCTGGGGTGTCTTCCATCACCTTGGTCATTCAGGCCCTTTCAGAGCGGCCACTCTGAGCCTGGCCTGGGCTTAGACATGGCCTGCTGTCCCCAGCTGGTTCATGGTGTGTACTTAACTCAAGATCATGGATCTTAGTGCAGAAGGTAGAATGCTGGGGGCACCTAAGAGCCTTCCTCTCTGGCTAGAGCTCCACACAGCTCTGCATGGTAGAGACCAGGAGCTTTGGAGAGACAGACAGACAGACAGACTTGGGTTCAAGTCTGGCTCCTCCACTCCATAGCTTGGTGATTCTGTGCACAGCAAGCACTTCTCAGAGAGCCTGGCATAGAATGCCTAGGAAGTGGCAGCCGGGCTTAGCTGCATCTTGGGGACAACATATAGAGCTGGTTGATTAAAATGTCCCGCTTTACCCACAGGTTCCCCTATTCTCCCAGGTGGGAGTGATTCTGGAAATGAGAATAGCTCTATGGAACCAAAGTCGACAATAAATTCTAAAAGGGTTTCTAGAGGTAACAAGGTGTTTTGTTTTGTTTTGGAAATGGGTTTGTTTCAATATCAAGTTTTGCAAAATGCCTCCAAAACCAAACCAGGTTCCAGGCTCATACGGCATTTTCAGAAACCTTTTGCTTTCTTTTTGGTTGCTTATAAAGCTCAGTGAAATTCTACAGTGTATTAAGACAACAAACAAAAACAAAACCAAGAAACCTTAGTCTCGGACTAAGGTCCTTGGCAAATACAGATTGGCAAGACTGACTTAAAAACAACCACCACCAAAACCCAAACCTCTGAAAAATGCGTGTGGCTTTTTCCCGTTGGGACAGCAATTTAAGGTGTCCATTTGCTTAGCTGACCTCTGGGAAAGACCAGGATGAAACGCCTCCTTGGTTACTTTCGACGCTTTATTGATTCCCTGTCCCTCCTTCCCCCTTCCTTGCATACATTCTGCTACTTGACCTGGAACGGGGGAAACTCAAAATCTAACCCTGGTTACGTTATTAAATTGTAAACGTTGAAATTCGCACAGGGTAGTTGATAGGAATTTCAAAACAGGGGGAACTTCTGCTCTGACAGAGATGGAACAAAAGCTCTCTGTCTTTTGGAGGTCACTAATCCCGTGTTGGCACCTCATTGTCACTACGTAATGCCTGAAACACTTGGAATTATTTCTAATTAGTGGGTTTAAGTGGATCTTGCTCTCTGAGCCGTTGACCCCTCGGTGTTTGTTTAGCAGGATTTTCTCACCGGTCTTCACCTTGCTGCACATTGTCTGGCTGTCAGGGCGTCTCAGCTGCTCCGGGTGACCCCTGCAGAAATGGCCGTGTCGTGAGACTCGGGAGCTGTTGTGAATTTTGTGATGACAGATGGCAGAGGCATAAAAGCCACCTCCCCGGGCTTTGTGAAAGGGGATTTGGGTTCTCAGAATCGTTTTCTTCTCTCTCTGTTCTGGAGGCACGTCCGGGATTGCTGGCAGAGCTGCGATGTGGCCCATTGAGGATGGCGAGGCCTCGGAGGCCGGAGAAGCCCTAGTGTGTCACATACACCTGCTTGGGGACACACGCATCCCTGCCGGGCTTTCCAGGCTGGCCTCAGCAGACCTGAGGGGCTCGGCCGCTTGCTCTGTTGGAAAAGCAGGCTCTGCCCTGGAGCCCTGGGGTTTCGTTCGGACAGGACTTCCGCCTGGTTTCTGGAGACGGGAGGGCCAGAATGATAGAGAAGGAGGGCAAAGAGGGAGCCTCCTCCTTGGTTCTGCTTCTGAAACGGGCATTCGAAACAGCTGCTTTCCCAGCTCTGGCTGAGACTTTGAGGCTGGAGCTAAGGTTTTCCCCAGATGCAGGGGGACAGCCAGAAAGAAGGAAGGACAAAGTTTTAAAAATGAGTGCAAACTACAGAACCCTATGTGTGGCTCTCATGACTCACCCCTTGGCATTGACTCCAGCACCTGATGGAAACGAGGTGCTTGCTCAGGGCCGAGTGGAACCCCCCAGGCTCCCAGGAAACAGTTGGCCCCTGTGGAGGTGCTGTGGCTGGCTGCTGGCCAGACCGGGAGGGCAAGGAGACCTCTCTTGCCAATACTGACGCATCAGTAGAAATTCTGGATGTTCAGCTTCTTTGGAAAACTGGGCAGCCCAGCAGCACCCTGGCCCCTATCCCACATGGCAGCCACCAGCTGGAGCCTTGTAGCAGCGGCCACCCTCAGGGGACTCACGCTCACTAGCTTTTTTCTTTCTTTCTCTTCTTCCATCCAGCTAACTGTACTCATTTCCGTGACTAACCCCAGTTGGCATTTGAGGTTGCAAATCTTTCATATGTTCTAATCCCTCCAGAGAATCTGAAATGTAAACATGTAACAAGAACCTTGAAAATCAATCCTCATAAAATAATCCAAGATGCAGAAATCAGTTCATGCCACAAAAAGGTTTCTCTCCATTATCGAGGATTTACAAAACTGGAAACAACATAATAAGGGGAGCAGGTTAACTGAATTATGTTGCATTCCTATACTGGAATATTATATGGGCGTGAAAGTAATGCTTAGGCAGAGTTTTAATAACACGGAAGGATGCTAACGATATAATATTGGGTTAAAATAAAAAGCTACAAATCTGCAGTAATCAAGACAGTATGGTACTGGCACAAAAACAGAAATATAGATCAATGGAACAGGATAGAAAGCCCAGAGATAAACCCACGCACATATGGTCACCTTATTTTTGATAAAGGAGGCAAGAACATACAATGGAGAAAAGACAGCCTCTTCAATAAGTGGTGCTGGGAAAACTGGACAGCTACATGTCAAAGAAAGAAATTAGAACACTCGTAACACCATACAAAAAATAAACTCAAAATGGATTAAAGACCTAAATGTAAGGCCAGACACTATCAAACTCTGAGAGGAAAACATAGGCAGAACACTCTATGACATAAATCACTGCAAGGTCCTTTTTGACCCACCTCCTAGAGAAACGGAAATAAAAACAAAAATAAACAAATGGGACCTAATGAAACTTAAAAGCTTTTGCACAGCAAAGGAAACCATAAACAAGACGAAAAGACAACCCTCAGAATGGGAGAAAATATTTGCAAATGAAGCAACTGACAAAGGATTAATCTCCAAGATTTACAAGCAGCTCATGCAGCTCAATAACAAAAAAACAAACAACACAATCCAAAAATGGGCAGAAGACCTAAATAGACATTACTCCAAGGAAGATATACAGATTGCCAACAGACACATGAAAGAATGCTCAACATCATTAATTATTAGAGAAATGCAAATCAAAACTACAATGAGATATCATCTCACACCAGTCAGAAAGGCCATCATCAAAAAATCTACAGACAATAAATGCTGGAGAGGGTGTGGAGAAAAGGGAACCCTCTTGCACTGCTGGTGGGAATGTAAATTGATACAGCCACTATGGAGAACAGTATGGAGGTTCCTTAAAAAACTAAAAATAGAACTACTGTACAACCCAGCAATCCCACTACTGGGCATATACCCTGAGAAAACCATAATTCAAAAAGAGTCATGTACCAAAATGTTCATTGCAGCTCTATTTACAATAGCCAGGACATGGAAGCAACCTAAGTGTCCATCGATACATGAATGGATAAAGAAGATGTGGCACATATATACAATGGAATATTCCTCGGCCATAAGAAGAAACGAAACTCAGTTATTTGTAGTGAGGTGGATGGACCTAGAGTCTGTCATACAGAGTGAAGTAAGTCAGAAAGAGAAAAACAAATACCGTATGCTAACACGTATATATGGAATCTAAAAAAAAAAAATGGTTCTGAAGAACCTAGAGGCAGAACAGGAATAAAGACGCAGACGTAGAGAATGGACTTGAGGACACGGGGAGGGGGAAGGGTAAACTGGGACGAAGTGAGAGAGTGGCATGGACTTAATATACACTACCAAATGTAAAATAGGTAGCTAGTGGGAAGCAGCCGCATAGCACAGGGAGATCAGCTCGGTGCTTTGTGACCACCTAGAGGGGTGGGATAGGGAGGGTGGGAGGGAGACGCAAGAGGGAGGGGATATGGGGATATATGTATATGTACAGCTGATTCACTTTGTTGTAAAGCAGAAACTAACACACCACTGTAAAGCAATTATATTCCAATAAAGATGTTAAAAAAATAAAATAAATTAAAAGCGTGCCGGTGAGTTTTATGTGCAGTGCAGTCTAGTTACCTTCCCAGAGGTAAAAGCTGTGTCAATATGCATCAAATAAGACTGGAGAGAAATTTGTCAAAATATGAACAGTGCTTGCTTTTTGGCAATGAAATTATCCATGATTACCTCCTCTTGATTTTATTCTGGGCTTTCCACGTAGTCTACACTGAATGTGTATTGGTGTTACATTCAGAACAAAACAGTAAAAAACAGAGAAGAAACAGAGGCCTAGAAGATTAAGGGATTTTCTCTGAGCCTCCCAGCTCATGGGTGACAGGGCAGAACCAAAGCCCAAGGTTCCCGATTCTGAGATGGATGAGGATTCGCCCCACTCGTGAGGATCAGGACGCCTGGGGCCGTGCATCCAGCGTGGATGGCCCCAGGGTTCTCACCCAGAAACCCTGCACCTTATGTGGGTTGCTTGTCTGTATGGGGGGGGCGGCAGATATACGTTTAGATCTTTTGTTTTGCCTTCGATTTCACTGTAATGAGCAACCTTTAAGAACCAGACAGCTGTGCCCCTTGAGTAGAAATAAGAGCTAATCTAGGTGTCATTCCATGCGATGCTGGCTTCGCAACCTGTGCGACTTGCGGGCGTATTCCTTTTGGGGGCGCGCCTAGCCTAGATCTTCTCCCGTTTCTCCTATTCCTCCCTCTTCTACTTCTTTTCCACTAGGGAGGACAAGTCAGAAGAACTCAGGTCCCTTCACTGGGCTGGGGAAGTGACGCTGCTCTTAGAGAAAGCCCCAGTACATCCCTTGCCTCTGCACCAAAATGGCAGCCCTTTCACCAAGCATTCTGAGATCCAAAGAACCGAGTCCCCCTCCTAACTCCCGTCGCTAACTGCTTAGGTGACCTTGGTCAAATCTGTCCTTTCTCAGAGCATCTCCCATAATGAGAATAGGAAGAATATTTTCTGTTGAATGACTTTCTCTAGGGTGTGCGGGAGAGGTCTGATGGGTGACAGGAAAGGTCTTCCCAGTTCCCAAGGAGAGGAGGAGGAGGAATTCCCAGAACCGAACCTTCCAAGGGGGTCTTCACCTCTCAAGGGCAGACTCACGTTTAACCGAGCCCACAGGGACCCAAAGCTGTTCATTATTCTCTAGCAAGAAATTCAGCTGTCCAGTGGTCCAGAGGCCAAAGGCAGATCCACTGGAACATTCCATCCCTGTTGACATGTCCTTGGGAGGTTAATTTCAGGCTTTTTGAGTTATGGGGTATTCAGAAGTGCCCTTTAGCTGAGGGAATAGGAGGCTCTCTTCCCTATGTGGGAATAACCTTTTCATGGCGGACAAATGCTTGGTCCCCGTAGCTGGGACCGTCTCCCAAGGAGAGAGCCCTGCCAATGTTTGCCTCTGGGATTTAACGGTTGCTGTGTTTTCCAGGCTGAGTATCTCTCCCTTCCATTGCGGCTCTGTGGAGTTCATCACGCTTTCCCTGACTGTGGTATAGCTTGGTTCTCGGTCCTGGGCCTGGAGGACAAGCTGGCTCACTGATTGGAGCTCTGGGCTTGGGTGGGCTTTGCCAGTTTCGTCCTGAGCAGCCCTGTGCCCAGGTTCCCGGGGCTGGTGTCTCACTGTAGCCTCGTGGCCAGCAAGTGCTCTGATGAGGTACCTGGTTGTCCAGCAAGTGGGTGGATGTGCAGACGGGGACCCCGGGCAGTTGGGGCGTGCAAGACCAGTTGCCTTCCCGCTCTGCTGACTTAACGCTTTTTGTTTCTTAAAGATTTCTGTATGGTGGATGATTTCTACTTTTCCCTGCCTCTGAAAAGACTCCTAAATGCAGGGCCCTCAGGAGAATTTCTGTTGCTGGGAAAATTAATGCAAACTGGAAATATAGGAATCAGCGTCCCCAGACCTAAATTTGCCTGTTGAAAAAGCGTAATTAATTGTACGTTTCCAGTTGTAAATGCTGAAGGAGGGAACGGGGCAGCTTTGCCTGGGTCCCTGTTCCCCAGCTGGCGTGGGGTCAGAGCAGGATGGTACCAAGCACAGGGTGGGGACCAGTCTGCCTTCTCAGGTCTACCTCTCAGACCCTTTCATTTTTACTTTACCTTAACTTTGCATTTCTAGATCATTGAACTCTGGCCTGATTTCACATTCTGAAACTAAGCCTGTTTCTCAATGCTGTGAAGAAAAGGATGTTTCAGAGCAGTGATGACTCACCTTTTATTTTGAGCCCAGTGAGAAGAATCCAGTCCAAGAGGCACTGAAGGGATGAGCATTTGCTATATTTCTGGATGATTACACCCATTTTAATGTGTTTTTTTTTTTTTTTTTTGCGGTACGCGGGCCTCTCACCGCCGTGGCCTCTCCCGTTGCGGAGCGCAGGCTCCGGACGCGCAGGCTCAGCGGCCACGGCTCACGGGCCCAGCCGCTCCGCGGCACGTGGGATCTTCCCGGACCGGGGCACGAACCCGTGTGCCCTGCCTCGGCAGGCGGACTCTCCACCACTGCGCCGCCAGGGAAGCCCTAAAATGTATTTTTAAAGTGATACATGGCGCACATACCTTGTGCCCTCCCACCCCATTCCAGGCCCGTTCCTGGAGGTCACCACTGTTAACAATTTGACGTGTATCTTTCCAGATGATTTGTATGCATTTTCGTCTGTGTATGTGTAGAGAGAGAGAAACATATAGTGTGATTTATGTGTGTTTTTGCATATGTGATAGTACAATCTATACGTTGTTCTACAACTTGTTTTTTCCACAGGACAATATGTTCCGGAGATCATTCCAAATCATTAAATAACGATCTCCCTTATTTTTAACTGCAGACAGTTGTCCTGTGATAGATTTATTTAACTTGTCCCCCTCCCTCTTTATTTATTTTTTTGGAAATAGAAAGGAGTTTTATTTGAGCCAAACTGAGGAGACACAGATGCGAGAAGCACCTGAGTAGTGTTCTGTGGGATTACAATATGGGGGAGGCTTATAGAGACAAAAACTGAAAAGTTGCATAAATTGTTAAGAATTAGGATTGGACCTGGCAAGAAGTAAGGGTGCTTGTTAAGCAAGCATTGACTGGATAACCTGCCCCTTGTTGCTAGATAGAAAATGATTGTATTTTTCCGTGTATCTAAGTGAAACTCTGTTTCAGTGATAAAATAAAATCAGCCTTTTACCTTTTTTCCTCCCCAGAGTGGTACGTACTATTTAAAAAAAGAAGAAGAAACTAAAGAAAGAACGATCCACCAGGAGAGAAGGGGCTGCCGGCCTGGCTGTCTGTTGACAGGGCCCAGGGCTGCGTGTGAGGGCTGATATGCGGTCAGCGGGCCGTGGGGCCTCGTGGCAGGGGTGTCACGCGGTGGTCGTGGGGTGAGAGCCATGCATGGAGGCGGCCGCAAGGGGTCCGGGAGGTCCCTCGGCCAGGAGACAGAGCTGGGGCTTGCTTGGGGTGGCTCGAGCAGAGGTGACAGTCTTTGAGTTGAGGGGGCCAGAGGTCTGTTTGCCTGTCTCTTTTTAATCACTGAGCATAACCTATGCCCCAAGCACAAACTGTGCCCCAAGCACATGCAGGGCGACTGGGGACCTGTGGTGCCTGAGATCAGGATTCCATCCTCTCATCTGGTCAGGGAGAAAGATGTGCACAGATGTGGTCCAGGAAGGGCTGCCTGAGGTGTCAGACGTGGGTTGGTCTTGAACGGTGAGCACCATAGAAGGAGATTCTAATTTAAACTTATTTTTGAAGCTTGATTTCTTATGGTTGCTCTCTCTGGCTTTGTCATTTTCCCTAATTCCTCCAGGGACTGTCATTGGTGGCACTGGAGCTTTTTCTCGGGGGCTGGGGGCTCCGAGTCCTGCTTCAGGATTGGTTGATCTTCCTTCTACCCACTGGGAAAAGAAGCCAGCCATCAACAGGAAAAATAAAGGGTTGATTTCCTCTGACAGCAATGTTCTTCTTTATCGACCCAGTGACTCCTGGAAGGAATGTCACTTCTGTAGGTTTTCACATCACAACTGGCTAACCTGGTCTTTGTTTTCCATCCTCTTCTCCAGCACACGTCTTAGTCACTTGTCTCACCATCGCTCCTGCTAGAATTTCTTACCAACACCGCATAGAGGTAGAGCTGGTGTGTCTCCCAAGGTGGTCCCTCTGGAACGACCATCTGAGGACATGGAAGTGGCAGAGAGATGGTGGCAGCCAACATTCACTGAGCGCTCACCCTGGCCAGATGATGCTCTAAGCACTTTCCCCATATCATTTATTCTTATCATTGCAGCAACTCTGGGGGTAGATACCACTTGCCTCACTTTGCAGTGGGGGTGACTGAGGCACAGAGAGGTTAGGCAACTTGGCTGAGGTCACACAGCTAAGAATGGTGAGCATTTCCTCCACTCAGTGCCTCCCACCCCTACCTTGGAGCCCACCAACATTGTGAATACTTGGCATTTTGACTCTCGTGATGGGAAATGGCTCTCTGGGAAATGGCTATGGGTGCTGGGTGTTGAAAACCCTGTAAAAGCTGGTTGTTGGTGGTAGTGTTCAGGCCTGGGCTGGAACCACAGAGACTTCCAGATTATGTGATGAAAGGTTCCAGGAAACCACATTTCTGCCTCCTGTCACTCCAGAGGCCTTGCTGAGTCAATAGCATTGTCTTTTGTTCAAATTGCTCTCTGGGGAGGGTCACTTGAGTGGACCACCATTTTTCAGCTCCCCACAATGGATTGGCGAAGGGGTAAGGGGTCGGCTTTGTGGCTCGGATGCTTCCAGATTCCCCTTCCAGAAGGGCCTGCCTCCCAGGGGCCCACCTCACATGGGTCCATGGCTCACATCCCTTCCAGGTGGGCTGGGGTGTGTCTGCGTGAATCTGGGTTACACTGGGGTCCATGTCGGGCAAGGCTCTGCTGTCGGCCCTGGGTGGGGGGAGCCTCCCCATCAGCCAGAAGCTTCAGTTTAAGTGGAAATCCTCCATCAAGAATAAAATTAAATGACTTTCTAAATAATCAGCATCTGTGGAAATCAAAGTATGCTTTGGTCTATTGCTGTATCCCATAAAAATGCCTGGGTGCATTTTTACCTAGTTTAGAGGGTCAGTTGAAGATGCTCTGACTTAAAATGTAGAGCACGTGATGAACCCAAAGGGATGGGATCAGGCCCCTCACTGGGAGGCAGGTGCTGTACTCCTGTGCCTGCCCCAGAGTTATGCATCCCCTGAGCCTGGGGCACCCCTAAGGGTGCCGTTCCAGTCTCACCTCACCTCAGTGGTGCCTCTCCAGGGGTGTATTTATCTTGAGAGACTCCGAGGGGAGGAGGGGAGTGGGGAGGAGGGGGTGGAAAACCCCTCACCGGTCCTCCACACGTTCACGTCGGCCCTTGGCCTCCTTTTGCCCGAGAGGAGGAAGGCCCTAGTGGAAATGCAGAGGAAACAGAAGTTAATGCTTGACTTTTTGAAAGCCAAGAAGGTAGGAGCGATGTAACACAAGTTCAAGAGCAATTTGGCTTGTGGACCATGATTATTGCCATTTTTTGTCTTACCTGTTCACTGTAGAAACTTAACCTGCAGCGCCCAAGCCCTCACTCCTCACCCCACCTCTTTACCTGCGTGATACGCACCTTTGCTGAAAACGAGCAAAGAAGCAGGATGCTTCCCGCGTGCCAGGCAGGGGGGCACGTGCTTACCCGTGTAATGGGTGTGCACCGGTCCCATAACAGGGCTGGGAAGCCTCGCTTACTTTGCGTAAATGAAATAGCTTATTCTGTGCGTTTGGCTGATCAGTAGTGGGCTCCCTTCCTCTCACTGGCCTGGGGTGACACTACGTTCTGGGGCTGGAGTGGTGCTTTAGGGAACAGGGCAGGGCCTGGCCCTTAATCTGCAGTGGCCACTGTCATCACCCTCTGAGGGGCCCTGGTTCTCACCAACGCCCAGCGCTGGTCATCTGACCTGGGGGCGGCGGGCGGGGGAGAGACCCTACAAGCCCTGTGCGGACCCTCCCTCCCCAGGCCGCGTTCGTCGGTCACGGAGAGGCTGAGTGACCCGTGAGTAATTCAAGCCCAGGCTGTCTGTCTCCAGAGCCCACACCCCGAGCCACTGTGTGCTACCCACTCTCAGCTGCCACTGGTCCCTCTGTGGCTGTGGGGCAGACGTGGCCCCTTGCTGTGTCAGCCCAGACTCTGCCAGCCCCGACCTGGCACCCCTCAGTCGTCGGATGGGCCCAACTTTCTGACCGAAAGCCTGGCTGTGCCCCTTCAGGCAGGGGGCTTGTAGCAGGTGTACTGGTCTCATGGGCGCCTGCAGACAGCTTGGTTCATTTCCTTCACAGCCAGTTTAAACCCACGGGGCCAGGCTCTTCTCGTGCGCGGGGGAAATCAGGGAAGTTCCCGTGATTTTCTCCTGAGAAGAGGAAGACCGCAGAGCTGATTCTCCCCCGTGGAATGTTTTCCTGAAGCATTCCTGCCATTTTTCAAGAGTTCAGTAGCCACGTGGAGCTCGTGCCTACCTGTTGGACGACACGGAACGTTTCTGTCTTTGCAGGAGGTTCTTTAGACACTGCTACTGTAGGCAGCTATGCTCGGGCAGGCCCCGTGTAGCCCAGTCTCCCTGCTTTTTAAGGAAGCCTGAAATCTGATTTTTCTTTTAATGGAACCTTCTAAGTCTTAACCACTGGAAACAAATCCAAATCTTAAACAATCAAGGTGTGGCAAGAACACAGATGTGGACTGAGTTCCAGGGGTGGGGAGGGCAGGGCATTAATCTGTGTTTTAACAAACCTTCCAGGTGCTTCTGATGCAGGTTAAAGTTTGAAAAACAGCCTGAACCGTTTACTTTGCCTCCAGTTATGCCAGGAACGGTCAGGAAGAGAACCCGGGTCTTCCGATTTGCAGCCAACATCATCCTCATGGGCGTGATCAAATCTGGGCACCTGGTGGCCAACCTTCCTTGCTGCTGGGCTCGAGGTGGCAGAGCAGGTACCTGCTGGTGGTCACCTGCCATTCATGGAAGGTTCTGGAACTTTCCTAGATTTAGCGCTTTCTGCCTCCTCTGTAATCCCTGTTCAAAACCAGCTCCCTGGCTCAGAGCGTAGGGTTTCTCCTGGCTCCTAGGAAGTACTGGGGAGGAGGACTCATGTAGGGGACCCCAGGTCTGCTTGCCATGTGACAGGTGGGGTTTTGGTTCAAATGAGGTCACAGTAGTGGGGGAAGGGCAAGAGAGAGGTCAGGCCAGCTCGGGCGGGACCTCAGACCCACCTCTAAATCATCCCAAAGCTGGAAAAATCTGTTCAGTGCCTTGTGGGATTCATTTCAGAGTGCCAGATTAATAATGACCTCATTGCATTTCCTCCCAGAATGTGAAATTAATGTCACTTACATGTTGGAGAACATTGTATCAAGCTGTACTTCTGGTTTGAACTTCTTCAATGGACAGGATTTGATAGGAAACTTCATATTCCTAGAGTGAGATAGCACATGTTGGAAAGAACCCTTCTAAGATGTTTGCCCAGCTAGAGCAGCCCGTTTGGAACCGGCTTTGTTTGGTGGTCTGGGGAATGTCTCAGAGGTGTTGTAAAAGGTTCTTGTTATAAAGGGACTGTGAGGGCCTTCCCTGGTGGCGCAGTGGTTAAGGATCCACCTGCCAGTGCAGGGGACACGGGTTCGAGCCCTGGTCCGGGAAGATCCCACATGGTGCAGAGCAACTAAGCCCGTGCGCCACAACTGCTGAGCCCACAAGCCACAATTACTGAAGCCTGCGCACCTGGAGCCCGTGCTCCGCAACAAGAGAAGCCACCGCAATGAGAAGCCCGCGCATCGCAACGAAGAGCAGCCCCCGCTCGCCGCAGCTAGAGAAAGCCCGCGGGCAGCAACGAAGACCCAACGCAGACAGAATTAACAAAAAGTCATTAAAAAGTAAATAAAATAAACGTATTATGGCACCCAGTAGACCACGCTGACAGTCTGCCTTCTGGAGAGAAGTAGGCGACAGCACAGCAAAATAAGCTCCTGGCCCAGCCCGGCGGAGGGGCAGACACCATGAAGCCTGCACGGTGGAGCACTGAAAACTGAGAAAGTCATGACCGCTGTTCATCTCAGGGGATTGCAGGTTCAATTTGTCAGAACCTTGTCGTAATCTCGCCACTTGGGAGTATGACTCAAGAGGAATCTCCCAGTTAACTGTGTGGAGGAGGACAACAGATTTTAGGTCATTTGTACTAAGATGAAGTCAAGTTCAAGGTCAAGATCATCATTATTAAGATGGTCAAGAAAGGAAGCAGCCCCGTCTCCATGGGAGCCAGAAGCAGCAGTTCCACTTAACCTGGGGTCACAGATCAGGGCCCCACAGCCCACTGAGCCGTCTCCCCTGACCCCAGTTTCAGGAACTGTTTTTGGAGACCAACATTCAAAGTGACCTGGGAGCAAGGGGACACTTCCCTTGGGTGCCTGCCTCTTGCCTGTTCTGGGGACACCTGTGCCCTCCTCTTTCCTCAGGTTCTGAAGTCTCCCCCCACAGGTGCTCGCCCTGCCTTTCCCCACCTTTCCTGCGCATGGGCTGGTGTTCAGTTATTTGCTGCTGCATAACGAATCGCCCCAAAACTCAGGGCCTACATCGGTAGCAATCATCACTGCTCATGAAACGTGGGTGAGGAGTCTGGAAATGTTGGCGTCAGGGGTTCCTCACGCAGCTGCATGCAGCTGGGAGTTTGACTGAGGCTGAGATTGGCCTTGAGTTATCCACAATGGACCTCCTGGCAGCCGGGCCCCGTCCAAGAGGCAGGAGATGGAAGCTGCCAGGCCTCTGAAGGAATAGGCCCGGAATGGGTACAGCACCCCTGACTCTGCATTCTTGGGGTCAAAGCAAGCCTGAGCCCTGCTCAGATTCAAGAGGAGGGGCAGTCGAGTGCCATGCAATGGCACCTGGGCTGCCCCAGGTTAGAGTGGGCCGGGGAGAGGTACCCAGCTCCTGGGCGCGTTGATGGAGGAAGGGAGGGTGGCGCCTGCAGATTCCCGAGTGCTGTGTTGCTGCCACCCGCCCTGGGCTCCAGGAGGTTGCAGGGAGTGGCCTGGCTCCATCTGCTTTAAGGCCCAATCAGAGACCTGCGTTGCAGTTATTTAGAACAGTCGTGACTGCTGGGATATTCCCTTCAGCCTGGATTTTGGAACCCCCGGGCTTGTGGATGTCGTGGGAAGGGGACCGGAAGGAGGGGACTGATGGCTGGTCAAGCCCCAAGCCTCCTGTAGAGTGTGACCTTGGCCCATGCTCAAAATTCCATGGAAACGTCACCAAAGAGTGGAGGGAGTGGAGGGGTGATACCAGGTTGCCCAAACCCTGATCAAAATATATTTTTACTTTTCTAGTGAAAATCCATGTAGCATTCTCTTTGGCTCTTTCTGTCTGCATTTGTTTTAACATAAAACAAAGGTTCTAAATTCCTTGCCCTTAAGTCTCTTTGGGACTCTCAGCAGATGTGCTGTTTCTCAGGTACACACCCAGGCACCGGCTCCCCCCACCCCGGCTGCCTCAGGTAGCTGTGGAGAGTGACAAAGCTTGGGGAGCTCTTGTCGTGAAACTGTTCTGTCCCCACCAGGTCTTCTGGAGGTGGCCTTCTCCCAGGGTCCTGTTGGTGGCCAGTGGGAGGGCCCTCAGATGGTGATGGGGGGGTGGGCACCCCAGTTTGATGCCAGGGAGTCCAGTGGCAGCAGAATTAGGAGGTCTGGCTGCAGCTCGGGGCCTGGGCCTGGATCAAACTCAGCTCTGGGGGAACAGCATTGCAGGTGCGGGTCCCCAGGAGGCCAGGAGCCCCGCGTTGCCGGACATTTATTGAGTCTGTTCTTACAAGCTTCTCTCAGTCTTATTTACTTATGCCTCTCACCTCCGGCAGAGGTCCTAGAATTGTCCTCATGTCTCCTTAGGGTTCGTGGAGGGTGAGTAGGGGGCCAGGGTTTGACCCAGGTGCCCCCTCGAACACGGGCCCCACCGCCTCTCTCCAGAGCTGGCGAGCGGGGCTGGGGGGGCTCTGTGCTCCTCTGCTCAGCCCTGCAGTGGCCCTGGCTCCTGCAATGGGAGAGGGTGAAGGGGCGTCCACCTGGGTGGGACCAGAGGGGCTTTGGCCTCGAAGCCCGAATCCACTGAAATGCATTGACTGCATCTGTCCAGCAGGTCAGATTTACATACAGGAGACAGACCCATTGGGAAAAAAACTCAGCCTCCCAAGTTCTGAAACGTCCCTGAAGAAGGTCATGCAGCCCTTTTCTCTCACCAGCATCTGAGGCTGAGGACAGGGCATGGGGTGGCCCAGTGGTGCTGGCATCCATCCCGGGAGGCACCAGCGGTCCCCAGGGCCCCATCTGTGCTCTGACCACACTGGGTGGGCATCCTGAGGCCTGAAGCACCGTGCGTCTGGGTGAGAGAGGCTCTGAGGCTGAGAGACAAACCAAACTCCCCCAGAGCAAAAGGGGCAGGGGATGCCCACATGAGCAGGTGGGCAGGGCTCGCCTTGGGAAAGAGGGCAGCAGGGGGAGACCCCCCAAGGCCACCTGCGGGCTCTGAAGGCTAGCAGGAGGCAGTGGAAGCCACAGAAAGCTTTGGGGTGGTGGGGGGGCGGGGCTGCCCCTCGGCAGGGGAGTGGGCATGACATTTGTGGGCTCCAGGCTGGTAGGCATCGTCAAGACGAGAAGTCGTCTGGTTCTGTGGTTGGTTTCATGCTTGTTGTAAAATGCACCCCCCCCCCGCCCCCGCCAACCCAGGTCTCCCCCCAGGCGGGGCTGGGCCGTCGCTGGAGGGTGCAACAGGCAGCAGGAGGGGAATGATCACATCTCTGGAAGTCAGAGTGAGCAAAGAAGGGGAGTGAGAGACCCCAAGAGCCCGTCCCCTGCTCTCCAGGACCGTGACCTTAAGCCAGTCCATTACCGTCCTCCTTAAGAAGTGAAGGGAGGCCCAGACAACATTTCTGAAGGGGGCTCTGTGACTCTCCCAGGTCAGCATGGGGGAGGGGTGTTAAAGTAATAATAAAATCGCGAATAAGTTATAGTTGCCACCTGCCCGTGGTGGGGTGAGCAGGTCACGGCTGACGGTGAAAGCTGCGGTGCTGAGTTCCTGGTGTTAATGGAATTATTGATTTTATTATTTGCACGAGTGTCTCCAGCCCCACCCTGGACCCCCTGCATCAGCCTCCCTGGGGGTGGGACCCAGGAATCTGCCTTTTATGAAACAGGTGCTTTGGGTCCCAGAGCTGTGAGCTGGGAGACAGCTGAGGTCTCTCCTGTGCCGGTCTCGTCCCCTTGTCCTGCATTAGCTCTTTCCCGGGAAGAAAACTGCCTTCCTGATTTCATACATGGTGTAATCATGGCTGTAAGCCCAGGTATGGCCCCCAGCCTGCGGTGTGGCCTCCGAGCTGGGGTCGTGTCTGCACCCCGGTGACAAGAGAAGTAGGAACAGCTCTGCTTCCCACAGGGACACTTAGACTGACTTGGGAGGTGAGCTCAGTTTCCTGGGGACAGAGAATGCTCTCCACGCATAAATGAACCCGTTGAACATGTCACCTTTTAGAATAGTTTCCTTGACTCTTTTCACAGCAAGGCCCCCCAGAGAGCGTGATTTCAGGTTTCTGTGAGTCACAACACACTTGTACTTTCTTTATTAATATAGTTTTGGGGAAAGAAGAATGTCACTTTGAAAACCGGGTCACCACAAGCCACGAGACTATGACAACCCTCCCCTTTACACCTTTGACGTGTAAGATGCAGGGGAGGGGCGGGGCCCCAGGAGTCAGCGACCCAGCAGGTGTGTGTGTGGTCCAGGTGTGTAGGTGATGGTGTGGTTTCTGGCTGCGTTTCCTACTTCTCTTCTCTGGGACCCCCTTTTCTCCCACCTCACTCCTATCCCTCCAAAGGGAAGCCTGTTTTTTTATTTTTAGCAGCCCAGGTGGTATTGCATCCTGCAGTGGGCCCAGCTCTGCCAGCCCTGGTGGCCACACAGGGGCCAGGCAGAGTTCCCCCTGATCCTGGTGCTGTGTGATATAGGACAGGTTGTCTGACCTCTCTGAGCCTCGGATTCCTCTTTGGTAAAATGCAGAGAGAGTAAACTCCACCTGCATGGTACCTAAATGAGGCCTGTGAAAGATGTTCTTGTCCTCTACGAAAGATGAGACGAGGGCACAGAGTGGGTGAGTTGCTGGCTTGAGGACATGCAGGGAAGAAACAGCAGAACCGTTTCTGGGGTCCTCTGGCCCCAGAACCTGCATAAAGCCACTCAGCTATGTTCTGTAAAGTATCAGAAGTGCCTCTGCTTTCAAGGAGACTGCACTCATCCTTGTATCCGTTCCTCTTTCCTCACTTGGACCTCGGGGCACTTTTACAGATGTCTCTCACAAAGTCCTAAGGGTGGGACACATCCTGTGTGATGGAAAAGGGGCCGCCTCCGAGGGGAGCTGAGGTGCTGGGTCTTCGGGTTGGGGCAGAAAGAGCTGGGGTGCTTCCTGCCAAGGCAGGGGAACCCTCTGGGAGGGGGGAAGCAGGCGGGGCAGCGGTGGTCAGGTGCGGCCAGGAGCTGGACTCTGTCAATTTCAGGGGGAGGCTCTACCCTGTACAGCTTCTCCCTCCGGTCTGCCTAGGACCCCTGTGCGGTGGTTCATGGGCTGCCGGGGAGCTTTCCAGCGGACCGAGGGGACCTCTGCACCCAAGGAGTTCAGGCTGAGCCCGATGGGCCCCCAGTGCTGGTGATGGCATCTGGTCTCACCGGGTGGCATGCTGATGAGTGGAAGACGGTGACACAAACAAGTCGGAATGAATGACAAGCCTCTAAAAGCATTTTTGGGGTCCATTCATTTGCCAAGCCCTGTTCTTGGTGCTGCTATTTGCCAAGCCCTGTTCTTGGCGCTGGGGACTCAGCAGTGAGCAAGACAGACGAAAATCCCTGCCTCGTGGAACTGATACTCTTGGACGCAACGGAAAAAAGATAAATAAGAAAAATGTGAATTAGAATACGAATTGTATATAGTGATATTTAAACTGAGACGGGAAGGCCGGAGTCATTCGGAAACTCGCAGCTTAGCGCCCCCCTGGGTGCTCCCATGGCACGCGCCTGCGCTCCCTCTGAAAGCAGGGACACCCCCAGGCTGTACCTGCAGTGACATCCCCCCATTGTCTCTTACGGTACAGAACCCCGGAGGCTCTCAGTAGGTGACGGTTAAGTAAACGGAAGAAAAAAACCGTCCATCGGGTGGGTTTGGTTGTTTGTGTCAGAGTGATACTCCTGCCCTCGGCGTGGCTGTCTTGCTGTGCCTGCCTCTCCAAGACCACATAGCTGTCCAGTACACAGAGGGTTAAACTGGCTGCTTAGGAACTTCTCAAGGTTAGCCCTCAGCTGCCTTCTGCTTACCCTCCACTCTCCAGGGAGCTGGGCATCTCTGCATCTCGCGGCCTCCTTAGTGGCTCTGGGATCACTAGCATCAGCCCAAGCTTTTGCGGGGATTCACGTGCTGGCTTTTTAGATCTTTCTAGAGAGATCTGTAACTTCTGTCCATTTTTCTGTTGCTCTAATAAGAAATCACACTTCTACAGGATCCGTGCAAATGGGTTTTTGTTTGGTTGCTGTTTGTTCAGATGCTGTAGATCTAGCTGAAAACAGACAGAGCTTAACCCTTTGATCATAACCGCTAAGTCGAAGCAGCTCACAAACACATGGGATTTCCTTTTCCTACACACTCCCCACAGCACTTGGGTCATGACAGACGGTAAAGGTTACCATGTTATCTTGCCTTGACAAAGGTCAGACCCTCTGCTGTCACTGATGCCGCATGTTCCTTTGCTAAAACATTAGAGGCCAGAAAGGCCCACTGGGATGGGACTGGCCACTGGGGACAGTGAGGACGGGACGGGAGGGATGCCTATTGGTGTCTTGCTCACTGGTGACAGTGGCTCTGCTCCTGTCTTGTGTGATGCCTGTCTGGGGAGAGTGCTGCTTCCCTCTGCTGCAGTAATCCTTCTTGAGCACGTCTTCCCTGCCCTTGATCTGGGGGTTGCTCCAAGCTCTCCCAGGCTCTCCAAGGTTGGCTGTGGGAAAATCAGGAGGCTAGCCAGACAGGAGCACTTTTTGGATTAATTCTCAAAATTTCAAACCAAAGCTCAGTGTGAATGTCACCCATCTCCTATGTGAAAATTTAAAATAATCCTCATGCTTTCTGAAACTCACAAGTCTTTCCTGAGCTTCTGCTTTAAACAAAACAATAAAAGACCTAGGTTTTTAACAAAGAATTTCAACTTGGATTCCCAAAAATGTTTACCAGTTCCTTCTTCGTGATTATCCTTCATGGCTAAGGGAGGGGAGAGCAGCAGAAGTGACCGACAGGCCTGTTTCACAGGTTGGGAAAATAAATATACGACAGAGGAAGTGTTTTCTTTCCAGGCACTTTCGAGTTCAAGGGTTGGTAGACTTTTCTGCAAAGGGCCAGATGGTTAATATTTTAGACTTTGAAGGCCATGTGGTCTCTGTCACAACTACTCAGCTCTGCTGTTGTAGATCAAGAGTAGTTGCAGATAATCCACCAATAAATGAGCACGGCTGGCTTCAATACAACACTGTTTATATAAACAGGCAGCCAGCCAGCCAGTCCCACCCTAGCTGGTGGCCAAATAAGAGCTAATACTCAGACCTTGTGAACCCTTCTTTATAGGTTGTGTGTTCTCTTTTGAAAACAAATTCTGTTTGGGTGCAGAGTAGACAAGAAACGGGGAGGGGGAAGGGTAAGCTAGGACGAAGTGAGAGAGTAGCATTGACATATATACACTACCAAGTGTAAAACAGATAGCTAGTGGGAAGCAGCCGCATAGCACAGGGAGATCAGCTCGGTGCTTTGTGACCACCTCGAGGGGTGGGGTAGGGAGGGTGGGAGGGAGGGAGACGCAAGAGGGAAGAGATATGGGAACATATGTATACATATAACTGATTCACTTTGTTATACAGCAGAAACTAACACATCATTGTAAAGCAATTATACTCCAATAAAAATGTTAAAAAAAAAAAAAAAGAAAAGAAACTTCAAGTAGCCCTTCCAGGAAATAGTGAGCATCTAGCCATGCTGGATGAAATGTAAAAAGCATCTCTCTCTTTTTTTTTTTTTTTTTTTTTTTAATGCTTTACTAAACTGACAGATAAAGTGAGGTGAAGTGGTAAGGAACCTTCTCTCCAGGGAAATAGTGTAAATGGAAACTGACAGTGTCCTGGGGGCGTCTGCTAATCCCAGTTTTCCCAGGCTCTGTGCTTGGGGGATGGGATACAAAACCCAGGGCTGACACAAGATCAGGAGTTGGGTTGAGAATTGTGAATAAAGCTGGGACCCAGTAGAGTGACATTGTCAATGAAAAGTAAAACCAGGATAAAAGATGGGAATGATAAGGACATTTCCTGTCTTGACCTTGAATATGATGGAGGGGCCAGAAAACCCAAATGGAGTCCAGGGATAGAGTTCCCATAACTGTAATCCTGATTGGGTTTAAGGTCATCTTAAATTGAGAATACCCCCCCAGGCCCTGGAAACCAATCTGAAATCTTCTCTGGAGAAAAACACATTAAACTTAGATTTCCAGAGCTAATGTTCAAAGGAACATGGACCCACAATCTAAACTCATGTAGCACATGAGGAAATAAGCCATAATGAACTGGGTGGCCAACGTGATAAACAATAGTGTCAGACCTGTAAAGACTGCAGATGTTACCAGGTGTGGAAAATGAAATATCTAAATAAACAAAAGAAGTTATGAAAACACTGACTGAGGAATAAGAGGTTAGCAGAAATGACCAAGAACACTAAAAATTAGCAAATAGAAACTCAAGAGATCAGTTAAATTGATTAGATACAACTAAAGAGAAAATTAGCAAGTGAGAAGTTCTACCTGAAGATATTATACCTAATACATCACATGGAGACAAAGACATGGAAAATATATAAGTGGGATTAGGAAACATGTAGGAACAAGTGAGAAATTTATACTAACGTTTGATTGGCACACCAGAAATAGTCAATACAGAGAAGTGAGGGGAGGAAATAATAAATTAAAAGTGTTCCAGAATTGATGAAAGACACAGATTCTGAGTCAGAAGCACAACCTGGAGAGAGTGAATAAAAATAAATCCACATCTAATTCTGTTGTATTGAGCTGAAGAGCAGGCTGCCAGGGAGGTGATAGATTCCCCACTAGAGAAGAACAGGTGGACTGAAAGAGCCTTCATGACAGCAATGACTTAAGCCAGGAGACTATCACAGGCCCTTACTCCTTATTTTTTTGTTTCCATGGATACTGTCTTTCTCCCTCCTGTAGAATGTAAGCTTCTTAAGGGCAGAAACTTTGGTTGCTCACTGCTGTATCCTCAGCTCTAGGAAGTACCTGGCAATAGAAGATTCTCCATAAAAACTGTGGATTGAATAAATGATGAAATGGTAAATCTACATCTTTTCTCCAATGAGGCAAAAGATGGAAAGACTTACATAAAAGCTTTGTATCTCAGTTCTGACCAGTGTCAGAAAGTTTCACTGCTCATGGATCTCTGCATTTTTGTCTCTTTGAAAAGAGTGCCTCCTACCCCTGCAGGACCCCCTTCCCTCTTTAGCTGGAGCTTGGTGTTGTCCTATCAGTTAGAGGAGTGAGGTCACACATCAACTCTGGCCTGCCTTATCCTTAACAGCATCCTGCTGTGGTCTTGAATAGGTCAAGAGGCCCATGAACCTGTTGCTATTAAAACTTTCAACTTCTGTCATATTCATTTAGTGTCCAAACTCTCAGACATACCCCAGCCCATGGAAGCCTTGTGTTCTGGTGTCCTCCCTCTCCTCACAAGAAAGGCTGGGGGTCTTACCCACTGCTGGTCCTTCTGAGGCAATGATGTAGATCATTCACAAGTTGGAGCCACTTCTAAACAGCTTGAAAATCTCTGCCTTCACCTGCTGGAAATGCAAGGGCTTGTTCAAGGCAGCCCTTTGGAGCCCTACTGGCTGTACATAAAGGATTGAGGTGAAAGTGATCTTGGCCATCATCCAACCAGGCACATGTAAAAGGTGTGTCCCAGAATGCTATACTCTGCAAAAAATGAATGTGATGCCCAAGTAACTTAGGAAAACTCAGTAAGCAGGTTTCTTTACTGCAGTGCTTCTCAAAACCATTAATTTGCTATCCCATGTATAGTAGGACTCTCTTGGGGAGGTGAGTATAGTATGCAGTGTTTCCCAAACTTGTTTGACATTGGCCTTGCATTTGCTAAGGGTCCTCAGGGTCAGCGCTCCTTTGTGACGCTTTGGGCATGGAGTTGGATTTAGAGAATTGTTATAAAAACAATGATTTAGAATAACTGCTCTTAAGGTTTCTTTGCAGAAGTCATTAGATTGTAGGGCTAGTTGTTTCTTAAGGACCCCCCCCCCCAGCTTGCGATGGTAAAACCATCTCATCGGCAAATAGCCAGTATTCATCTTCCAATTCTCTAAACTGGTGGCCACATCTGCCTCACTGCCTGTTTTTAGACATAAAGTTTTGCGGGATCACAGCTAAGCCCATTCGTTCAGCTGCTTTCTTACTATGGCAGAGTTGAGTAGTTGCAAGAGAAACCATGTGGCCAGCAAGGCGAAAAATATTGAGTAACTGGTCCTTACCAAAAAATGGTTGCTGAACCCTATTCTAACTGTGACAGGTGGATCTCTCTAAGGTCAAAACCTAGATGGTCTAATGCCAGGTGTAGCCATCATGCCAGAAGAGATTGCAGGGGCTTTCAGAGAAGAGCCGAGATTCTCTGTTAGCAAGTGTGGACGGGCCCATGCTGGACCTGGTGAGGCGAAGCACTTGTGAGGAGGGGACCAGCAAGTAGTGGTTCTGGGGACCGGGAGTGAAAAGAGCACTTTCCTCTCCCTGCGGTTGTCCTAAGTGCTATTTTGTGTTTAGGGATAAATAATATTTTCTGTTTGAATTTAATAGCCATTATTTTTGTTATTTCAGTAGCCTCTTGATTCTCAATGTTTATCAAAAATAGTTCATGCCCACTCCCTTTGTACCAGAAACTTCTCTTCCAGCAATCTACTTAAAGATACACTGTACCTTATGGAGAAGAGCAGAAATGAATATTTAAGGATAGTATTGCTTATCATAGAGACATACTGTAAATACTTCAGCATCTAACAGGGGAGATGGGTTAAATAAAAAGTAGTTAATCCATATAATGGAATACTGTGTGATTGTTACAAAGAATGAAGAAGGAGGTGGGGTGGTAAAGGAAAGGATGGATGGATATATACAAGCATCTGACAGGGTATGTAAGAGCTTGTCACCAGCAGTTATTTATAGGGTGTGGGTAGGGGTGGAGAAGGAGAAGGTCCTTCTTTTTAATACCAATTTTTTTTTTTTGAGGTACGCGGGCCTCTCACCGTTGTGGACTCTCCCGTTGCGGAGCACAGGCTCCGGACGCGCAGGCTCAGCGGCCATGGCTCACGGGCCCAGCCGCTCCGCTGCATGTGGGATCATCCCGGACCGGGGCACAAGCCCACGTCCCCTGCATCGGCAGGCAGATTCTCAACCACTGCGCCGCCAGGGAAGCCCAATACCAATTTTTAAACCACGTGCATGTATTACTTTCTTTTTAAATTTTTTATTATTAATTTTTAGTGGAGTATAGTTGCTTTACAGTGTTGTGTTAGTTTCTGCTGTACAGCAAAGTGAATCAGTTATATGTATACATATATCCTCTCTTTTTAAGGTTTCCTTCCCCTTTAGGTCACCGCAGGTCACTGAGTAGAACCTACTGTACTAGACAGTAGGTTCTTGTTAGTTATCTATTTTATACATACATAGTAGTGTATATATGTCAACCCCAATCTCCCAATTCGTCCCTGCCCCTTCCCCCCTTGGTAACCGTAAGTTTGTTCTCTACATCTGTGACTATTTCTGCTTTGCAAATAAGTTCATCTGTACCATTTTTCTAGATTCCCCATTTAAGCAATACTATACGATATTTGTTTTTCTCTTTCTGACTTAACTTCACTCTGTATGACAGTCTCTGCAAATACTAGAATTTTTTGCAGTTGTTGGCTGCACTGAGCAAGCGTTTTCCCTGATGGCCCTGACCAGTGTATCACAGTGATCTTTCCCCCAAGCCTGAATTTTCTCCTAAGATCCTTCTGCATGTTATGTTTCAGCCTCCAACTGGCGTTAGCCTTGCAGAAGAACTGAATACGTTGCCATCTCAGATTTCTGCCCCCTATTCTGGGCCTGGAGTCATCCTCCAGAACTGCTGTTTGGCCTTCCGCTGGTTGACTGAGCCCCTACTGCAGGTCAGGCCTGTTTCCTGAAAACTGGTTTGGGGCTACTGTTTCTTGTACTTGCTGTTGAAATCTGCCAGCCTCCATGCTGGCTTTTCCTAGGATGCATTCGTCCGGGCTAATCACTGCATTCCCCACCCAAAACTGTTTTCAGTGTTGGCCGACCCATGGTCCTGAGAATATTGTTGTTTTTCGAGAGGTGTGCAGAAAGCAGTTTAGGAAACGCTGGCCCAGTGTGAATGGGTCCCGCTGTTGATGTTTCTGCAGGCAGATGGCCTGCCTCCACATCTTAAGGATGACCTGAGATGGGTGAACTTTGATCTGAAAGTGAAATAGTTGACTATGTTAGCATGTGCCCTATTTTCAGATCTTGTTGTGAGGAGTGGAAATTTGGCTTCTTTTAAAAAATACATCAAAATGCTTTTGTACGGGACCAGACGGCTGATAGAAAACGCAAGGCACTGAATCTCAGTTTCTCTGCATCCTTTGATCACGTTCCCACCTTTCAATGAGAACAGAGAGCAAAAAACCCAGCCCTGGGCCCCAGGCTCGCACCCACCGTGACACACAGCTGCAGGGCTAGCCAATTACTGGAGGTTGTTTCTAGTATTCCAGCTTTGGGAGCTTAATTTACTGTTACTTTAAAAGTCTGTGTTGCCTTTCTACTTTGGGCAAAAAGTCCAACATTCTTACTTTGGATAACATCCAAGTTTTGTTCTTTCTTTTTCATAATGGCAAGCTTTAGTCGCTTGCCGGCTGACAGTGGAGAGCATCTATTTACCTCTCCTTATAGGTATACAAAATTCCCAATATTCGTTTTAAGAGAAAGATAATTATTTGATAATTTGAGTAAATGAATATTTTAAATGATTCCAGAAAGACTTTACCTGCTGATAAATATTTAGTGCACCTGTAATGAATAGACTGCATCTGTTTTCTCTCTTTTTCAGCCAGAGATTTTAGAGTCAACAAAGTCTCCAATATTTGCTTCCCCTCAAAGATGATAGCCTTAGGGTTGGCCCAAACCCAATCCCCATCACCCTGGTCGGTGGCCACTGGTCCTTGTGACCACAGAATCACCCCAGCAGAGGGCTCGAGGGTGGGATGAGGTGAGGATCAAGTTCCAACATGGCCTCAAGCAAATGATCTCCCTTTGCTGGGATTTGGTTTCTCCTTCTAGAAATCTGGGTTTGCTACTACCTCCCTCAGAGATGATTTTGTGGATTAACTTCTGTAACCCACGTGAATGCACCAGGCACTTGGAGCAGTTGCTCTGGAAATTCTCATTTCCTTTCTTTATCCCAAATAGGCTTACACGTAGCAACCCAATAGTAACCAGAATCTTCTTCACCTTCTCTCTTCCCTGCCCCTAAGAGAAAGTCAGTGGACCAAAGACTCATGGGGCCAAGATTCTCCCTCTTGACAGTCATGCTGGAAGTTGTTCTCGTGGACTCTCAATTTGTGCCAGCTTTGAATCTTCCAGTTTCCCGTTACCTTGGCTGGTGATTATCTAAAGACACAGGTACCCCTGCAGGACAGGGAGGACGAAGAATGATCTCACTGGGACTTGTCACTTCAGCGGTTCACTTAGGAGGAGGAACTTGTAGATTCAAATTATAATAGAACTCGAAGGAAGTCCTCAGTGTCTGGGGGAAAACTGTGTCAGAAGGTGCTACTTAAACCTTATGAATAATGTACTAGTAAAAGGAAACTCATAGTTATGAGATCAAACCCGTCTGTCTAGAGAGAAGTGCAGTGAAAACCGAAGGTGCCAATCCAGGAGCTTTTGCCTGACAAACTGGCTTAATACTACAGCTAAATTTAGAATACTGTCCGCACGGAGTGGGTTTTGTTTTACATTTCAGAAGTCTTCTATCTTATCTTCAAAATGAATGTCTGGGGACATTTTAGTTACTATTCTGCACTCATCCCTGTAGAAGCTTTACACACGTGACGCATTCAGCACTTGCACAGACTGCCTCTTGGATGTCCACACAGCTCTCATGAAATGCAGACAGTGCTTTGTGAGTAGCCGCGTATTTCTGATTGCGTAGGATTGGAAATTCAAGAGCCCATGAAGCAGTAAAATTAACTGCCCCAACTGTTTTTTTAAATAGCTTTTTTTTTGGTATTGATTTTTTAATATGGTACTGTATTGAATTATGGTAGAGTTCAAATACCATAAATTTGCCCATTGAAAGTATACAATTCAGTGCTTTTTTTGTATATTCACAGAGTTGTGCATCCATCACCACAATCTAATTTTACAAAATTTTTGTCAATCCCTAAAAGAAACCCTATACTCATTAGCAGTCACTTCCAATTACCCCTACCCCCAGCCTTAGGCAAGGACTAATCTACTATCTGTCTTTATAAATTTGCCTTTTCTGGCCATTTCATATCAATAAAATCACACAACATGTTGTCTTTGTCACTGACATCATTCATTTAGCGTAATGTTTTCCAGATTCATGCATGCTGTAGTATGTATCAGAATTCATTCCTTTTTATAGTCCAAATACTATTCCTTTGTGTGGATATACCACATTTTATTTATCCATTCATCAATTGATGGACATTGGGTTGCTTTCACCTTTTGGTTATTGTGAGTAATGCTCCTATTAACAGTCATACACACACAAGTTTCTGTGAGGATGTATGTTTTAATGCCTTTACCTAGGAGTGGAAATGCTGGGTCCTATGGTAACTGTATGTTTAATATTTTGAGGAACTGCCAAAAAGTTTTCCAAAGTGGCTGTAGCATCATACATTCCCACCAGCAGTGTATATAAGTGTTCCAGTTTCTCCACGTCCTCGTCAACACTTGTTATTGTCTTTTTTATTATAGCCATCTATTGAGTGTGAAGTGCTATCTGCTTGGGGTTTTGATGTGTATTTCTCTAATGACTCATTATATTGAGCATCTTTTTATGTGATTACTGGCCATTCGTATATCTTCTTCTTTTATGTTTTGTTTTTGGCTGCATTGGGTCTTTGTTGCTGCACTCGAGATTTCTCTAGTTGTGGTGAGCAGGGGCTACTCTTCGTTGTGGTGCATGGGCTTCTGTTTGTGGTGGCTTCTCTTGTTGTGGAGCATGGGCTCTAGGCACGCGGACTTCAGTAGTTGTGGCCCACTGGCTCAGTAGTTGTGGCTCGTGGGCTCTAGAGGGCAGGCTCAGTGGTTGTGGTGCATGGGCTTAGTTGCTCCACGGCATGTGGGATCTTCTCGGACCAGGGATTTAACCTGTGTCCCCTGCATCGGCAGGCGGATTCTTAACCACTGTGCCACCAGGGAAGTCCCCATTTGTATATCTTCTTTGAAGAAATGTCTATTCAATTCTTTACCCATTTAAAAAATTGAGTTATTCATCTTTTACTAGTGAGTTGCAAGTGTTCTTTATATACTCTGGCTACAATTCCCTTATCAGATATATGTTCTGAAAATATTTTCTCCCATTTTTTGAGTTGTCTTTTCACTTTATTGATAATGCCCTTTGAAGCACAAAAGTTTTTAATTTTGATGAAGTCCAGATACTTTTGTTTCTCCTTTGTTGCTTTTGCTTTTGGTATCGTATCTAAGAAATCACTGACTAAACCAAGGTCATGAAGATTTACTCCTATGCTTTCTTCTAAGAGCGTTATAGTTTTAGCTCCTAGATTTAGGTTTATGATTCATTTTCAGTTAATTTTTGTGTATAGTGTAAGAAAGGACTACAATTTCATTCATTTGCATGTGGAGATCCCATTGTCCCAGTATTGTTTGTTGAAAAAAACCCCTATTATTTCACCATTGATTTGTCTTGGCACCTTATTGAAAAACTGATGGACCACAAATGAAAGAATTTATTTCTGGACTTTCAATTTTTTCCATTGATCTATATGTACATTCTATGTCAGTACCACACCTAATTACTATAGCTATGTGGTAAGTTTTCAAATTGGGAAGTGTGAGTCCTATAACACTACTCTTCTTTTTTGAGATTGTTTTGGCTATTCTGGGTCCCTTTTATTTTCATGTGAATTTTAGGAGAAATATGTCAATTTCTGAAAAAAAACTTGAATTTTGATGGGAATTTAATTGAATGTGTATATCAATATGGGGAATATTGCCATCTTAATGATATTAAACCTTCCAATTAATAAACATGGTATGTCTTCCCATTTGTTTATATCTTCAATTTCTTTCAACAGTATTTTACAGTTTTCAGCATACAAATCTTAAGCTTATTTTGATAAATTTTTTCCTAAGTATTTTATTGATTTTGGTGTTATTATAAATGAAATTGTTCTCTTAATTTTATTTTTGGATTATTTATTGTTAGTGTATAGAAATATAATTAAGTTTTGTATATTGATCTTGTATTCAGCAACAATTTTTGTATATTGATCTTGTATCCTTGGTTCATGCTAAACTTGCTTATTAGTGCTAACGGATTTTTAGTTGATTCCTTAGGATTTTCTATATACAAAATCATGGCATCTTCAAACAGATATAGCTTTACTTCTTCCATTCCAATCTAGATATTGATACCTAAAGGACAATTATAAAATGTTCCTCTTTATATCTGGTAACATTTTAAAAATCTATTTTCTGATATTAGTTTATCCACTCCAGCTCTTACGGTTGCTGTTTGCAGGATATATCTTTTTTTTGAACTTATTTGTATTTTTGAATCTAAAGTATATCTCTTATAGAGATAATATTGTTTTTTTAAAAATAAATGTATTTATTTGGCTGCGTTGGGTTTTCGTTGCTGCGCGTGGGCTTCCCTAGTTGCAGTGAGTGGGGGCTACTCTCCGTTGTGGTGCATGGGCTTCTCATTGTGATGGCTTCTCTTACTGTGGAGCACGGGCTCTAGGTGCACGGGCTTCAGCAGTTGTGGCACGCGGGCTTCAGTAGTTGTGGCTCACGGGCTCTAGAGCACAGGCTCAGTAGTTGTTGCGCACGGGCTTAGTTGCTCCGCAGCATGTGGGATCTTCCCAGACCAGGGCTAGAGCCTGTGTCCCCTGCATTGGCAGGCGGATTCTTAACCACTGAGTCACCAGGGAAGTCCTGAAAGAATATTGTTGAATCTCGTTTTTTAAATCTGGTATGACAATCTCTGCCTTTTTATTGGATATTTAATCTATTCAGATTTAATGTTACTATAGATGAGGCTGGATTTACACTTGCCATTTTGCTTTCTGGTTTTTTATATTTCATGTACTTTTTACTCCTCTGTTCCTCCTTTACTGCCTCAACTTACAGTAAGTGAATATTTTTCAGTGCAACATTTAAATTCTTTCAATGAGTTTTAAAGGTATATTTTTTGTGTTATTTTCTTAGTGGTTATTTCAGGGTTTAGGATATACATCTTAAGTTATTGGAATCTTCTGATTTATCTTAATTCCAGCAAGATGTAGAAACTTTACTCCTGTAGAGCTCTATTCCTTCCTTGCCTTTTTGTTTTATTATTGTTATACATATTACATCTATAAATTTTACAAACCTAACAATTTATTGTTATAGTTATTACTTTATATAATTTTATTTCTTTTATAGAAATAAGGGAAGAAAGGAGAAGAAGTATACATTTATAAAGTTTGTTACATTAACCTTCTTATTTACCATTTCTGTATCTCTTATTTTTTTCCTGTGGATATGAGTTGCCAGCTGGTGTCACTGCCTGTTCCAATACAGGTTTGTTCCCATCTACCTCTTTCTTTGTGCAGTTATTGTCAAATGTATTATTACATTTCCATATGTTATAGGCATCGCAATAAATTATATTCAAAGTGTTCTATTTAAATGCTTTTAAAATCTGTTAAAAGAAGAAAGGAGAAGAAATATGTAATTATACCATCTTACATAATTGCCTGCATAATTACCTTTACTGGAGCTCCTTGTTCTTTGTGTGTGGATTTAAATTACTATCTGTTATAACTTGCTTTGAGTCTGAAGAACTTCCTTTAGTATTTCTTATAAGGTAGATCTAGAAATTAATTCTCAGTTTTTGTTCAGTGAAATCTGTTACTCCTGCAATGTACAGTCTCTGATGTCACACCTGAGCGGGTGCAGCCTTGAGCATGTGACTGTGTAGATGAGTGCCTGGGAGGACTGTGGCTGTGTCTACTGTCGCCTTCCCTCCGCTCCCCAATAAGCTTTGTTTATTGTTTCTTTTTTTTAATTAAAAATTTTTTTGTTGAAGTATAGTTGATGTAAAATATTATATAAGTTACAGGTGTACAACATAGTGATTCACAATTTTTAAAGGTTATGCTACATTTATGGTTATTATAAAATATTGGCTATATTCCCCATGTTGTACAGTATATCCTTGTAACTTATTTTATACCTAATGGTTTGTACCTCTTAATCCCCTACCCCTACATTTCCTCTCCCCTCTTCCCTCCCCCCACTGGTAACCACTAGTTTGTTCTCTGTATCTGTGAGTCTGCTTCCTTTTTGTTATATTCACTATTTTGTTGTATTTTTTAGATGCCACGTATAAGTGATATCATACAGTGTTTGTCATTCTCTGTCTGACTTATTTCACTTAGCATAATGCCCCCTAAGTCCATCCATGTTGCTGCAAATGACAAAATTTCATTATTTTTTATGGCTGAATAGTATTCCATTGTATGTATATATATATATATATATATATATATATATATATATATATATATATATACCACATCTTCTTTATCCATTCATCTCTTGTTGGGCACTTAGATTGCTTCCATATCTTGGCAATTGTAAATAATGCCGGTATGAACATTTACCCCATAAGCTTTTGAATTATCTGCCTCTATTGGTATCAAACCAGTTGTTGGTCCCCATTAATCACTAGCTGATTGCTATGTTGTTTTAAGCGATGCCCTGGGCATACATTATGTCACAGTGTGTTTGTGCTCCAGTTAACTTTGGGTCCCTTTACAGAGGAAGGATGTTTCCAGTCTTTGAGGCTGATCCAGTCACAGAGGACACTGCTTAGCCATCTCTTTCCCTGATTCTTTATGTTAAACTTCTGGCTGACCTACCATTTCACTGAACTTATCATCTTTTAGCTTGTTGCTAAAAGAATTATAGAGCTACCAGCAACTCTTAGCTGCTCACCATTAAGGTCTCCACTGTTTGTAAAAACACTCACAGGCACGATCTTCTGCATGCTTTGTTCCAAAAACAGCTGGTTTCCTACACAAAGCTGCAGAGACCTCTGTTCTTACGGCCTGCCTCTCTTCCTGAGAGGATCCTGTGCAATATTCAGAGCCGGGGGTGAGACAATGACTTGCTTCCCCTGATGTGATACCCCTGCAAGCAGGACTCTGGACAGGGATGGTAGCTCCTGGTTTTCCTAGCTTATCCTTCCTGGCATGAGACCTCCATCCTAGAAGCAAGCTGAGTCATGGATGCTCAGGATTCAGGATTCTTGACGTGCTGCGTCTGGAGTAGAGCTTCTGCCCTATGAATGGGGACTGGATGTGGAAGGGAGCTGTAGTCCTCTAGGCTGTATCTGTATCTGCCTTGAGTAAAGCTTCTGTAATATGGAGCTGGGAGTGAAGGGGTGGAGGGAATGAGAGATGCCAGTGGCCTGCATGAAGCCATAGCCCTAGACTGGGAGGTAGTGGGAGGGGGAGCCCCATCCTCTTGACTGCACCTGCCCAGAGTATAGCTCCCATCACACTGAGCTATTGGGAGAGGTGGGGGGAGGGGGATGAGGTTCAAATGATATTTAACTTTAGAATTTTTTGAATAGATGTTTCTCCATTTGCTTAATGTCCTCAGGATAATTTCCTGAGACTTTAAGAGTTGTCTTAGAAATAATTTTCAGTGATTAAATGAAAAGCTTTTGGGTATCAGTACCATTGTATGCAGGTCAGCAAAAGTAGTGGGGTCCAGCTGGGGATGAAAATTGGATTTCCCTTTTGAGCAAAGCTCAGAAGTATGCTGTTATCTCAGGTTCAGTCCTGATAGAGGTGGTACGGGGACCCTGGTCTCCTGATCACTGGCAGATTCTCTGGTCCAGTCTCCACTAGCCTCCCCAAGCCTCTTTGAAATGCATTCACCCAGGCTGTCAGCTTGTGTTGCGTTCTTTGGTATCCCACGATTTGGATAATTTTCAGTGTCCTAAGATCGTACACAAAAACTCAAATGACCTTGTGGAAGTTTATTTCCAGGCAGTATCCCTACAAAGCAGATGAATTATTTTTGTCACAGGCATAATAAATTGTTAATTTTGGAAATGTTTTCTGCAAAGAAAACAACTGCCAGATGATTTTCTTTTTAATTTTCAATTATGTGCAAAGGATACATCAGTACAAAGAAATGAGATGGGCTTGTCGTGACCCAGATGATGGCATTGCCCTTTGGGAACGCCCAGGAGAGGATTAGCACTAGGTAACAGACTAGGCGGATAATTCTGGGCAAAATGTGGCAGTGAAATCTGTGTAGTGAAGGAAGAATGTCCCCAAATGAAGCCCTGGGAAACTGGCAGATATGATAGGTCCCACGCAGGTGACTGAGAGCAGCAAACCGATGGTGAGTTCTCTGGACAACTCTGGCTGAGAGAACTTTGCATTGCTGTGTTCTAGGCCTTGATGACAGATGTGTTCATCCAACACCTGACATCCAGATGCTGGGCGTAAATGAGGCCCAGCGACTGGGTAGATAGAAACCGTTAGATGGAGGATGAAGTGTTTAGTTTTTTCTGGGAGGGGTAGTTATGACAATATAGACCCACTCAAAGAGGTTTTTTTCCCTTAAATAAATATTCCTTGAAGGCACATATGCCAACAGAATAGCAAAGTTTGCTTTTACTTATTATTTCAGTTTTAGAATCAAAGATGAAAAAGGATGCCTGGAAAAAGCTGTGTTTAGGGAGGCTCAGGACTTGCATTAATTTCCTGGCAGATTAGAGAATAAAGTGGGAGAGAGGTTAAACCAAGGA
Source organism: Kogia breviceps (assembly GCF_026419965.1). Classification (NCBI taxonomy): domain Eukaryota; kingdom Metazoa; phylum Chordata; class Mammalia; order Artiodactyla; family Physeteridae; genus Kogia; species Kogia breviceps. Next base: position 10,404,057 of record NC_081320.1, read on the forward strand.
CTTGTCTGCCAAGTCAATTGGAAGAAGGAAGATCAAGGGAATTGTCTGAAACCAGGGAATGGCTATTTTAAGCAGATAGGAGCAAGAGTCCGTTCACCTTCATCGGTCCTTCTCCGGTCAGCCTAGTGGCACTTGCTGTAGTTAACTATGTTGGTATATTTATTTCGTATCCCACTGGGGTAGACCTACATCTCTCACCTTTCCTTATCTCTAAAGTTAAAACAAACCACAGAATTACATAGATGAAGGAAAAAAGTGACATGTCCTTTTGTATAGTTTTAAAAACATTCCTCATAGGAAAAAAGGTCCCAAAGCAAAAGCGTTAAACTGATTATCCAAAAAATTTTAAATGTACATATTTCAAATGACACAGTAGAGGAATATCTAAACAAGTATGACTAACAGTGGTTCATTTTCCATAGTACATAAAAGGCCTCTATAAATAAATAAGAAAAAAGTAACATCACAGTATATAAATAAATGAGCATGTGATATGAGACCATTTTAAGAAGACTTATCCATGGCTTATAAACATGTAAACAAACTAACTTATTACTAATCAAAGAAAGATGAGTTAAAGTGAGATAACTTTTTACTTTATTAAATTAGCAAAGACTTTTGAAAGGATAATATTCAGATCTGGTAGAAATGCATTAGGAAGAGCAAACGTATATACTAGGAGAAGGAATAAAAATTGATATACTCTTTCTGGAAAGTGAGTTGGTGATGTGTATCAAGGGCTTTAAAAAAAGGTTTACATGTTTTTGATCTAGTATTATTTTCTCTAGAAATTTACCCTAAGGAAATACTCATTAAAATTGTGACTTCTAGAATATTTAATGACATCTGAAATTGCATACAATGAAATTAGGTAAACAGAAAAGCAGGATATAGAACTCTCCTCCATATGTTACTAATCGAATATATTCCTGTATGTTGGAGATATTCATTATCCCTTGATTATCACAAGCATACTTGTTCATTTTATTTTTTCTGACATTGAAGTGTCTGTAACTGGCACACATGTACCGTGTAATCTTCCTTATTCATGATAGATTATCATTAAGTTGGTGGTACATATTTAAGTACTTTTTTAAAGGGTGGAACTATGACATAGAGTAATATTATATTAACGTTTATGCATGATTTTCTCTCTTTCTCCTTATCTCTCTGTTTGTGGAAGCTAAATAAATCTAATGTTATCAATCAGTTATCACACTTCTGCCAGATGAACTTACTTAAAATTGAAATCTAAGTATGTCAGGTACTTCTGCGAAGCTGGAGTAGATAGATGTACTTTCCCCTATTCCTTCCACTTAGAACAACTAAAAAGTCTAAACATTACATATAAAGCAGACATAAAATGACTCTGAAAGGTGGAGACAAGAAAGCAGACCAGCTAGGACCACCAGATCCAAGGGATGGCACGGTGGGGAGTTCCCTTGCTTTCTTTTTGACTCATATATATTCTAGACTGGGTACTGGTGAAGCTGACAACCCAGAAACAACTGGTAAGAAGGCAAAGAAAGAAGTCTGCTTTGTTTAGCCAAAGGACTAGGAAAAGACACTTGGCAAGACAGAAAACTTTTAGGCAGTACTGCTCTACTTTAGTCAAACACCACAGCAGGAACTGTGTTGCCTCGCACCCATGCCAACAAAGGCCAGGTGGGAAGCCTGGACTTCTGCTCTGCCCATGCTCTAACAAGCTGCACCAACTCTGCCACCACAGTGGTGTCAGAGAAGGCCAGCCAGGGAGCTGGGACTTTCATTCGTGCCAGAAGGAAATTCACACCACCCCCTGGGGTGTCAGTAGAGACCAGGTGGGGAGCCTGGACATCCACCTGTACCCAGTACCTCCTCCCACCTCCTGCTGTGGTGGTGTCAGAGGAGGCCAAGTGGAAAGCCAGAACTTTCACTGCCCTTCGGCAGTAATGATGCTCCATCCACCGCCATGTCAGTGGAGGCTACGTGGGGAGCCAGAATTCTCACCCCTACCCAGCAGTGGGAGGAACTCATCCCCCTCACTGGGGTGTCAACAGAGACCAAGTAGGGAACTTGGACTTCTCCCTCCACCGGACAGTAATGACTCCTTTCATGTCAGAGAAATACAGAGGATTTAAATAAGATCCAGAGTCTCACAACATAACATGAAAATGTACCTGTTTCAGTGAAACATCACTTGTCATACCAAGAATCAGGAAGATTTCAAACTGAATGAGAAAATGTAGTCAATAGATACCAACACTGAAATGACAGAAATGTTAGAATAATTTGAAAAATACTTTAAAGCAACCCTCATCAAAAATGCTTCAAAGAGCAATTACAGACACACTTGAAACATGAAAAAATAGAAAGTCTTGGCAAAGAAATGGAAGATATAAAGGAAAGCCAAATGGACTTTTAGAACAGAAAAATGTTATAACCTAAATAAAAAACTCATTGGATGGTGTCAGCATCAGAATGGAGGGGACAGAAGAAAGAATCAGTGAACTAGAAGATTAAAAAAGAGAGAGAATATCAATAAAACAAAGAGCTGGTTCTTTGTAAAGATCAACAAAATTGACAGACCTCTAGCAACATTGTCAAAGAATAAAACAAAAAAACAAATTACTAATATCAGGAATGAACCAGGGGATATTACTACAGACCCTGAAAATATCAAAAGGGTAATAAAACAATACTAGGAACAACTCTGTAGACAGAAATCTGAAAACTTAGATGAAATGGGCCAATGCTTTCAAAATCAAATACTATAATTCAGCCCATATGTATAACAATTTGAATAACTCTATAACTATTAAGGAAATTGAATTAATTTAAAACCCCCTAAAAAAATCTTCAGGCCAGATGGTGTCATTGGAGAATTCTGCCAAACATTTAAAGAATTAACAATAATTATATACAGCTCTTCTACAAAATAGAAGAGGATGGAGCACTTCCCAAATTCATTTTATGAAGCTAGGAGCATCCTGATTGCAAAGCCAAATGAAGACAATATAATAAAAGGAAATTACAGAACAATGTCCCTCATAAATGTAGACACAAAAATCCTTAGCAAAATATTAGGAAATAGAATTTAGCAATGTAAAAAGAATTATGCACCATGACCCAGTGGGGTTTATTCCAGGATGCAATGCTGGTTTAATATTCAGAAATCAATGCAGGGCTTAGATGGTGTCGCAGTGGTTAAGAATCCTCTTGCCAATGCAGGGGACACAGGTTTGAGCCCTGTTCCAGGAAGATCCCACATGCTGGGGAGCAACTAAGCCCATGCGGCACAACTACTGAACCTGTGCTCTAGAGCCCTCAAGCCACAACTACTGAGCCCACGTGCCACAACTACTGAAGCCCGCATGCCTAGACCCCGTGCTCTGCAACAAGAGAAGCCACCGCAGTGAGAAGCCTGCACACCGCAACGAAGAGTAGCCCCCGCCCGCCGCAACTAGGGAAGCCTGCGTGCAGCAACGAAGACCCAACACTGCCAAAAAAAATATATATATATATATATATATATATAAAATCCACCATATTAATAGGCTAAAGAAGAAGAATTACATAATCATAATCACTTGGTGCAGAACAAGCATTTTAAAGATTCAACATGCTTTCTTGGTAAAAAGTCCCATTTAAATAGGAATAGTGAGAAACGTGCTCAATCCGTTAAGAAGCTTCTACAAAATACGTACAGGCATGCCTTGTTTTATTGTGCTTTGCTTCCTTGCACTTTGCAGAGGTTGTAGTTTTTTTTAAAAAAATTGAATGTTTGTGTCAACCCTGTGTTGAGCAAGTCTACGGGCACCATTTCCCCAACAATATTTGCTCACTTCGCGTCTCCGTGTCACATTTCGGCAATTCTCACGATATCTCAAGCTTTTTCATTATTATCATATTTGTGATAGTGATCTTTGACGTTACTACTACGACTCACTGAAGGTGCTGAGGATGGTTGGCATTTTTTAGCAATAAAGTTTGTTTAAATTAAGGTATATACATTTTTAAAGACATAATACTACTGCCCATAATAGACTACGGCGTAGTGTAAATTTAACTTTTATATACACTGGGAAACCAAAAAATTCACGTGACTTGCTTTATTTCAGTGGTCTAGATCTGAACCCACGAAATCCCAAGGTGTGCCTGTACAGTCAACATTAGACTTAATGGAGAAAGACAATGCTTTCCCCCGAAGATTGAGAAGACAAGGATATCTGCTCTTACCACTGTTATTCAATATAGTGATCAAAGTTGAAGCTAGTACAATGAGGAAAGGGAAGAGCATATAGATTGGTAAGAAAGTAATGAAAGTGTTTCTATAGTCAGATGACTTGAATGTTTATATAGAAAATCCCCCAATATTTACAAAAGTCCTAGAACTAAGAACTGAGTTTCAACATGGTCACCAGATACAAAATAAACATGCAGAAAGCAATTGTATTTTTATATACAGTGAACACAAGGATACCAGAATTTAAAATATAAAATAATAACATTTACAATTGCTCATAAAAATTGAAATACTTAGGTGCAAAGTTAACACTTATATGCTGAAAACTGCAAAACACTGTTGAAAGAAACCAAAGATCTAAATAAATGGAAACACCTACCGTGTTTATGGATTGAAAGACTCTGACGTTGTAGGTACCCTTACTTCTCAGGCTGTGGATCGATAGGGAAAGTGGATGCAGCGGCCAGCCCTTGAGCCACTCAGGCATGGCCCATTGCCAAGAGCAGTCTAAAGCCAGCCTACAGCATTAAGAGATGAATGCCAGCCCTAAAGAGAACTTCATTACTTGGCTTTCATCTGCAGATGCTCAACCTCAGTGAAGGAGAACCCTGGAGAGCGTTGGGGCCTCGGTGTAGGTCTCCTTTCTCTCACTGTGGCCAGGCTTGTGTCTCCAGGATGATAGTAGGCTCTGGCTGGCTCTTTGGGCAGGCAGGATGCACTTGGACCCTACACCAGCCATAGTACGGAGGGGAAAGAGGAGAGAAGGGCTGGCTCCCAAAGGGCTCGGCCCTCTTGCTTCCTCACGCTAATGACCAAAGTGCTGGGGGCTTCTGCAGTGCTTCTGCAGTGGTGCTGTTGATAGAAGATCTCTCTCTCTGTATAGATGATTTTTAAAAGTCCGAAAATAATTCAACAGTGAAATCATTAGGCCACCCAGGGAGTTTCAGCTGTAATTTATAGCTCCATGTCTCCCGCCATTGTAATTTTGTTTTGCATTCATTAGGATGTGAGTTTTTTAAAAGAAAAATCTCAAGGAATCACAGTTCTGACGACTAACATTAACCGCCATGCCACTCACAGATATTACTAAGGCTATAATTCTGGAAAGTAAATTAATCTCCCTAGTGTGGGGACCATCTGAATAACATTCAGGTTCCTCTCTAGGGTAGGCTGATCGACTCTGGAAAGAATCTTCTGCTTCTATGGCAACATGATGTGAAGGAAGGCTCTGCCCGCACCTCCTTCCCTGGCATTATTTTGTCCACCTTGTCCCTCCCTGGAATTTGGGAAGAAGAAAACTGGCTGGTGTTCTGGGGTACATAGAAAGGCAGGTGCTTTTCAAAAGCTTCATGTGCTTTCCAGCACACACACACACACACACACACACACACACACACACACACACACACACTTTTCTAACATATTAGTTGACAACTTGTTTTCTTTTCTGTCAGCAATTTCATTATCTTTAATGTTGAGTGGAAGAGACTTTCCTCTTCACTCTGAAAATCTTTTCACAACAGCTTTAGTGATGCAGAATAGATTAGTGCTTTGTTTGGGTGAAAGAGAGTGTTTCTTTTGGGAAATTTTTAAATGGCTTTCCTAGATCAAGGATGAATAGAGGACTTCCCTGGTGGCACGGTGGTTGAGAATCCGCCTGCCGATGCAGGGGACACGGGTTCGTGCCCCGGTCCGGGAAGATCCCACGTGCCGCGGAGCGGCTGGGCCCGTGAGCCATGGCCGCTGAGCCTGCGCGTCCGGAGCCTGTGCTCCGCAACAGGAGAGGCCACAGCAGTGAGAGGCCCACGTAGCACACACACAAAAAAAGGATGAATAGAATAGAGGGTGATCCTAGGAACTTGGGGTAACGGTAACGACTGTGGTGATGACACCTGCCATGCCTTGAACACCTACTATGTGTCAGGCGCGGGCAGTGTCTCCCTTCGTCCCCTCTGTCATTGCCAGCCCCGATTTAGGGCTGAGGCACCCGAGGCTCAGTGAGTTTGTGTAACTTGCCCAGGAGAGAACGATAAGGGGTCAGAGTCTGTATGCAAGCCAGGTTTGTCTGCTCCAAAGCCTGGGATTTAACCACTTTGTCCTGCCTCCCCTCCTGTGATGCCTGGGACACAGTGATGTTGACTTGGTCCCAGGACGGCCTCCTGGGGGGGCAGCAGGAAGCTCCAGAAGAGGATAAGTACAAACTCAGCGGGAGAGGTAGCCAGGTTCTCTCTTTTATTGTGAAGGCGTTTGAGCCACAGCGTGTCAGGTCCGACCCCTCTTGCTGGTGGAACTGAAGCCTCAGAGAAGAAGCTGGAGTTGGTCGACCTTCAGATCCAAGGTGACCCGGGACCGGCTCTCTGCTGGTCCTTCACAGGAGGTCAGCGTCACTGTGATTACAGCCCAGGGCTATGATGTTGGCCAGAAGTGGCCCACACAATAGAAATATGGAGACAGGGACAGTCTGCCTCCTGTTGTGTCTTATCTGAGGGACTTCTGGGGTCTCTACTGGGGTCATCCATCCACTGATGGGAGGCAGTGGCCTGATCCCAACCCCTTGTGGTTCTGTAGCCTGCTCTCCCAGTGCTAGTGGATGGGGAGACAATCTTTGCAGCCTAAGGTAGCAGAATGTCAGTCCCCACCAGGCCGCGACTGGTCACGATTTTAGACCCATGAGTTTCCTGTTGGGGAAGGGCCTTTATGTTCCTGGGTTTTGATTTGGTGTGACCTTTGAGAATGGGAAAAAAGTAACAGCAAAGGCTGTTTGTCTCTGCACTCTGTGGCCACGAAAACACAGACTCTAGTGTCTGTGTCTGTGTGTTTGGGGTAGCGGTCCCTGCTCTTTCTATATACCTTTGGACACAGATACCAAAGCACCCTCATTTTTTCTGTATCTGAAATATTCTCATGTTTAAAAATTGTCATTTTCACTGACCCCATCGCAACCACTGAGGTTCATCTGTTCTTTTCTGTGGTTGGATTGAAAGACTGCTGAGGGGTGGGAGAAAAAACGGGGTCTGGAAGGTGCAAAAGGTACTTGTTGGGATCTCTGCAGGATTGGAAGGGCATTTTGAGAGCTCTTCCTTGGGACCATGTTGCATATTTAATCACAACCAAGGCTCCTATTAAAGCAGCACTTACCTATAGACTACATACGTATACCTCTCCCATCTCTCCTACAGATGGACTGAAAATTGCCCATTTGAAGAATGACACCTAAAACATGGTGGAGGTCACATGTGGAACCTGATGTTTAAGGCAGGATTGCTTTGTCAGAGCCCCAGGGCAAACTAGTAAATGTTCAACTTAAAAAAAAAAAAAAAGTAGCTAAATTTGTGTGCCCGGCCCCTTCTGTGATCCCAAACTTGACCCCAGCTTGGGCTTGGTTGGGACTGGGTTTGGTGAGGCTTGGGGCTGGAAGTCATGTGTCTATTCTACGCATTACCAGATAATAAGTAGCCAGGTTATTACATCCTGGCTGGCCAGCTGAACCCAATCTGCTGGGTCCAACCGGTGCCATTAAAATATACTGCTTTGGGAACTCTTCTCAATCCTCTGTACTGAGCTATATGGGAAAAGAATCTAAAAAAGAGTAGATACATGTATATGTGTAACTGATACACTTTGCCGTACAGCAGAAACTAACGCAGCATTGTAAATCAACTATACCCTAATAAAAATTTTTAAAAATATCCTGCTTTGTAACATATTTTCCCTCTGGGTTTCTATGTCCAGGAACATCACAAAGAAGGGGAGAATTAGGGACAGATGGGCTGTGGGCTCTCCGAGAGGCTGGGGGGTCTCCATTGGGGCCAGTGAGAATGGGGCGCAGTGGTCCACCTCTGGGGCACTCATGGGCTCCCTGAATCCTCTCTGTGGCTGAGTTATTAACGAGGGCAGGTGGCCATAGGGACTGTGGCCAGGGCTGAGGAATCTGCTCAGCTTTTGTCTACAGAGGTCAGCCCTTTGACAGAGAAGGAGGAGAGTTCTGTCCTCTGGCAGCCCGGATGCCTCTGAACCAGCTCGCACCCCCAGAAATCTCAGGATCAAGGATGGAGGCCCAGCCACAGAACTCTCTTTCTTCCCGTTTGACTGGCTGTCATTCAGAGCAGGCTGATGCAATGATGCTGCAGAGCAAGAAACACGCAAAGCAATTATCTTTTTAGTAGGTCACTGGCCTCCTTTGGGAGAAGAGACCAAAGGGAGGGCTGGGGAGGCAGGCAGCCCGGCCTTCCCCAGAGGCTGCGCGTGCAGTAGCTGCGTGGGTGATTAATAGCTGTGTCACTTTCCATGAATGTTGCTTTAAGCGGCCGTGTTCAAAACTGAGTGGGAACAAAATAAAACAACCCCCAAATAAATGTTTCCTCCAGTTCTTATGAGTTGCTGGAATCCAGAAATAGCTTCTCAAATCTATCATTTTAAGTGGCATCGTTCACAGCCCTCTCGCATGGAGACTGATGCAGACGCATCACTTTCTCTTTTTAAAGACCATGAAAAATTTGAGCTCAGTGACTTTGGGGTTGTTTTCCGGTCCTGAAATAAAAGTTATGTTTACAGAGAAAAATATAGCCTTTACATGGGTTTTTAAAGAAAAATAGTAACCCAGTGGAGGAAAAGGACAGGAAGAATACTGTGTCCATATAGACCATAAACTGGAACAGTAAAAACGTCTGGCAGGCAGTAATTGCTGGCCAGCTGCAGGGATTGTGGTCCTGTGAGTTGTGTTCAGGGCAGTGTGCCAGGATGCTGGCAACCGGAGGACCGGCCTGGACCATCCCAGCCCTCCGTGAAGTCGACTGGGGCCTGAGTATGTAAATAAGAGGGTGACCTCCGCCAGCCAGATTTCTCGCAGAGCACAGAGTCTTGAGGTCACCTCTCTCTGCTGCCTCAGTTGGAACCAGGCTGCTGGCCTGGGGATTGATGGTGGCAGTCTTAGGGAGGACTCTGGCTGCATCTCTGGTCAGGAGAAGGGTCATTAGCCTTGAGTGTCGTATTGCTACTCTCCCCTGGAGAAGCCAGAGAGCACATGTGAAGGGTGAGAAGCCCATGAGAACCTCCTGGCTCAGTGCTTGGGGGGCTGTCAGTGCCTCGGGCCAGAGAAAGGGAGGGAAAGGGTGTGGGCGCTGCCTGCCTTCTGCCCACTCATTTGTTTCTTTCTTGAAAAAAACCCAACCCCAGACCAGCAGTGGGTGGGCTTTTGGGCATAAGGACAGGGTGGGTTCCTCATCTTTGTTGCTTAGTTGCTCCATCTCTGTCGTAACTGCCCACTGGCTCCCACTCGGTACTCCAGTGTCTGTCAGTTGGGCTTTTATCAGAACATCTATGAACGAGCAAACATTCCAAAGAGACGTGGAGGGATGGGTGCTGGAGGAGTTGGCTGTGTTGCTGCTGGGAGATGGCAGGACACTCCATCTGTCACCTTGCTTTCAGCCTCTCCTGCCCACTCACACCTGGCCAGGCTGGGGCACCTGAAGACAGAACAGGCCTACCCTCGGTGAGCTGTGAGTCTTGGCCCCAGGTGCTGTTTTAAAATCCTAGGTTGGGGCTTCCCTGGTGGCGCAGTGGTTAAGAATCCACCTGCCAATGCAGGGGACACGGGTTCGAGGCCTGGTCCGGGAAGATCCCACATGCCGCGGGGCAACGAAGCCCGTGCACCACAACTACTGAGCCTGAGCTCCAGAGCCCACGAGCCACAACTCCTGAAGCCCGCGTGCCTAGAGCCCGTGCTCTGCCACAAGAGAAGCCATCACGATGAGAAGCCCGCGCACCGCAACGAAGAGTGGCCCCCGCTCGCCGCAACTAGAGAAAGCCCACGCACAGCAACGAAGACCCAATGTAGCCAAAAATAAATAAATAAAATAAAATAAATTTAAAAAAAAACAAAACCGTAGGTTGTATTAATTGTTTAGGTATGGTGACAGGAGACGACACATCAGGAGCCCACTGCCATTGAAAACCTAGCTTGTTACTTGCAGTTCCCAAGATGCGGAGGGACGCCGTGCCATGCAGGGCCACCTGGGGAGGCACCAGGACAGGCACCCCTCTGTCAGGGGTCAGAGGGAGTGAGGACAAGAGCTTTTATTGGGGGAAGGCATGGGTGAGGCAGGCTAAGCAGGCTAAGCAGGTTCAGGATTTTTTGGTTTAGGGTAGTTTGAATGATTTCTGCAGGTTTGGGGGCCCTGGGGGCTGTCCTGTGGTCTGGCCAGGGGGAGATTAGGGCAGGGCGACAGTGGTCCAGAGTGAAAGAGCCCCTGAAGGAGGTGGTGGGGATATGGGCTCTGGATTGGCTCGTTGGCAGTGAAAGATGTAATCCTTTGCTCTCTCAAGGAATTGGCAAGTACTGGGAGGGGCAGTCCCTCCAGGGTCAGCAAGGGCCCAGATGGCAACGCATCAAAACATGTGGTTAATACAGGTGCACATAGCGCCAGCATGAAAGGGGAAAGTGCTCCCATGTGGGGGGAGTAACAGATGAAATGCTCCGGGCTGTCTGGGGAGAAGCAGCTGCCTGCTTTGATGGCTTTGGTTTGGTGTTTGAAGGGGTGAGTCCGGAGAGGGGAGGACGTGTCTCCATGGGAGGAGAGGGCTGAACCACCAAAAATATGATGTGTGGTAGTTAGGGGTGAGTGAGGTTGGCTGCAGGCAGAGAGCCTGCCTGGACAGAGGCCCCGTACGGGAGGGCGTCTGCGGGGCTTAGCAGGAAACAGTTGGGACCCTCAAGTAAGGCCGAAGCAGGTCTTGAATGCCAAGCTGAGGCATTTGGATTTTATTCTGGATGAGCTGCCAGGGCTGTTTTGCCCTTAGGAATTCTCCTAATGAATTCATAGACTCGTACAGAATGACTCCGCTTGGCTGTGTATCATAATCACAGAACTTAATTAACAAATTAGGATGCTGATGTAAATTTATTCTGGATGAAAAATAGAAATCCACTGTGGCAGGGCTTGAAAATGCAGTGCCTCCCAGGCTTGCAGGTAATGTCGGTGAGTGGAGAGGGCTCTGGGGATGGTGGGGGGGCGGCCGTGCCCCCAATGGAGGGGTTCACGGCCTCAGACCTCCAGGGAATCGCATCATGGGAATGGGGTCCAGCATTGCCAGAGCTTCTTTGTTTTCAAGAAAGGCTGGAAATGCAGATTCTTGTCGTGAAATCACTTGGTCGCTTGGCAATGCATTAGCTAAACTCCGTCCTGCCTATCGGCACAGTGAAAGGCACTAAGAGGCCAGCTCCATGGACCCTTGGTGGCCTCTTTCTGCTCTCCTGTCACCCCAGTTGAATTGTGAGGGTCAAAGAGGAAAGGGGGTGATTTCAAGGTGTTCCTCCATTGGGGAACCAAGGCACGGCGGGTCAGGGGTCAGATCTGGCATCCAAAGACCTTCCCTGAGGTCAGAGTGAGCCGCTCTGTGGGTGCTTCACTGGTATTTCCTCGTTGCCAAAACGCATTAATTCTTTCATTCATTCAGTGAATATTGAGCACCTGCTGAGTGCCGGCCAAGACCAGCACTACACACACAAAATCAGAAAATGTGATGGGATACTGTCTCAAAGTATATTCTTGTTGTAATATTTTTCAGCGAAACAATACCTAAAAGCCGCTGTGATCAGTCCCTTATTTTGCTGTTGCCATGTGGGTGATGCTTCCTGCAATGATGCTGTGGCACCAAAGGAGGAAATACTGGTGACCGACAGGGTGGGCTGAGCGGGGGTGGGTGCTGGGGAGAAGGGATGCACGAGGCTCTCCCTGCCCACGCCACCTGGGCTGCTTCCGTCCGTGTCCTGGCCTGTGAGCTTCAGGCCACGAGCTCCGTGGCCGGGCCTGAGCCTTCTTGACCCTGGGGGCATGCCTGGCGCCTCGGGTGATGCTGGCACCGAGCAGGCCCTCAGATGTCCCTCAGGGGAGTGAATCGCACGTGGTGATGGCTGGTTTCGGTGGAGAAGAGTTTAGCCACAAACGACCATAGGAAAAGTTCCAGTAGAAACACAGCGTTTCAAAATGCAGGTTAAGAGAGTGGGCACAGATGGAGTTTGTAGAATGACCCGACATTATGGTGACACCATGATTGGGTCTGTGACTGTTGGTTTCACGATGATGCGGCAAGAGCTGAGAGGTTTTCCTACGGACTGTCAGGCTCCTTTGGCACTGTGCCCTGTTGTGGTTGGGATGGACAGAGGGCATGGGCAAAGGCAGGGTGGGGTCATGTTCCTCAGACAGCTAGCTCTCTGTGGGGTGGTCAGATGGCGTCTGGGGAAGCTATGCTCGTAGAAGAAGAGCCTGCGCTCACAGTGTGCCTGTGTGTGTTTGGTGTTAGGTCTGTCCTCACTGCCTCCCTCCCACTTGAGATGGCCAGGTTGTGAATTCTAGATGCTTTATGAACTAAAAAGGTCATGGTACCCTCTTTTTAATTACAAATAGGAAGAACATCAAAGCATGCAGTTATGACCCAGAAAGTATCAAACCATAACATTTTTAAAAATGTGCTGTTTCCTCTCTCTCCTTGAGTGATTGATGATAGGTATCCCCATTTCATTGGCGTCTGGAGCACAGGTTCGCCCCGCCTGTTGGATAACCTAGCACGATGTGCACCTGTGTGCGTACATCTGCGGATGTGTGCAGGTGTGTGCGTGTGAAACGTTTCAGAAATTGATGTTAAGATCGGAGCTGTTCACGGAAGGGAGGCTGCCAAGCCCAGGATTGTAGGGTATCACCCTGCGTGGGGCAGGCCGGTGACCTAGACAGGCCGGGCCTGTGCCTTCTGCAGTCGCGGGATTCTGTGAGATTAACCCACGGGTGATGCCTGGGGACAATCCCACCCCACTTTACAAGCTGCTCTGAGGAGGACCTCTGTTCACCCCTACACGGCTGCATCAGAGCGAAAGGCAGTGCTGTCCGCAGGGCACGGGGTTTAAGGAAGGATGTGGAGAACACCTTTTGCACGAGGACCTGCAGGGGGGGGATTTAGGTGGGCTGAAAATAATGACCCGCCTGTGAATCTGACAGAAGCACCGGGGTTGGCGTGGCCTCCTTGTTGAGACTGTCCTTTTGAAATATGCTTTAGGGTATCATTCCTGTCCTATTAATTATGTCAGGAACTTAGTAAAGCTGAATAATTAATGATCGCAGGGCACTAGGAACTATAAAATGCCACGTAAATGTTAAGGAGTAAAAATTACTCTGTGTATTGAGTAGATACAGTGCTTTAAAAATATTCCATGGTGGGAAGGTTAATTTCCAGAGCAGCTGAAAAGCTTTTTTTTTGCGGTACGCGGGCCTCTCACTGTTGTGGCCTCTCCTGTTGCGGAGCACAGGCTCCGGACGCGCAGGCCTAGCGGCCATGGCTCACGGGCCCAGCCGCTCCGCGGCATGTGGGATCTTCCCGGACCAGGGCACGAACCCGTATCTCCTGCATCGGCAGGCGGATTCTCAACCACTGCGCCACCAGGGAAGCCCTGAAAAGCTTTTTGTTGGACTATCTTCAGAAACTTTTGCCATCTTAGGTACATTTTAGGAGACTGAGGCATTCTGTATTTGAAAGACAAATGGCTGTTTGGGATGATGTTGCCTGTTGGATTTTGGTAAAGTTGTGTCTGTTTGATTCTCTCTAGCCAGAGGCAGTTTGGGCCCAAAGCCAAGGAAGAGGTCAAGATTACTGAGCACCAAATGCAGACCCTGCGGCTGACGCCTCACCTGGCCACGCCCTTGGCCCTGACCTTCGCCAGCAGGTGAGATGCCTCTGGGGGTTTGCCCTCTTGAGGAGAGTCTGCGGCTCTGGCATTAATAGGAGGGAGAGGAGAGAGGCAGGCAGGGGCTTCACATTTTTTCTTTTGTAAAATTTTTTTTAATTTTTAAAAAATTTACTTTTAACTGTGAACACGAAAGAGTCTGTGGTTAGAATCCAGTGCTCAGGTTAAACTTGACCTCTGAATCTTGGTAGTCCATATATACTGATGATGGGGTCCATGAAGAATTTGGGAAGACCCAAACTGACGCTTCTCCAGAGTTTCTAAAAGAAACAGACTCAAACAGTTAAAATTTCTCAACCTCTGAAAACGGTTCTAATTTATATTTTCAAAACTAGGTCAAGATGTGTACGTTTGGGGGCGGGCTGTTGAATAAAAGAGCAATAATAATACTGTAAATTCACACAGAACTTCACATTTTACAGCTGGCTCTTCTTATCTTTGTCTCATAAGCCTAGACATTGACCGGGCAGTTGTGGGTCATTACCACCTGGTAAAGATCAGAAATTAGGAGATTTGCCTAAGATCACAGGGTCCAGGAGTGGGTGGACTGGGAATGTAACTCCAGACTTTGGACCCTTATCTGTGTTCTTTCCTCCCTGTGCAGTCCTGCTTCTTGTGGGAACTACAAGAATTAATTTCTGAATAATTTAGAACCTGCGTGTGTGTCAAACTGACCGCACCAGTGGGGAAGCTGGTGCCAGGGTTTATGAAAAGAAGGTGATTGGAGAGATTCTGCCTGTAGTGTGCTGCTGGCTTGTGGGGCTGCTCGGTTGCTGCTGGCCTGGCTGGGAGGAGCTTGGGTGGGCGCCCCTCTGCCCTTACGCACTCAACGCTGGGATACCGGGGTGTGTGAACAGTGAATCCTGCAGACCGAGCTTCCGTAGCAGCACTAAGATTGATCCAAGCCACCTGGAAGAAAATGTAAATCACTCACATCTAACGTCTTCCTTAAAATATTCTTGAATGTCTTTGGGGGTTTAATTTGCATATTGTAAAATGCACAGATTTTATTGCTCAATGAGTTTTGACAAGCATATACACTGGTGTAATGAACACTTAAACCGAATATAAAACATTTCCGTCACTCCACAAGGTTCCCTCGTGCCCCTCTGCAAGTTGCCCCACTCACCGCCACAGCACAGACAACCACCTTTCTGATTTCTATCCCGATAGCTTTTTTTGCCTGTTCTTGACCTTCATATAAATGGAGTCATACAGTATGTCTTTGTGGGTGTGTCCAGCTTATTTCGTTCAGTGGAATGTCTTGATGTTCCGCAGTGTTGTTGAGAGTTTAATTTTTATTGCTGAGTAGTAACATTCAATGAATAAACCACATTTTTTTATCCATTTCTGTCACTGATGAATATTCAGGTTGTTTCCAGGCTTTTAGCTACTATGAATAAGCCACAGTGAATATTCTAACACAGGTTTTTCATTTTTCTTAGGGGAGATGCTTAGAGAGGACTTGCTGGGTGTTGGGTATGTGTATGTATGTCTAACTTCATAAGAAACTACCTGTTTTTCAGAGAGGTAGCACCATTTTATGCTCTCTTGGGCGATACATGGGAGTTCCAATTGCTCTGCATCCTTGCCAGCCATTGTTATGATCAGGTTTTGTCTTGCTTTGTTTTGATTTTAGTTTATTTTGGTCTTTCTCATAGTTGAATTTTATTACCCTAATAACTAATGACATTGAGTATATTTTCGTGTGCTTATTTGCCATCTGTATATTTTCCTCACCCATTTTTTAAAAGTTATTTTTACTTTTTTATTTATTGGCTGCATTGGGTCTTTGTTGCTGTGCGTGGGCTTTCTCTAGTTGGGGCGAGCGGGGGCTACTCTTCGTTGCGGTGCACAGGCTTCTCATTGTGGTGGCTTCTCTTGTTGTGAAGCACAGGCCCTAGGTGCACGGGCTTCAGTAGTTGTGGTGTGCAGGCTCAGTAGTTGTGGTGTGCGGGCTCAGTAGTTGTGGCTCCCGGGCTCTAGAGCACAGGCTCAGTAGTTGTGGCGCACGGGCTCAGTAGTTGTGGCTCACAGGCTCTAGAGCACAGGCTCAGTAGTTGTGGCGCATGGGCTTAGTTGCTCTGCAGCATATGGGATCTTCCCGGACCAGGGCTCAAACCCGTGTCCCCTGCACTGGCAGGCGGATTCTTAACCACTGTGCCACCAGGGAAGTCCCACACCCATTTTTAAATTGGGGTGTTTATTTTCTTATTGTTGAGTGTCAGAGTTCTTTTTATATTCTGGATAGTTTCTTTGGCATCATATATGTGATTTGCAAATATTTTCTCCCAGTCTGTCACTTTTGCTTTTATTCTCTTAAAAGTGTCTTGATCAGAGCAATAGTTTTAAATTTTGATTCGATTTGATAGCTTTAAATTTTGATTTGTCTTGAAATTGGGTAATGTGAGTTCTTTTTCAGAATTGTTTTGACTCTTCTCATTCCTTTTTACCTTTACTTATACGTGTTAGAATCATCTTGTAAATATCTACAAGAAAGATGGCTGGCATTTTGCTTGGGATTGTGTTGAATCTATAGATCAAACTGGGGAGAATTGACTTCTTAATGTTGAGACTTCCAATTCATGAACACCGTGTGTCTCTCCATTTTTAAAGATCTTCTTAGATTTCTAGCTCCATTGTTTTGTAGTTTTCAACACACAGATTCTGCACATATTTTGTTATATTTATACTTAAGCATTTTACTTTTCTTCGGTGAAATTGTTTATTTCTAGTATATGGGAATAGTATTTACTTTAGTATGTTGATCTACAATCTTGTTTGTAGATTTTAATACATATAGGATTCTTCAGATTACCTATTTCTTCTTGAATGGATTTTTATTTACTTCATCTAATTTGTCAAACTTATGGCAATAGTGTTGGTTGTGGTATTCCTTTATCATCCTTTTAATGTATGTGGAATCAGTAGTGATTTCGTCTCTTTCATTCCTGATATTTTGTTCTCTCTCTCCCTCATCAGTTTGTATAGGTTTATCAATCACATTGCTTTTTCAAAAAAACAGGTTTGATACAATTGATTTTCTCTACCGTTTTTCTGCTTTTAATTTTCTTGATATCTCCTCCAATGTTTGTTATTTCTTTCCTTCTACTTGCTTTGCTTTAATTTCTTCTCACTCTCTCTTTTTTTTTGCGGTACGCGGGCCTCTCACCGCTGTGGCCTCTCCCGCTGCGGAGCACAGGCTCAGCGGCCATGGCTCACGGGCCCAGCCGCTCCACGGCATGTGGGATCCTCCCGGACCGGGGCACGAATCCATATCCCCTTCATCGGCGGGCGGACTCCCAATCACTATGTCACCAGGGAATCCCTCTCTTTCTTAAGGTGAGAGGTTAGGTTACTGCTTTGAGACCTTTCTTCTTGCCTAAATGCCAATTGGGTTAAGTTGGTTGGTTGTGCTCTGCAGACCATATACATGCTTTCTGATTTTCTGCCTACTTGTTCCATCAATGGCTGAGAGAAAGGGGCTGGCATTTGCAGCTATAGTTATAAATTTGTCCGTCTTTCTTCTTTCAGTTTTATTAGTTTTTGTCTCAAGGATTTTGACTTTTTTTAGATGCATATACATGTAAGGATTATTATATTTTCTTGGACAACGATCCCTTTATCGTTATGTAATTTTTCTCCTGATCCCTGAAAATATTCCTTGTCCTGAAGTCTATTTTGTCATATTAATATAGCTACTCCAGGTTCCTTTTGTTCAGTGTTCTCATGGTACATCTTTTTCATACATTCATTTTTAACCTGGCTATATTTTTAAAGTGGGTTTCTTTGTAAAACAGAGGATAGTTAGGTCTTGATTTTTTTATCCAACTTGAAAATCTCTGACTTTTAGTGGGTGTGTTTAGACCAATTGTATTTAAAGTGATTGTTGATATGTTTGGATTAAAATCCACATTGATAGCTGATTTTTATTTTTTCCATCTGTTTTTTTGTTTCTTTTTCCTTTTTTTCCTGCCTGCTCTTAGATTAAATGAATATTGTTTATTATTCCATTTTATCTCTTTGATTGACATTATTTATACTACTTTTGGAAATGTTTTCCTTGTTGACCCAGCGTTTACAGTATACATCTTTACTGAATTAGAGTCTGTGTTGAACTATTATACTGCTTCCCCTGTCGTGTATGGACCTGAAACAGTATATTCCAATTTCCTCCCTTCCATCATTTTTTCTGCTATTGTTGTCACATAATTTACTTTTAAATATGCTGCAAATACACAATATATTGCTACTGTTTTTCTTTTACATAGTTATGTTTTAGAGCAATTAAAAATAAGAAAATTGAATTTTATTTTACCTTTATTCAGTTGCTAACACTGTTAATTTACTTGTATAGATCCAAATTTCTAATTGATACCATATTTGTTCTGCCCGAAGAACTTCTAACATTTCTTGTAGAATAGGTCTGCTAGCAGCGAATTCTCCCCATTTTATTTTTTGAGAAAGTCTTTATTTCTCCTTTTTTTAAAAAAGACATTACCAATATGTACAGAGTTCTGGGTTGATAGTTTATTTTTCTTTGAGCATCTTAATGATCTCACTCTATAGGCTTCTTGATTCCTTGATTCTCATGAGAAAACAGCCATCATTTTTCTGGCTGTTTCCCTATATTCCTCAGATATCCCCACTTTAACTGCTTTTGAGATTTTCTCTTTTTCTTTGATGTTCAGAGTTTGATTATGTTGGCCTAGGTGTGGTTTTGTGGTTTTGTGTGTCTGTGCTGTTTGGAGTTTGTGGAGCCTCTGGGATCTGTGGGTTGGAGTTTTTCATCAAATTTGGAAGTATTTTGGCCATTATTTCTTTAAATATTTTTTCTGCCCCATTCTTTCTTTCCTTCCTATACAGATGTTAACCTGCTTCATACTGTCCTACATGTCACTGAAGTTATGTTCTTTGTTTTCTCTATACTTCAATTTGGATAGTGTCCATGGATCTGTCTTCAAGTTCTCTGTTTCTTTCGTACACAATGTCCAATCTACTAAAAAGGGCTGGTTCCTCCCTGGAATTCAGCTCATCAAGGCTCCCTGTAGCATTTGTTCTTTGGGAAAATACAATTTTTATTTTATCCACTTTCCTTCTTACTGCTATTAAGGGAATAAAAGTCTCTGGTGTCCTTTTATATCTTAACCCTGTGACACTTCTTTTAACCTCAACGATTCCATCTGAAGTTGTCACTAACTCTCTACAAAGTGTCCCTCACCCCATTATACCCCTTTTGTCTTTACCCTTCCAGCCTTGCTTCAACTAAGCCAGATATTTCTTGACACAGAGGCTGGTTTCCAGTGGTTCTCTGATGTGCTTTTTAAAAACTACAGACTCTGTGCACCCACTCCCATGATTCGAATTCACCTGGTCTAGGGAGCATCCCAAGGAATCCAGAGTCTGTGTACTTTAGCTCTTTGGTGATTCTTATGAGCAGCCAGAGCTGAGGACCACAGGAACTTTTTAGGGAGTTTCCTAGCGTGACCTGGAAATAAATTTTGCCAACAGTTAAGAAGCAGCAGTATTAAATTATCATGAACATGTATACTGGATCAAGATAATCTGACAGTGAAACCTAAGAATGTTTTGCATGCATGCCAAAGGCAAAGAAAATTCTTCTTTGAATCTTTTGCCCTGTAGAACTTGTGACTATTATGAAGAGACAAGGTTATCTATGCATTCACTTCTTAATCCACTATTTACAAATCCATGACACCAGAAGTTACTAGACCACATAACAAAGAGGCACTATGTATTCCTCATTTATAGTTTATTTAGGTATAAAATACATATTTGTATACATGTATATATGTTTATAGATATATACACTTATATACACCCATCTTTATATGTAACAAAAGTGTTATATGTATCAACATGTTTTTCTCCTTCAGCGCCATTTTTATTTTTTAGACTGATGTAAGTGTCATATACCTGGATTTTGTAAGAACTCTGTTGTCACTATTAATGAAAATTAAAGTTTCTCTTGATTTTAGGGAGATACTCCTCAAAGGCCAACATGAGAGAAGTAGAGATCACTGTTCCAGGTTTAGGTTTCAAGCGAGAAAGGAGAGGTAATAAATGGAAATTGACTAGTAAAAAATAAAAAGTCACGGAGCTCTTACCATGTGGCATGCATGGGTGAGACAGTGTTGAACAGGACACATCAGACATATGCCCTCACCAAGCTGTCAGTCTAATTGCCCCTGGGACCTTCCTGATTTCCTTGACCTTCACCTCCCTGGGCCTCCTGTGGTCTCTGGCCTAGTTCAGTGTCCCCCTCGTGGCTTTGTTTTCTTTCCCTGTGCCTCCTCGGTGGCAGCAGGGGGCTGACCCACTGAAAATCTGGTTAAAGGAATCCCCAGGACGAAGTGCCTCAGCTGTGGGGGGAGGAGAGGTTGTCTGTGTTTTGAAACAATGCCGGGAGAAGTTGGTGTTTCTGTGACAAAACCCAGCTCTCCTGTTTCTCATTTACCATGCCTGTGGCCTCTCCTCCACCTGGTGAGGAACTAGTTTAATGAAGTTGGTTGTTACATGACAAATGCTAAGTACCCCTCCCCACTACACACCCCACTTTTAAAAAACTAAGGTTATCAGACCTTGATTACGGGTCCCATCTCTCAGTTCCCGGGGACCTAATTCTGCCAATCAACTGGCTTCAGTTTCAGGGTCTGGGTAACTTGAGTTTTGATGGGTTAGATGTTTGTTCGACGCGTCGGGTCCCACTCAAGTGCAGAGAGACGCTCGTGAGCATCCAGACCTTCAGGTGTAGGTGGCAGGAGTGGGAAAAAGAGGCCACTAGCCCTGTCTCTCTTCCCATCTAATGTGACCAAAGCACAGATAGTCAGAGCTTCACGTCACAGGAACAAACAGGTCACGGAAGTGAAATGGGACAGCTTCTTCCAGGGCACATCACATATACTCGTGTCTTCAGCAACCTTACGGCACCTTGCTAGTAGGGCTGCCAGGTAAAATACAGCCTCCCAGTTAACTCTGAGTTTCAGGTAGCCAACGCACACCTTTGTAGTCTAAGTATGTTCCCATGACTGCAACAGGGGGCGTGCCCTTAAGCTAAAAAGTATGCATTGTTTATCTGAAATTCAAATTTTACATGGCGTGCTCTGTTTCTGTTTGTTGAGTCTGGCACTCCTGCTGGAGTTGGACGTGGTCCCTGCCACATGGAGCTTGTGCTGCCTTTGTCTAGGCTTTGACAATAGTGGGTCAGCAAGTGGACCTGGTTCCTGATCCCCTTCCGTGCCCATCGCCTCCACAAGCCTGGAGACTGGGGGAGGGGGGAAGGACCTGCTTGGCCCCTAGAGAGCCCCCTTCCCCCTACCCGGCCCCCTACCCAGCCCCACTCATGTCCTCCTAGCCTTGACAAGGAGGGGACAGAACCGGCTGGCCTTTGGCGCCTGTTTGCTCTGGAAGAGGTGGGACCCATCTCCCCACCGCCTGCCGAGCTGCCGGGCAGAGCCAGCTCCGTGGGGAGGGGACTGCCTCGGCGGGGGGCATCTGTGCCAGGTGAGGGACGGCCACCTGAGGGGCCTGCCAGGGCTCCCCCCCTGCTCTCTCCCTCCAGAACTGCAGAGCTTTGCCCTCGCCCCCTCATCACCCCACCTGTGTGTCGGGTCCCTCTCTGGGCCCTGAGGACTTGGCAGCCAACAGCAAGGTCACAGCCCTGCCTGGGTGGCCACGTGGCCAGGGAGGATTCCTGTTTTCCCTTTGGCTGTGGCTGCTCATCCTTGGGTCACTTATGAACCTCCGTGGGGCTGCTTCTCACCGCTGAGGCTCCGGTGTCCTTTGTGCATCCTGGTCCAGTGCCTTGCCCGTGGGCCCTGGCGTCCGGGTCTTCCTGGACCTGCAAGCTGATGCCCTCTGTGTTCTCACTCACAGACTGTGACCGTAATTAATGGCTGTGGTGGGAATACACGTTCGATAACTGTTAGCTGCTGTTGTGCCATCCCCCCCCCAAGGCGCCTCGAACTTCCCACCCCCATCCTGCCAGTTACCGCATCCTGCGGATTTTTCCTCCCTACGCTAAAAGCACTCAAAGCGCACCTTTCCTGGCATCCCGCCTGGACCCTCCCCAGCTCCCTCTCTTGCCTCCCCGCCCCGCACGTCCAGCCTGGCCCTCGTCCGATCTGTTCTCCGCAAGCACAAGGCCCGAGATGAGATCTGAACTCTCACCCGCCTGCTGGGACCCTCCTGCGGCTCCTGTATTAGATGAAACTCATTCCCTCACGTGGCCTCGGGGCACCTTCCCCTGCCTGGCCCCTGCTGCCCCCAGCCACTCGTCGTGTCTTCTGTCCTCCACCCTGGGCTCAGCCTCACCCCTGCTTCGGCCTTTCTTACAGGCAGCCTCCGCACCCCGCCCCGTCACTCACGCCTCACATCCTTGCCTCCCGTCACCTGGTAACTCACCGTCATCCTGCGAGACACAGTTCAGGTTGTCGTCTCCTCCAAGTCACCTTCTTCCCGGAGCTCCTCCTGGAATCAGGAGCCCTCTGTCAGCTTCTTGGAGGAGCATTCCGGGCTCCTTTTTTTTTTTTTTTTTTCATTTCACCATTACTCTTGGTTTGTGGTTATGAATCCTTCCAGCATAGAAATCGTGGATTCTTAATTTGGCATCTCCACGTCTAAGAGTGCCTAGCTCTCTGCATGAGATACTTCAACTCAACTGAATGAAATCACCTTGTGTGATTACATCACTCTTGGTGGAGCCCAGGGCTGGCTGGCCAGGGCGGTTGGTCACTGAAATCACCCCTTGGACTCATCTAGTGGGATTTGCTACAGAAATGAACTTCCTAGCTTAGAAAGTGACCAACAACTTAAAAATAAGTCAGTAGTTGCAGTGTGCCAGCCAAAAGGAGTATTTGGGGTTTGCCTCTCCTGTTATTTATTCCAGTCCAAATGGGCAGTTCAGTAGTCCAGGCTGGGTTCCAGGCCAGGAGGAGCCACAGCACCATTGTGCTGCTGTCTTTATATTGGATCCAGTCCTACTGTTTTTACCCAACACCTGCAAGGATAAAATTAAGACAATAGCTAATACATATTCAATTGCATACCACGTACCAGGCACTGTCCTAAGGTTTTTATGTGGAGTAACTCATTTAATGCCTCATGACAACAAATTGCTCTCTTTGTTTTTTAATGGATGCCTCCAGAGCACCTGCCTAAAACGGTGCCCGTCACAAAGTAAGATCTCACTGATATTTGATGAATAAATGAATGGGTGGAATGATACTTCATAGTTTCAGAAATTCACCAAAGTCCTGTCCATGTCAGAAAATGGGGTTCAGGATAGTTAAGCCCCTTAGAGTTTCTTCACCAAATGAAGACTCTCTATAACTGTGTATCAAATACTACATATAGTATTTGATAGTATTTTTAGTACTATTTATGATACTACCAAACTGTGTTTTTAATATAGTCCCGATCTCTTACTGCCAAAATGTCTTGTTTACTCTTTTTATGTAATACAGATTTTTGTAAATTGGATCCTGCCCTCTTGCTGACTTAACTGTTTTAGAGATACTCCATCTGCATTTCTCATGAGTCTTGCCTCGATGGTGGGTTCTGATTCTTCAAATGGACATAACCTATAAGGAAATATTTCACGTTTCTAAAAGCATTAACTGTTCAATAAACAGGTTTGGAAATGAAGAACGTTTTTGCCACAGCATCCCGATTTTCTAATTTATCTTCTGGGCCCCTCTGAGTTTCCGGTATCAGACTTTCTTACGACATGTGCCTCTTGGACTCTTACACACCCTGAACACAGAAGGGTTTCTCAGAGCTCCTTGGCAAGCAGACGTGAGAGCATGATAGTGGATAAGCGCCACTAGGAGAACCGCTGTGTCTGGCAGATGGCAGCTCTTCCTCAGCAGGGCCCATGTCCTGTCGGTGTTAAGTAAAATCACAGGCCAGCATTGCAAAGAAATCTTACCAGGTCTCTGCTAAGAGAGTCTCATGATTCTTTTTTTTTTTTCTTAGCTGATTTACTTCTTCTTTACCACCCATTTTTACCCTGGGGAACATCTAGGGGAGTGTGTGTGTGTGTGTGTGTGTGTGTGTGTGTGTGTGTGTGTCTCTATGGTTAGAGAGGTTGGAGGGGAATCATATATACATTTTTTTTTTCTTTTTTTTTTTTTTTTTTTTTTTTTTGTGGTATGCGGGCCTCACTGTTGTGGCCTCTCCCATTGCGGAGCACAGGCTCCGGACGCTCAGGCTCAGCGGCCATGGCTCACGGGCCCAGCCGCTCCGCGGCATGTGGGATCTTCCCAGACCGGGGCACGAACCCGTGTCCCCTGCATCGGCAGGCGGACTCTCAACCACTGCGCCACCAGGGAAGCCCTATACATTTTTTTAAATGACCAAACCTAGGATTCTCTGAGCATCATAGTATTGCAGCCACAGCCCAGGGCATGGGTGACTAAACTCTAGCATAGATTTAGAATGTTATTAACTTCCTCAGGGCACTGACATGCACATTACTTATAAGGAAAAGAGAGTGGTATTTAGGGCTGGAGAACCCTAGGTTTGAATCCTAGCTCTGTCCTAACGTATGTGAGACCTTGACTTAGGTATGCAACCTCAGTTGAGCCCCAGTTTCCCCATCTGCAAAGTGGGGATATGATTTCCTATTTCATACAGTCGTTGTGAGGATCAAGTCAGATGACAAATGCAGAAGCTCTTTGCTTATAGTAGTTGCTTCACACAATTAGGTTTCTTTTCATCCAAGTGCGATTAAACCCATGGTGGTTTCCACGTCTTGTCAATTTGCCCACCTCAAGGGCTTCAGTTATGAGGTTGCATGGTGTTTCCTGTTTGCTGTAGCATGAGGCCCAGTGCAACATATTTTGCATGTGCAGGGTTTATTGAGGAAACGAGGATGTTTAGACATTATAAGATTATTCTGTAGATGGAAGATGGTAAATACCTTGAGCCAAAGTTGATCTTTGCCATTCAGAAAAGGAAAGAAAGCCACAGAAAGGGAGGAAATTGTTGTAATGTGTATACCTAACAATGGGGTATTATCCAGGATATGTAAAGAACACCAAAAATAAAATTCAACTAAAAATAAGATGGGTAAGCCACTAGAACATGGGCAAAAGATTTGAATAGATACTTAACAAAAGAAGATTGTATGGTTAGACAGTAGACACATGAAAAGATGTTCTGTGATCATTAATTAGCCGGGAAACGCAAATTCAAACCATGAGGATTACCGTTACATATCCACTAGAATGACTAAAATTAAAAGGACTTAGGGAGGGTGGGAGAGAGGGTGATGCAAGAGGGAGGAGATGTGGGAGCATGTGTGTATGTATAACTGACTTAGTTTGTTGTAGAGGGAAAACTGACACACTATTTTAAAACAATTATACTCCGATAAAGATGTTAAAAAAAAAAAAAAAAAGAGACACACAGAGAACAGACATGCAAAGAGAGAGGTGAAATGACTCCAGAGGCAGGGAGTGGAGTCATGCAGCCATAAGTCACAGAATGGTGACAACGGCCAGAAGCTAGAAGAGATGAAGTACAACCATGCCAACATCCTAATTTCAGACCTCTGGCCTTCAGAACTGTGAGAGAATACATTTATATTGCTTTAAGCCACCCATTATGGGGTAATTTGTTGAAAAGTTATACAATTATATTTAAAGCCATGAAACTGAAGAAGGCACATTTGAAGATGAGTATAGGTAGAAACAAGAATTGTAAGAACTGACTCCTGGAGTACTCCAAAATCAAGAAATTGGTAACAGAAGAGAAATTAACAGAGGTATGTGAGAGGGAACACCTAAAAGGTATTAGGAGAACCAAAAGAGAGTGTTATTTCAGATCCAGGAAAAATAAGTATTGTAAGGAAGAGTGGGCTTCTCCACCAAATTCAGATAGGTCGAGGGAGATGAATATTGAGAATTGGCATTTATATGTGGTACACTGAAGTTATTGATAATAATTGATTAAAAAAATTGTAATAAAAAAAAAAAAAGGACTGCAAAAGATGGCTTGTTGGCAGGCACGTGGAACAACTAGGATTCCCATACACTGCTGGTGGGAATGTAAGATTGCACGACCACTTTGGAAAATTGTTTGGCAGTTTCTTAAAAAGTTAAAAATACGTCTTCCATATGACCCAGTCACTTCACTCCTACATATTTACTCAAGAGGAATGAAGACATATGTCTCCTCTAAGATTTTTACATGAATTTTCATAGCAGCTTTATTTGTAATAGCTCCGAACTGGAAACAACAAAAATGTTCAACAACAAGTGAATGCACAAATGAAATGTAATATATACATGGCATAGAATGGAATTCTAGTCAGCAATAAAAAGAAACAACTTACCAATACACTGCTCAGTATGGATGGATGAATCTCAAGACAATATGCTCATGGAAAGAAGCAAGACATAACATACACTGTGTAATCCCATTTATGTACAATGCAAACTAAGCCATAGTGACAAAGATTGATCAGTGGTTGTCTGACGATGGGGGTGGAGGAAGGGATGGCTTGCAAAAAGGGATGAGGAATTTTCTGAAAATCGTTAGAAATATTCTGTAGCTTGATTGTGGCGGTGTTCTCATGAGTCATAGACTTGTCAAAACTCTCTAAATGGTGCACTTTGAATAATGCAGTCTGTTGAGAATAAATCAATCCTCAGTAAAGTTGATAAGGAAAAAAAGATAAATTGTTTGTTTAAAGCAAAAATAGCAATAAAATTTATAACATGTAGAATATATTTTTGTCTCAACAATGACATAATGGATGGGAGAATGAAAAGGAATTATATATTGTTGTAAGGTTCTTATATTATCCTTGACGTGGTATAACAGTATTTGAGGGGAAAATGTGATAAGTTAAAGATGCATGTTTTAGGCCATAGATAAATTGCTGGAAAAAAATGAGTAACACGGGCTTCCCTGGTGGCGCAGTGGTTGAGAATCCGCCTGCCGATGCAGGGGACACGGGTTCGTGCCGCGGTCCGGGAAGATCCCACATGCCGCAGAGCGGCTGGGCCCGTGAGCCGTGGCCGCTGAGCCTGCGCATCCGGAGCCTGTGCTCCGCAACGGGAGAGGCCACAACAGTGAGAGGCCCTCGTACCACAAAAAAAAAAGAGTAACACAGTTTAAAATCCAGCAATGCAATACTAAAGATTATTCAATTAATCAAGAGAAGACAGGACCACAGGGAAAAGAACATATGGGATAAATAGGGGAAAAATTGCAAGATAATAGTTTTAAACTCAATCACAATAATTACACTGAGTGTAAATGATTTAAACACTCCTATTTTCAAATTGTTAGATATGATGTTATGACTGAACTAGATGCTTTCTACAAGAAACCCACTTAAAATTAAAGACAAATAGGGCTTCCCTGGTGGCGCAGTGGTTGGGAGTCCGCCTGCCGATGCAGGGGACGTGGGTTCGTGCCCCGGTCTGGGAGGATACCGCATGCCGCGGAGCGGCTGGGCCCGTGAGCCATGGCCGCTGAGGCTGCGCGTCCGGAGCCTGTGCCCCGCAACGGGAGAGGCCACAACAGTGAGAGGCCTGCGTACCGCAAAATAAATAAATAAATAAATAAATAAATAAATTTAAAAAAAAATAAAAAATTAAAGACAAATAGGTTAAAAGTATAAGAATAAAAAAATTATACCTGCAAACATTAACCATAAAAGAGTTGGAGTGGCTATACTAATATTAGATAGACGTCAGAAGAAGGAATATTACCAGAGATATAGAGGATCACTTCATAATGATAAAGCAGTTTACTCATCAAGAAGACATAACAATATAAATGTGTATGGATTCCACAAAATAGCGTCAAAATACATGAAGCAAAAATGGAAAGTACTGAAAGGAAAAATTAACAAATCCAAAATTATAGTTACAGACATCACTCCTTCTCTCTGAGTAACTGATATAATAAACAGACAGAAGACCAGTAATGATATAAATCATATGAACAACATAACTAACAAACTTGCCATAATGACATTTACTGAAAACTCTACCCAGCAAGAGCAGAATACACATTCTTTTTTTTAAAACATCTTTATTGGAGTGTAATTGCTTTACAATGTCGTGTTAGTTTCTGCTGTATAACAAAGTGAATCAGCTGTATGTATACATATACCCCCATATCCCCTCCCTCTAGTGTCTCCCTCCCTCCCTCCCTATCCTACCTCTCAAGGATGTCACAAAGCACCGAGCTGATCTCCCTATGCTATGCGGCTGCTTCCCACTAGCTATCTGTTTTCCATTTGGTAGTGTACATATGTCAATGCCACTCTCTCACGTTGTCCCAGCTTACCCTTCCCCCTCCCCGTCCTCAAGTCCATTCTCTGCGTCTGTGTCTTTATTCCTATCCTGCCCCTAGGTACTTCAGAAACTTTTTTTTTTTTAGATTCCATATAAATGTGTTAGCATATGGTATTTGTTTTTCCCTTTCTGACTTACTTCACTCTGTATGACAGACTCTAGGTCCATCCACCTCACTACAAATAACTCAATTTCGTTTCTTTTTATGGTTGACTAATATTCCATTGTATGTATGTGCCACATCTTTATCCATTCATCTGTCGATGGACACTTAGGTTGCTTCCATGTCCTGGCTATTGTAAATAGAGCTGCAGTGAACATTGTGGTACATGACTCTTTTTGAATTATGGTTTTCTCAGGGTATTTACCCAAGAGTGCGATGCCTGGGTCGTATGGTAGTTCTATTTTTAGTTTTTAAGGAGCCTCCATACTGTTCTCCGTAGTGGCTGTATCAGTTTACATTCCGGCCAACAGTGCAAGAGGGTTCCCTGTTCTCCACACCCTCTCCAGAATTTATTGTTTGTAGATTTTTTGATGATGGCCATTCTGACCGGTGTGAGATGATATCTCATTGTAGTTTTGATTTGCATTTTTCTAATGGTTAATGATGCTGAGCATTCTTTCATGTTTTTGTTGGCAATCTGTATATCTTCTTTGGAGAAATGTCTATTTAGGTCTTCTGCCCATTTTTGGATTGGGTTGTTTGTTTTTTTGATATTGAGCTGCATGAGCTGCTTGTAAATTTTGGAGATGATCCTTTGTCAGTTTCTTCATTTGCAAATATTTTCTCCCATTCTGAGGGTTGTCTTTTCGTCTTGCTTACGGTCTCCTTTGCTGTGCAAAAGCTTCTAAGTTTCATTAGGTCCCATTTGTTTATTTTTGTTTTATTTCCATTTCTTTAAGAGGTTGGTCAAAAAGGATCTTGCTGTGATTTATATCATAGAGTGTTCTGCATTTGTTTTCCTCTCAGAGTTTGATAGTGTCTGGCCTTACATTGAGGTCTTTAATACATTTTGAGTTTCTTTTTGTGTATGGTGTTAAGGAGTGTTCTAATTTCACTCTTTTACATGTAGCTGTCCAGTTTTCCCAGCACCACTTATTGAAGAGGCTGTCTTTTCTCCATTGTATATTCTTGCCTCCTTTGTCAAATATAAGGTGACCATATGTGCGTGGGTTTATCTCTGGGCTTTCTATCCTGTTCCATTGATCTATATTTCTGTTTTTGTGCCAGTACCATACTGTCTTGATTA
The DNA here is from genome assembly GCF_026419965.1 of Kogia breviceps. NCBI lineage: Eukaryota > Metazoa > Chordata > Mammalia > Artiodactyla > Physeteridae > Kogia > Kogia breviceps. Next base: position 10,433,601 of record NC_081320.1, read on the forward strand.
CTGTAGCTTTGTAGTATAGTCTGAAGTTAGGGAGCCTGATTCCTCCAGCTCCATTTTTATTTCTCAAGATTGCTTTGGCTATTTGGGGTCTTTTGTGTTTCCATACATATTGTGAAATTTTTTGTTCTAGTTCTGTGAAAAATGCCATTGGTAGTTTGATAGGGATTGCATTGAATCTGTATATCGCTTTGGGTAGTATAGTCATTTTCACAATGTTAATTCTTCCAATCCAAGAACATGGTATATCTCTCCATCTGTTTGTATCACCTTTAATTTCTTTCATCAGTGTCTTATAATTTTCTGCATATAGGTCTTTTGTCTCCTTAGGTAGGTTTATTCCTAGATATTTTATTCTTTTTGTTGCAATGGTAAATGGGAGTGTTTTCTTAATTTCACTTTCAGATTTTTCATCATGAGTGTATAGGAATGCAAGAGATTTCTGTGCATTAATTTTGTATCCTGCTACTTTACCACATTCATTGATTAGCTCTAGTAGTTTTCTGGTAGCATCCTTAGTATTCTCTATGTATAGTATCATGTCATCGGCAAACAGTGACAGCTTTACTTTTTTTCTGATTTGGATTCCTTTTATTTCTTTTTCTTCTCTGATGGCTGCAGCTAAAACTTCCAAAACTATGTTGAATAATAGTGGTGAGAGTGCGCAGCCTTGTCTTGTTCCTGATCTTAGTGGAAATGGTTTCAGTGTTTCACCATTGAGGACGATGTTGGCTGTGGGTTTGTCATATATGGCCTTTATTATGTTGAGGTAAGTTCCCTCTATGCCTACTTTCTGCAGGGTTTTTATCATAAATGGGTGTTGAGTTTTGTCAAAAGCTTTCTCTGCATCTATTGAGATGATCATATGGTTTTTCTCCTTCAAGTTGCTAATATGGTGTATCACATTGATTGATTTGCATATATTGAAGAATCATTGCATTCCTGAGATAAACCCCACTTGTTCATGGTGTATGATCATTTTAGTGAGCTGTTGGATTCTGTTTGCTAGTATTTTGTTGAGGATTTTTGTATCTATGTTCATCAGTGATATTGGTCTGTAGTTTTCTTTTTGTGTGACATCTTTGTCTGGTTTTGGTGTAAGTGTGATGGTGGACTCACAGAATGAGTTTGGGAATGCTTCTCCCTCTGTTGTATCTTGGAAGAATTTGAGAAGGATAGGTGTTAGCTCGTCTCTAAATATTTGATAGAATTCGCCTGTGAAGCCATCTGGTCTTTGGCTTTTGTTTGTTGGAAGATTTTTAATCACAGGTTCAATTTCAGTGCCTGTGATTGGTCTGTTCATATTTTCTATTTCTTCCTGGTTCAGTTTCGGCAGCTTGTGCATTTCTAAGAATTTGTCCATTTCTTCCAGGTTGTCCATTTTATTGGCATAGAGTTGCTTGTCGTAATCTCTCATGATCCTTTGTATTTCTGCAGTGTCAGTTGTTACTTCTCCTTTTTCATTTCTAATTCTACTGATTTGAGTCTTCTCCTTTTTTCTTGATGAGTCTGGCTAGTGGTTTATCAATTTTGTTTATCTTCTCAAAGAACCAGCTTTTGATTTATTGATCTTTGCTATCATTTCCTTCATTTCTTTTTCATTTATTTCTGATCTGATCGTTATGATTTCTTTCCTTCTGCTAACTTTGGGGTTTTTTGTTCTTCTTTCTCTAATTGCTTTAGGTGTAAGGTCAGGTTGTTTATTTGAGATTTTTCCTGTTTCTTAAGGTGGCATTGTATTGCTATAAAGTTCCCTCTTAGAACTGCTGTTGCTGCATTCCATGGGTGTTGGCTCGTCATGTTTTCACTGTCATTTGTTTCTAGGTATTTTTTTATTTCCTCTTTGATTTCTTCAGTGATCTCTTGGTTATTAAGTAGTGTATTGTTTAGCCTCCATGTGTTTGTATTTTTTACAGATTTTTTCCTGTAATTGATATCTAGTCTCATAGTGTTGTGGTCAGAAAGGATACTTGATACGATTTCAATTTTCTTAAATGTACCAAGGCTTCATTTGTGACCCAAGATATAATGTATACTGGAGAATGTTCCATGAGCACTTGAGAAGAAAGTGTATTCTGTTGTTTTTGGATGGAATATCCTTTAAATATCAATTAAGTCCATCTTGTTTAATGTATCATTTAAAGCTTGTGTTTCCGTATTTATTTTAACTTTGGATGATCTGTCCATTGGTGAAAGTGGAGTGTTAAGTCCCCTACTATGATAGTGTTACTATCTCTTTCCCTTTTTATGGCTGTTACTATTTGCCTTATGTATTGAGGTGGTCCTATGTTGTGTGCATAAATAATTACAATTGTTATATCTTCTTCTTGGATTGATCCCTTGTTCATTGTGTAGTGTCCTTCTTTGTCTCTTGTAATAGTCTTTATTTTTAAGTCTATTTTGTCTGATATGAGAATTGCTACTCCAGCTTTTTTTTTGATTTCCATTTGCATGGAATATCTTTATCCATCCCCTCACTTTCAGTCTGTATGTGTCCCTAGGTCTGATGTGGGTCTCTTGTAGACAGCATATATATGGGTCTTGTTTTTGTACCCATTCAGCCCCTCTATGTCCTTTGGTTGGAGCATTTAATCCATTTACATTTAAGGTAATTATGGATATGTATGTTCCTATTACCATTTTCTTACTTTTTTGGGGTTTGTTATTGGAGGTCTTTTCCTTCTCTTGTGTTTCCTGCCTAGAGAAGTTCCTTTAGCATTTGTTGTAAAGCTGGTTTGGTGGTGCTGAATTCTCTTGGCTTTTGCTTGTCTGTAAAGTTTTTAATTTTTCTGTGAAATCTCAATGAGATCCTTGTTGGGTAGAGTAATCTTGCTTGTAGGTTTTGCCCCTTCATCACTTTAAGTATGTCCTGCCACTCCCTTCTGGCTTGCAGAGCTTCTGCTGAAAGATCAGCTGTTAACCTTATGGGGATTCCCTTGTGTGTAATTTGCTCTTTTTCCCTTGCTGCTTTTAATATTTTTTCTTTGTATTTAATTTTTGATAGTTTGATTAATATGTGTCTTGGCATGATTCTCCTTAGATTTATCCTGTGTGGGCCTCTCTGTGCTTCCTGGTCTTGATTAACTATTTCCTTTCCCATATTAGGGAAGTTTTCAACTATAATCTCTTCAAATATTTTCTCAGGCCCTTTCTTTCTCTCCTCTTCCTCTGGGACCCCTATAATTCGAATCTTGGTGCGTTTAATGTTGTCCCAGAGGTCTCTGAGACTGTCCTCAGTTCTTTTCATTCTTTTTTCTTTATTCTGCTCTGCAGTAGTTATTTCCACTATTTTATCTTCCAGGTCACTTATCTGTTCTTCTGCTGCAGTTATTCTGCTATTGATCCCTTCTAGAGAATGTTTAATTTCGTATTTTGTGTTATTCATCACTGTTAGTTTGCTATTTAGTTCTTCTAGGTACTGGTTAAACGTTTGGTTCATTTTCTCCATTCTATTTCCAAGATTTTGGATCATCTTTACTATCATTATTCTGAATTCTTTTTCAGATAGACTGCCTGTTTCTTCTTCATTTGTTAGGTCTGGTGGGTTTTTACCTTGCTCCTTCATCTGCTGTGTGTTTCTCTCTGTTCTCATTTTGCTTAGCTTACTGTTTGGGGGTCTCCTTTTCACAGGCTGCAGGTTCATAGTTCCTGTTGTTTTTGGTGGCTAAGTGGCTAAGGTTGGTTTTGTGGGTTGTGTAGGCTTCCTGGTGGAGGGGACTAGTGCCTGTGTTCTGGTGGATGAGGCTGGATCTTGTCTTTCTGGTAGGCAGGTCCACGTCTGGTGGTGTGTTTTGGGGTGCCTGTGACCTTATTATGATTTTACACAGCCTGTCTGCGAATGGGTGGGGTTGTGTTCCTGTCTTGCTAGTTGTTTGGCATAGGGTGTCCAGCACTGTACCTTGCTGGTTGTTGAGTGGAGCTGGGGCTTTGCGTTGGGATGGAGATCTCTGGGAGATTTTTGCCGTTTTATATTACGTGGAGCTGGGAGGTCTCTGGTGGACCAGTGTCCTGAACTTGGCTCTCCCAGCTCGGAGTCACAGCCTTCATGTCTGGCTGGAGCACCAACAGCCTGTTATCCACACAGCTCAGAACAAAAGGCAGAAAAAAAGAAAGAAGATAAAATAAAATAAAATAAAATAAAAGTTGTTAAAATAAAAAATAATTATTTTAAAAAATTTAAAAAGTAATTAAAAAAAGAAAGAAGGAAAGAAGAGAGCAACCAAACTAAAAAACAAATCCACCAATGATAACAAGTGCTAAAAACTATAGTTAAAAAAAAAAAGGAAAAAAAAATGGACTGACAGAACCGTTGGACAAATGGTCAAAGCAAAACTATACAGACAAAATCACACACAGAAGCATACACATACACACTCACAAAAAGAGAAAAAAGGAAAAAAATATATATGTCATTGCTCCCAAAGCCCGCCTCCTCAGTTTGTGATGATTCATTGTCTGTTCAGGTATTCCACAGATGTAGGGTGCATCAGGTTGATTATGGAGATTTAATCCGCTGCTCCTGAGGCTGCTGGGAGAGATCTCGCTTTCTCTTCTTCGTTCGCACAGCTCCCTGGGTTCAGCTTTGGATTTGGCCCCGCCTCTGCGTGTAGGTCGCCTGAGGGTGTCTGTTCTTCTCTCAGACAGGACGGGGTTAAAGGAGCCGCCGATCGGGAGCTCTGGCACACTCAGGCCAGGGGGGAGGGAGGGGCACGGATCAGGGCGAGCCTGCAGCGGTAGTGGCCAGTGTGAGGTTGCACCAGCCTGAGGCGCGCCATGCGTTCTCCCGGGGAAGTTGTCCCTGGTTCACGGGACCCTGGCAGTGGCGGGCTGCACAGGCTCCCGGGACGGGAGGTGTGGAGAGTGACCTGTGCTCGCACACAGGCTTCTTGGTGGCGGCAGCAGCAGCCTTAACGTTTCATGCCCGTCTCTGGGGTCCACGCTGATAGCCGCGGCTGGCGCCCGTCTCTGGAGCTCCTTTAAGCAGCTCTCTTAATCCCCTCTCCTCGTGCACCAGGAAACAAAGAGGCAAGAAAAAGTCTCTTTCCTCTTTGGCCGCTCCAGACTTCTCCCGGGACTCCCTCCCGGCCAGCCGTGGTGCACTAGCCCCTTCAGGCCGTGTTCATGCCGCCAACCCCAGTTCTGTCCCTGGTATCCGACCGAAGCCCGAGCTTCAGCTCCCAGCCCCCGCCCGCCCCGGCAGGTGAGCAGACAGGCCTCTCGGGCTGGTGAGTGCTGGTCGGCACCGATCCTCTGCGGGAATCTCTCCGCTTTGCCCTCCGCACCCCTGTTGCTGCGCTCTCCTCCGTGGCTCTGAAGCTTCCCCCCTCCACCACCCGCAGTCTCCGCCCATGAAGGGCCTTCCTAGTGTGTGAAAACCTTTCCTCCTTCACAGCTCCCTCCCACTGGTGCAGGTCCCGTCCCTATTCTTTGTCTCTGTTTATTCTCTTTTCTTTTGCCCTACCCAGGTACGTGGGGAGTTTCTTGCCTTTTGGGAGGTCTGAGGTCTTCTGCCAGCGTTCAGTAGGTGTTGTTCCACGTGTAGATGTATTTCTGATGTATTTGTGGGGAGGAAGGTGATCTCCAGTCTTACTCCTCTGCCATCTTGAAGCTCCCGAGAATACACATTCTCTTGAAGTTCACATAGAATATTCATCAAGACAGACGGTGTAGATTTATAATGATTGAAATCATACAAAATATGTTCTTTGATTAGAATGAAATTACATTAAGAATTAATAAAATAAAAATATTTGGGATAATCTTTACATATTAGGACACTGAAGAACACATAATTCATAGGTCAAAGAAGAAATCACAGAGAAATTAGAAAATATTTAGAATAAAATGAAAATGAAACACAACATATCAAAATTTGTGGTAAGCAATTAAAGCAGTGCTCAGAGGAAAATATATACCTTTAAATGCTTACATTAGAAAAGAAGAAAAGGCTAAAGCCAGTGGTGTAAATTTGTATTTTAAGAAGCTAGAAAAAGAGGAACAAGTTAAACACAAAGAAAGTAGAGTGAATAATAAAAATGAGAGCAGAAATCAATGAAATAAATGGTCAAAGAATGGAAAAAGAATAATTAAGCCCCAAACTGTTTTTTTCTTTCAATAAATAAATAAAATTGAAAGATCTTTAGCTAGAATGATCCAGAAAAAGACACAAATTATCAGTATCTAGAATAAAAGAGAAGGCATCACTATAGATCCTACAGACACTGAAAGGATAAATAAAATTCAATATCATTGTTATTATTGTTACTGATGTAATGTCAATGTAATGCCAATACATTTGACAACATATATGAAATTGAAAAATTTCTTGGAAGATACATAGTACCAAAAGTGGCACAGAAAGAAACAGAAAACCTGAATCGCTTTGTCTGGCATTACTCGTGAAATCAACCAAATATGTAAGAAAAGAAAACATACTGATTTTACACAAACTCTTTCAGAAAAGAAAAGGGAAAGGGAATTTTAGGAGCACCCCGACACCAAAACCCAGACAAAGACGTTATGAGAGCAACATCCCTTATTAGCACATGTGCTGGGGGCACTACTGCATCCCTCACAGGTCTCTGATTGTCTTGCAGGTATGCCGGCATCCTTCTGAACGAGGACATCTTCCGAGGTCAGGAGCTTGTTGGCAGTCGCCCGCTGCAGGTGCTGGTGATGGGGCTGAAGGCCTACAGTTCCTGGGAGAACATCGGCTGCCAGCAGGACTGCTGAGAGTGCACCGGAGGCCTGGTGAGCCCCCACGGGACCCCAGTCCTGCAGGGTCTGCGTGGTTACACGTGTGGGGGCTGACTGTGTGGCCAGTGGCCTTTGGAACCAGCTGGAATTCCCTCCTGCCCTTGTGACCCTGGATGCATTATTTAGTTCTGTCACCTGTGCATGTCCACCTTCTTGCATCCTGCGAGGACTGATGTAGACCATGCTAGTAAAATGCTTGGCCCGTGGAGGCTCACAGTAAATGTCATGAAACTTGGTGGTGGTGGTTGTTGAGAGTATAGGAAAGGGCCAGTGGGGGTCAGATGATCAAAGCTCTGCTCCAATGTTTAAATCCCTTGGGGAGAAGGCAGGAATGACCCCAGGGGTTTCTACCCTGGCAAGGAGGCAAATGGGGATATGCCAAGCATTTAGAGAGTGTATAGAGTGTCCCCAGCCCAAGCCTCAGACCATATTGAGCAGTGAGGGGTGTGAGGTATGAGAAACCCCAGTATGAATCCTTGCAGAGCCGAGGGGACTCTGAGGACAGCTGGCATCTGTGCTCTATTCCTCTACAACCCTGAGAGTGGAGGCGTCTGCGGGATGCAGGATGCCAGAGTCTCTGCATCCCTGTGGGAGCCCAGCGCCGGTGAGAAAGGGGACCCAAGAGGGGTCTCTGAGGACAGGATGTGGGGGATGTGTGGTTGTGGACCTGTGACTTGGTGGCATTGCATGGCTGCAGACATCAGCTCTGATGGCATCTGAGGTTCAGCCCCAGATGACAACGCTGTGTGGGTGACCTCCAGGGACCACACCGCCTCATCGTCATGTGGGCCAGAAGCAGGCACTGCAGGAAGATCAGGGAGGAGGAATCCCCTCTGGGGCCTGAATTCCATCTTGAACTGGACTGAATATTTGCCAAACAACAGCAGCTCTGAACCTGAAGGGGAGGCTGAAGAATTTTAGCCTCAGTGAGAAGGGGTCAAGAGCAAGTCAAGGGTGGTTGTAGAGGGTAAAAGGGGAGGATGAGTTTCTGGAGGGTCCGGCACCAGAGCGTCAGAGTCGGGGTCCATGGAGGGGCGAGGAGGGGCTGGGCCTTCACCGCTGGCAGAGCCCAGGGTTTCTCCCACGTGAACGATGCGGATGGGACTGGGAGCCTCCTGTGTCCTTTCATCGGAGAGTCACCGTGGTCCCGTGGTCACTTCTCTCACGGTGGCTGAGTAAGGATGTGCACCCGGTGACGGGGACCTTGGTTAGTCAGATGTGCGTACTGTGTCTGTGATGGTGGGGGACATGCTTGCTTTTCCAGTGGGAATGATGTCGGGGTCTGCCTGGAAAAGAAGGAGAATAGGGAATAAAGTGACAGCTGGCGCTGGGGCGCAGCTGGACCAGGAGTATAGGTCCTCTGAGGCAGCTGGGGGCAATGGCTTATAATGACCTTAAGTGACCTGACACGTGTGAGGCCCCCGCCAAGGGGCTAGTTTCCATCCACCCAGTGGCCCTGCCCGGTCATGCCCTCTTTCGTTGCCAAGCACCGGCCGGCAGTGCAGAAATGACCCCTTCACCCACCATCTTATGGAAAAGAACCTGACCGTGGAGGGCTGCTTTTCCAGGCTGGATGCCAGACCTGTAATCCCACCGGGCACTGCTGCCTCATGAGGCTTTGTTTCCCAGTAGCTCCTCAGCGATGGATGCAGAGGGCCCTGATTTCCATTTCTGTTCCTTCCCTTCTCCTCTCCACCCCCATATCCACCCAACACCTAGCCCAAGGCTGTTTGTAGAGACATAACTATTTGTTGAAAGAAAAGCATGAGCATCTTCTAATTGTTCTAAGTTATATTTACAAACACCGCATCTTCTGCAGGCAGGAGGTCTCCAGGAGTGAAGTGTGAATGTCTGGGAGCTCCCGAGATGGTACTGAAAACCACCTCTTTCATGGCCCATAGGTCTAGGTAGGTCTTGCTTCAAAAAAATGTATTTTGACACACATTTACTGGGTTTGAAGCCGGCAGCCCTGGGTGTGACCACAGGAGAGTTTTTCCCTTCACTATGCCTCATTTTCCCTATATATAAAATGAGGATAAGCTCTCCTTTGTAGTGGTTGTGAGGGTTAAGTTATGCAAGGTGATGAGCATAAAATGCTTCACATGTGAACCCAGGAAGCAGCAGTTGACATCTTTATGGTGTGCTTACCCTGGGGATTTGGAGAAAAAAAAAATACCACATGGTCTGTTTGGCTTGCCATCGTAAAGATGGATACAGAACCCAGACTGGTATGGCAGGTCCTATGCAGCAGCTGGCGGGGAGGACTCGGTGACATCTGGCGGGGGGCGGGGGGCAGTCCCTGAGCAGTGTCATTTTAGCAATTTAGAGGACGAACGAGAGGCTTCGAGATGGGGGTCTGAGGACCTGCTGGATAAAGGGATACCTGCACACAGGTGAAGGTGTGGGAGTGTGTGGCGCATGTAGGGACACTGGGACAGGCATGGGCTGGGTTCAGGGGAAGGTGCAAGGGAGGAACGGCAACTTTATTCAGAAAGCCAGCAGACCGGGAAGATGGTGGACTCGTGTCCCAAAGAACCATCTTACCTGAGTTAGAATTCAGGCTTCTTTTAGCCTGTGGTTAGTTGTTGCAAACTTCTTGGTGTCAGAATCCTCTGTTCTTGCAGCTGTCCTTGTAGGTCAGGTCACGAAGTTCCTGTAAACCTTCCACAAGACAAATGTTATTCTCTGTTCTGCAACTTCTAATCTCTTGTTTGAGTGGGAAAGTGTGATACCTTTAAAGGTCAGAGCCTTGCAAATGGGCTATCCTGTATACTTTTAGGCTGTAAGCAACATTCTTAACTTGTAGCAAAAGCAATAGAATACAAGGGTTAAAGTGAAAGAACAGATCCAATATGGAGTCAGATTTGTTCTTCCCTATTGCAAAAGGGCAGGGACCAAGTCTTTGATCACCACAGCCCTACTTCTGACTATAGTGGGGAATATCAGTAAGCAGCTGTTGACTGACTAAACAGACTGAATGATAGACTGATAGACAGACTGATGTCCATCAGACAGATGGACTGATGGACAGATGGACTGCCCTGTGCCTCCATTTTTCTTTCTTACCCTTAGAAGTTAAGATTAATCCAAAAAACTTGGCCCCTTTGGTCTTTCCTTGCTTTATTATTACTTTTTACCTGGAACATTTTTTTTAAACATCTGACTCTATTGTTAAGTGTTTGGAGACAAAGAACATTTGGCATTGCCTTGAGGCTACTCATATTCAGAAGCAGGGTGCTATTTATCGGGTCTAAAGCCTGTACAGACCCATTCTGACGGCTCATTTGTTGAGTAATTTAGGAAACAGGGACTTGAGAAGAGGGCTGGGATGGAAAATCATTGTACAATTTATCAAGATATGACTACATCTGGCACCTAATTTTTGCCTCTACTTTAAACATACACCCTGTTTACATCCCGTTTCTCTTGCCCGCTAACTTTCATGTTTGTTACTGTTGCCTGAAGTGAGCAATGCCTGTGGAAGGCAGCTTCTTTGCCGAGGAAAGCATATTTGAAATCACATTTCTTGTAGTATTTTCACCAATTACAGAAGTGGTGCATATCCATCGTAGAAATTTTTGAAACTACAAAGACACTAAGAAGAAAGTAAATAAATCCCACAATTATACTTTCCCAGGGTTGACTGCTATCATTTGCACTATATTCGTTCTATGCATTGTGTACGTATGTGTTTAAAATTTTATAACCTCTCCTTTTCATCTATGAGTTGATACGGATACCCCTTCCGATCATTTCTTTGCAGTGAAGTTTTAACGGCTGGTACCATTTATCATGTAGATGCACCATACTTTATTCAACTAATTATTTAGTGTATGTCAGATTTTTTCTTTATTACAAGTGACACTATAGACAACATTTTGTTTGTTTGTTTGTTTTTTCGGTACGCGGGCCTCTCACTGTTGTGGGCTCTCCCGTTGCGGAGCACAGGCTCTGGACGCACAGGCTCAGCGGCCATGGCTCACGGGCCCAGCCGCTCCACGGCATGTGGGATCCTCCCAGACCGGGGCACAAACCCGCGTCCCCTGCATCGGCAGGCAGACTCTCAACCACTGCGCCACCAGGGAAGCCCCTAGACAACGTTTTAGTAGCAAACTTTTTTCCCACATACCTGTGATTGTTTCCTTGAGATCAATTATTTAAATGATATTTGTATTGTCACCAAAGGTTATACTAGTCCCCACTTCTGCCAGGAGTTGAACACAGAATCTTAATAGTTGGCAGGACTACTGGCTTTCAAATTCTTTTGACCGTGACCTATAGAAAGGGGTACACTTTTCAGTACCACCCCGTATTTACAAACACATATACACAGAATCGAAAAGATAAATTTTATGAAACAGTACTCATCTCACTATTGTGATCTAGTGCTCTAGTATTTTCTTTTAATTTTATGTCATTTTAAGAAAAGCTAGTCATGTTGCATTAAGCTGATTTCATGACCTGCTATGCTAGTGGGTCATAGCCTGTAATTTTCACAACGCAGCCTAGACTCACAGATCAAAAAAGGACCTTGCTATATAGAGTTGAGAGCTGCACCTCAGCAAAGTGTGTCCACGGTGATTAAAAAAAAAAAAAAGCTGGGCTTTCAGGGGAATATATTTTCTAGCTCAGTCTGTGGGGTGGCTTCTGCTAAGACCCAAATCTGATAATTCCGTTTTCACCGGAACGCTACTAATTTGGCCCTTTAGGATTTAAGATTATGTATCTGTAAGTGGGAAAGAGATAAAGGCCTTTAACTATCTCCTGAGCACAGACACTAATAGAAAGTGATCAGTTCTTGCTGGCTGCTGCCTCATCTTGGATCTGAGGGGAAAACTCAATGCACAGCAGCCTCCAGCGTTTGGACCAGGCGAGAGTTCACGATCCCAGAGTTGCTGCTCTTAATCTGTTCCATGGAAACTTTTGGATTCTGAGCGTTTTTCTCTTCATAAATCAGTGTTTCCATAGCACTTGGTGGTCGATTTGAATAACATTATCACTCTGTGTCAGGAAGTCATGAGAAAGTCTTAGGTTGGCTGTTTCTACAAGAGCCTTGACAATCACTGCCTTGCCTGAATGTTGCAGAAGTAGCCCTTAGCAGTGAAGTGGATATATACACAGAGTACAAAGAGAAGGGAACTTTGGGATTGAATTATATTTCCGCCTTGGAACTCCTTTGTTTCCCAGCTTAAATTTTTTCTAACTCTCACTACCTTTTCAGCAAAGTCTGTCACGTTTTGTGCATAAAGCCTGGAATCAGTGAGATTTCATGCAAAACAAGAAATGTTTTTCCAAAATCAGATTCTCAGATGAACACTGGTTGGAACTTCCATAATTCATGTTCATGCAGTCACTCCCTTGCCTTAATGACTGCTGGTTAAGAGTCATTGTTAAGGGTTTGTAAGTTCTTTCTACGTGTGGAGCAGTGTACCAGGTACATATTCCCTGTCTTGAGGGCCAGGACATGTGAGGGGTGCACTGCATGCAATTGGGAGGCCCCAAGGTTTCAGTCAGCTGAGCATTAGTGGACTTTTGTTTCTGACAAAGTTGGAGTAAAAGGCAAGCAGATACACCCTCCTGAGTGAAACAACTAAAAAAGTGGACAATATGTATGAACGAAACAGTTGGCGAGATGCTGGACATCAGGCAGTGAGGGACAGTGATCTCTGAGAGAGAGGAAATCAACCAGATGAACCCTACCATCGCCCGTTTACTGCCTTGCAGGTGTTTCCATGCCACGCCTCACGAGGGAAAACCAAGGCAGAGCCCATGGGGCTGAGTCCAGGGAGACCCACACATCTAGAATTCATAGGATAAAGAACCAGACAGAGAACTCAGAGACCTACAGCCAGTCCCCTGCGGTCATTCCATGGACACTGACTATTGCATAAGTGTGAGGAAACCACTCGAGGCTGCGGAAAGAATCTAACCCCAAAGGATTAGAGGGAACAGGGACCTCCCTGGTGGCACAGTGGTTAAGAATCCGCCTGCCGATGCAGGGGGCACGGGTTCAAGCCCTGGTCCGGGAAGATCCCACATGCTGCGGAGCAACTAAGCCCGTGCGCCTCAACTACTGTGCACCGAAACTACTGAGCCCACGAGCCGCATCTGCTGAAGCCTGGGTGCTCTAGAGCCCGTGCTCCACAACAAGAGAAGCCACAGCAATGAGAGGCCTGCACACCGCAAGGAAGAGTAGCCCCCCGCTCACCGCAACTAGAGAAAGTCCACACAGCAACGAAGACCCGGTGCAGCCATAAATAAATAAATAAAATTTATTAAAAAAAAAAAAAAAAAAAAAAAGATTAGAGGGAACAGTACCTGGTGCTTACATGGGGCTGGGAATAGTGCGTTTCCCCACCAGCCAGTCTGGAATACCTTAAGACTCACAAATGAGAAAGAAAGAAATGTTACCTATAGAAGACCAAAGGTAAGGATGATAGATTTCTCATTGGAAGAAATGCAAGCAAGAAAACGATGGAGCAACATTTTTAAAGTACTAAAAAGAAAAGTAATCTAAAGCTCTATACTCAGCAAAATTATGTTTCCAAAAAAAAGAAGGCATAATAATGACATTTTCAGACTTGCAAAAGTTGAGGGGATTTATCACCAACAGGCATTTACTATAAGAAATATTAAAGGAAATTCTTCCTGCAGAAGGAAAATAATATTGGATAGAAGTATGGGTTTGCACAAAGGAATGAAAAGCGCCAGAAATATCAATAGTCACTAAATGTGTCAATATATAAATTTTTTTTAGTATTTAAATCTCTTTAAACAAAAATCATAACAACATAGTGTGAGGTTTATAACTTACGTAAAAGTAAAAATGTATGATAGTAATAACAGCAAGGCCAGAAGGGGAGAAAACGAAGTGTGCTATTGTAAGGTTCTTGTACTGTAAATGAAGTGCTACAGTGTCACCTACCTGGAAGTAGACTGTGATAAGTTGCAGATTTATACTATAAATCCTAAAGCTTCTACTAAAATAATAAAACCGAAACTTGTAACCAGGTAGCCAACCAAAGAGTTAAAATGGAATTATAACAGTACTAAGTTTATCCAAAAGCAGGCAGAAAAAGAGGAAATATGGGAGAATAAAGAGATTGTTCAAATAGAAAACAAACATCCAGATGGGAGATGTAAACCTAACCAAATTAATAAACACTTTAAATGCAAATATCCCAATTAAAAGGCAGAGATGATCAGGATGGAGGTTGGCTGGCAGGTCCAGACCCTTCTTTTCCTCCCAGAACCTCTGAGGTGATTCCCTGCTCTTGCCCTCTGTTGTGGAGCTGAGGGAAGTGCGGCGAGATGTGGCTCAATGACCCCAAACCTCCTTAGTGAGTCAGGGAGGGGCTGGAACGGGAGCTGGCAGGGGCAGCGCGGGTTCCTGGTGCAGCCGTGTACCTTTCCCGTGCTTACACGTGGTCTGGTCTGCGCTGTGGCTTCTAACCTACGCGTGTAAGCGGAGAATCCACCGGCCTGGTTTGGACGTGTTGAAAACCCTTCACCTGCCTGGTGGGAACGCGGAGAACAGACTCTGCCGGCTCGAAGGAGTCACGTGACTCAGTGCCACTGCTTTCCACCTTCTTCCTTTGAGGATCGATGGGGTTTGGACTTCCCTAGTGGCGCAATGGTTAAGAATCTGCCTGCCAATTCAGGAGACACGGGTTCGAGCCCTGGTTCGGGAAGATCCCACGTGCCGCGAGCAGCTAAGCCCGCGTGCCACAGCTCCTGAGACTGCGCTCTGTAGCCCGCGAGCCACAGCTGCAGAGCCCATGTGCCACAACTGCTGAAGCCCGGGCTCCTGGATCCCATGCTCCGCAAACAAGAGAAGCCGTGCAACGAGAACCCCGCGCACCGCAACGAAGAGTAGCCCCTGCTCACCGCAACTAGGGAAAACCCGTGGACAGCAACGAAGACCCAACACAGCCATAAATAAATAAATTTATTTTTTTTAAAAAAAGGATTGACGGGGTCCACCAAATTTTCAGGCTGTTGATATTTAACTGAACTTGCACATGGCCTCTTTTCTCCACATCCAAGCAAACCCAGATTGAATTTCCTACAATCGGCTGAGTGAGGAGTGGGAAAGAGAACCCTGGATTCCATTTCTCATTCATGTGGGACCGTGTCATGGAGAGGGCATTCTGAGTGGTGCGGGGGCACCTCGTCACAGAAGGGGTGGAATCTCAAGGTCAGGACGCTGTGACCTTGGGCCTTACCCCTGGGAGTCTCAGTTTCCTTCTCTCTTAAAGCCTAATGCGTGGTAGGCACTCAGTAAATACTTGACTCTCCTCTTCCTTCTTCCTGGATGTGATTCCAGTGAAGGGTCCCAACTCTCTCCCCTTCTCCCCTCCCCGTCCCCGACCCTGACACATTCGACCTGCCTGGGAGCTGCCTGCTTAGGGCTCTTTGGGGTGCGGCCTTGGACCCTGGAGGCAAGTCAGATTCTCAGCAAATCTGACTCCAAAGCATCAGCGTCTGCAAAGACAGGCCTGGGGCCAGCACAGGCTGCATGGCCCCCACTGTGGGCTGCGCCCCCCAACCCCCGTAGAGCTGCAGCCCCAGCTGCTCACCTTGGCCCTGCACAGCCAAATTCTTCACAGCGACCTTCTACAGTATCCCTTGGGCCTTGAGTGTTACCTGTACCTGGATGGCCTGGGGCTGTGCCGTCCAACACTGAAAGACGCACCCCTGGGCTCACTGGGTCCTCCGAATCAGTCTCCACTGCAGGGCTTTAGGCACCCCCCTCCATCAGGGCCTCTCCGTGGGCGCCTTCTCATCTCTGTCCCCCGGCTGCTCCGTTTCTCCTCCGTGTATCCCCGAATGCCGCATGGGAGAGTAGAACTGGCTGAAGCAGCATAAAGAAAGATGTGGACAAAATTGGAGCAAGATAAAGTTTTAGAAGATATCTCTGACCCAGCACGATGATAAGGTTATCAGCTAACACACGTCGACTGTTCCTTTCATGTTAGGCACGGAGCTGCTGTTTGCTGTCTGGAGATACAATCCAGCTGGACAATGACAGAATCATTATATTTTAAAGATTGCACAAGAGAACACTGAAACAATTACAAGTGTTTATAAATTAAAGAAAAAGCAGTGGTGTGATGCTGAGCCCTGTGTTTATCCAGTAGACTTAGTCCCAAGACTGGATCCTCAGGGAGATGCACCACCACCTCGTTGATCTGGCATCAGCCATTTCTTGGAACACAGCCAAGGCCTGAAACAAGCAAAACAGAACTCCGAGAATCCCAGAGAGATGACACGAAGTCCATGTGCTGAGGCTCAAGCCCTCAGTCTACTCCTGAAGGAGCCTGGCCTGCTAGTTGACTCTTACATGTGGTTCCTGGTTTCCTGGGCTGCTGCAGACTAGGAAGGGTATATGGGCTCCAAATGCAGGCAGCTAAGAGTGCTGGTGAGCAAACAAGAGCCAGAACAACTAGAAAAACGAAACTCAAAAATCCAAGAGCTCAGGGGGCCAGTTCCCAACCCCAGGGAGGACTTGAAGCTCTTGTAGAAGGCAAAGTGGGCTCCGTGCAGGGAGACAGGCAGGCAGGCAGGTACAAGAAGGACAGTCATTCGAGGGCCTCCCTCCATCCTGGATGCTGCAGATTTGCTATTCCCTGGAATACAATATATAGTGTTTGTTTAAAGGCTCAGCTTTTCACAGCAATCCCCTAGACATGTATCTCTCAAAACAGATCAGTAGGTCAGCCTAACGTGGCAGATACCATTTTGCTCCCCATCCAATTTCATAAGGAGACACAGAGCCAAGAAAAATCCTGGCTTGTGCCTGGGCCATGTGTAGCTAGTGGTGCTGCTGGAGGATTCTCTGTCTGAGTGGTCATGGGTCCGGCTGGCTAGGAATGCATATGTGGGCAGGGTAGGGGGAAATTAAGCCATAACACCAAGTAACTGGGTAGCAGAGTAGAAAGGGTTCAGCCCATACTCAGAAAGGATCCAGGGCCTGATCTGGCAAACCTCCTAAGAAGGGATTGGCTGGGGCCCAAGTGTTGACCTCAATAGAAGGGCCGGCTCTGTGGTTACTGTAGCTGCTTAATCAGCCAGACCCTTTGCTCAGCTCCAGCCTGATTTTTTTCTAGGGCACCAACGAGTCTCTGACCAGCTCCCTCCCTTTCCATTTCATAAACCAAAGACCCCTTTCTCTGGACAGACTGAGAGCCTTCAAGAAGAATCCCAATTCTGGAGCTCCAGATTAAGTCCTAGGCTTCTGTTAACCTCTGCTGTCAGTTTCTGATTGTAGTGATTTAGAAAGACAGCACAATAAAAAGCACTTTATGATGATTCGTTATTTCTCAACTTTGAAAGAATCTTGCTCCAAGGTTAGAGGACTTGGCTCTTACTGTTCAAAAAAGGTTTCCATTCCTGACTCCCTGACATTCCTGAGTCCCTGCTAGGGAAAGTGCCAGGACCTGTGTAGATGTGGCCACCTTTAATCCTCCCACAGTCCTATGAGTGGGAATAAACGTCCACATGGGTGGAGGAATTAAGAGCAGAGGTAGATGCTATTTCTCCGGGTCTAGTGAAAGTTGGGGACAGGGGTTCTAATTCAGGTTTTCCAAATCCTAGCCTTTTATTCCTAATTCTGGACCTTGCTTTTTTTCTGGGGGAGGGAGAGGATAACTTTGTTTCTGGCCCCTGGGTCCCATGATAATCAATGTTCTACACTTAACCCTCATTTAACATTATCCACAATTTGTAAACAAGCCTCTTTGTTTTGTTGTTAGCTTCTGGTCACTGGAAAAAAAAAATCATCTCCTAGTGAGAACATCCACATGTCATATTTGTGAGTGTCTTATGTTCATAGGTCTTATCTTGTCAAGCAAATTAGAGTTGGAAGTAGCAGGTAGTAAAACTGACCCTCATCACTGATAAAGAAAAGAGAGATTACTAAAATGACCCAAGGACGATCCATTTTATTGGCAACGTTCCTTTGAAGATCTCAGCCCAAACTTCTTAAGGGCGTAAAGAAGGCAATTATAAATTATATATGCAATGGATAACATCCAGACATATGGTGTGGATAGAGCTGGCATCCATCCCGGGCCAATTTGCCAAATTTTGAATCTACTGTATTCTCATTGTGTCCTCCCTTGAGAGGGTTCATAACTCCTCAGAAGGATTCACTCGATAGCACATCAAGGAAATATGAATGGGGAAAAAAATGAAGCTTCACAAGTTGACTTCTGAATTTGTGATCATCTCAGTTAAGATTCTTTTGGATGCAAGTAAGAGAGACTCATTACAAACTTGCTCAAGTAAGAAAGGAGAAGATATCGTAAGAGAGAGAGAGATGTATTCTGGAATCCAGGTCTCACGAGGACCAGGAACTTGGAAGGAGTCTAGAGTAGAGGCAGCTCTGCTCTTGGTTTCTCCTTCCCTTAGGGGCATAGCCTCAGGCTTTGCTTTTCTGGTGTCTGTCCATTCTGCATGCTCCTCTGCCTATGTGGCTGCCTTTTGGCTGTGGAGTTTCTAGTATATCCATTCTAGCTACTCTCTGAGATGGTGTCTCATAGATGCAGTGCTGAATCGCCGGCTCAGCTGGCGTCGGTGTCCTTCCCAACTCTGACCTTTTTGGTTAGGGAATGGGGTCACAGATCATGAACATGCCTGCTGATGCCCCACGTGTATGGCTGGTAAGACGGTTCTCAGTAGCTGAGCAGATGTCTGTTATAGTACATACGATAGCTTTAAAAATATTTCCTAGCTAATCCTTTCAGGCTGGTGTATAGAAATGGAGTTGAATTTTTGTATATGGATCTTATATCCAGTGACCTTGTTAAACCGTCATAACAATTCTGATAATCTGTTTGTGGTTCTTTTGCATTTCCTATGGTCATAATCATATTCCCTGTGAAAAATGATAGCTTGTTTCTTCCTTTACAATTATTGGCATTCATTTCTTTGTCATATCATTGAGGTGGCCAGAGCTTCCCATGCAAGGCAATGGTTAAAGAAGTGGTTGATAACGGGTACCTATATTTTATTCTTGACTTTAACGGGCATGTGCTTACTTTTGCACCATTAAGGATGTTACTGGTGTGGATATTCTGCTGATATTCTTTATCACAGTAAGGCAGGTATGTTTTAACCTTAGTTTATGAAGAGGCTTTTGTGTGTTTGTGTGTGTACTCGTTTACTTCGTTTGGTTTTAGAATTATGAATGGATCTAAATTGTATGGAATTATTTACATTCCTTTATTTTACTGAGATAATCACACCTTTTCCTCCTTTAGTCTGTTTATGTGGTGAATTTACAGTAACATATTTTCTAATGTTTCATAAATCTTGGGTTTAGGAATAAATACAACTTAGTCATGGTGTGTGTGTGCGTGTGTGTATGCGTGTGTGCATGTGTGTGTGTGTTTAATTCACTGTTGATTCTGTCTGCTGATACTCATTTAGGATTTTTCCATCTGTGATCATGAGAGAGGCTGTCCTGTGTTACTCCTTCCTAGTTCTGCCCTTGTCTGATTTGGATATCAAAGTTACAACACCCCCATTAATTGACTTGGGGAGGGAGTGTTTCTTCTTTTTCTTTTCTCTCAAAGAGTTTGTATAAAATGGAATGATCTGTTCCTTGCATATTTTATACAAATATCAGTAAAGCCTTGTAGGTCTCCTAGTTGCTTTCTTAGACGTTTAAAATGATTGGTTCTCTTTCTTTAGTGATTGTCTTCTGTTTCTTCTTGAGTCTGTTTTGGTAATTTATATTTGCCTACTAATTTGTCCATTTCTTCTTCTTTTTAGAGTTTATTGGCATAAAGTTCATATATACCCTCTTATCTTTTTATCTCAACAGTATCTGTAGTTATGCTTCCTTTGCCACTCCCGATATTGTTTTCCCCACCCCATCTCTTGATCTGTTTTCTTTTTTTTTTTTTTTTTTTTCCAAATAATAGACTTTTGGTTCTGTTGTTCCTCTCCAGATTATATCTTGGATTTCCATTTCATTGCTTTTTGTCTTCGTTATTTATTTCCTCCTATTCTCTTTGTGTTTATTTGCTTTTTTGCTCTTCTTCTATTACCCTAACTTGCATGTTATCTCACTAATTTTTGCCATCTCTCCAATTCTATTATAAACATTTAAATATATAACTTTAGTTATATATTATAATTATATATTATATTAAATATTATAACTTTAAAAACATTTAAATTTATAACTTTTTGGTAAATACTGCTTTGGCTGATCAACCATGATTTGATATGTAAAAGTTTCTGTTTATCAATTCTAAGCATATGTTAACGTCCATCATGACTTATTTGACCCATGAATTAGCTGAGTATGTTTTCTTTAATTTCCTAACGTCTAGTATTTAAAAATAATAATAGCCAAACTTTGTTGCATTCTTACTATGTGTCAGGCACCAGTCTTCACATTTTGCATTGCTTAACGTCCATAATCTTCACAACAACCTTACAAAGTAGGACTGTTATGACCCCAATATTATGTATGTGAAAAATGAGGCACAGAGAGTTTAAGCAGTTTGCCCAAGATCACACAGATCTTGAGTTAACAGAACCAAGATTCAAACCCAGGCAGTTTGGCTACAAAGTATAATAACCACTGTACATACTGCCTTCTTTTTAGTGACTTCTTATTTTTGTTGTCATAATAAAAATAATTATTATATTGGTGCTTTTACTTAATTTCATTGTAGTCAGAGAAAATGGCCAGTGTGATACAGATTTTTTTTGAAATTTATTATGACCTACTTTGTGACCTAGAGCATGGACAGTTTCCATATGAACTTCAAGATGCATTCTATAATGAGCTGCAGGGTTTTAAATGTGACCAATAGATCAAGCTTATTAGTGGCATTATTCCAATATTCCCTATTCTTAATTGAAGTTTTAGTCTGTCCGATTTATCAGTTATTGAGTGGATTAAAATCTCCCACTGTTGATGGTAGATTTGTGGGTGTCTCCTTGTGTTTCTATCAACTTTGGTCTCAGTCTTTTCAAGTCGTGTTAGTAGATGTTTACAAATTTAGAACTATCCTATGTTCCTAGTGTATTGAATCTTCGGTCCTCCTGTAGTGACTCTCTTTAGCTCTACTAATGTCTTAAAATGTATTTTGTCCAATATTAGTATAAGAACAAAAGCTTCCATTTAGTTGGTATTTGTTAGATCCTTTTACATTAGCGTGAGTTCGCATGTTGCATTTATGTTTCTTATCAATAACACTTACCTGGTTTTTACTTAATTTGCTCTGACAACCTCATTTAAAAAAAAATAAATTTATTTTTAGCTGCGTTGGGTCTTGTTGCTGCATGTGGGCTTTCTCTGGTTGCGGCGAGCGGGGGCTACTCTTCGTTGTGGTGTGCAGGCTTCTCGTTGTGGTGGCATCTCTTGTTGCAGAGCATGGGCTCTAGGCATGCGGGCTTCAGTAGTTGTGACTTGCAGGCTCAGTAGTGGTAGCTCGCAGGCTCAGTAGTTCTGGCACGTGGGCTCTAGAGCGCAGGCTCAGTAGTTGGGCACATGGACTTAGTTGCTCCACAGCATGTGGGATCTCCCTGGACCAGGGCTCGAACCCGTGTTCTCTGCACTGACAAGTGGATTCTTAACCAGTGTGCCACCAGGGAAGTCCGACAACCTCATTTTTATCTGTGTAGTCTAAATATTTATTGTCATTGCTGGTATATTTGTATTCATTTCTTCCATCTTATGCCTTGCTTTCTTTGGTTGTGTTTTATCTCTGCTTGTTTAGGCTTCGTACTTTCTTTCAGATTTATTGTTTCTTTCCTCTTTCCATTCTGCTCTCTTCCGCTTTTCATTCTATTATGTTCATTTTGTGGTCACTCTAGCAGTTGGAGTATGTACATTTAACATACAAAGTCTAAAATTAATCATTATTTTTCCATTCTTCCAGCAATATGAGAGCTTTGATTGCTTTCACTAATCACTAACTCCACCTTCTGCAGTATTATTGTCCATTACTTTAGTCCTACGGTTTTTAATCCCATGCATTAGCCATCATATTTATTATTATATAGAATCAGGGTTTCTCTAGAACTACCACTTTTTACCAGTTTCTTTGCTCACAATTCCTTCTTGCATCTCTTCATTTTCCTTGTTCGTGGAGTACTTTCTTCAGAAGAGTGTGGGTCTGTGGCAGTGGACCTAATTTTTCTTTGTCTGAATGTGTCTTTATTTCATCCTCAGACTTGAAAGGCTAAGTACTGTTAAGGATAGAATTCATGGTTGACAGTTATTTTCTCTCAGCACTTGAAGTTTTTACTGTTATTCTGGATTCCCTTGGTGCTGAGGAATCGGTTGTTTAATTGTAATTTTTCTCTCTGCCCCTTTTAAGATACTTCATTTTATTTTTGGTGATCTATGGTTTCACTATAATGTATCTAGGTATGATTTGTTTTTTATTTTTCCTATTTGGGGGTCATTTGGGATTGCTAAATACATGGACTTGTGTCACTTGACAATTTTGAACAATTTTAGGCCATTGTTGTTTTGAAGACTCTCTCTTCGTGTTCTTATTTTATCTCCTTGGTGTAATAGTCTAATATTTATATCTGTTACCTCTACAGTTTTGATTCTGTTGATTATTATCTATCTCTTCTGATTATCCTTTACTTTCCCTTGCTTTTTGTGATTTTTTTTTTTCTTGAGCCCATGAATTTTGGAACTTTATCTTAGTAGTTCTTTCAGGCCAGAAAGGATCTGCATTTACCTCTGCCAGATGCCTGGAGACTTCAACTCACTTTGAACTAGCTCCTCTGCTTGGAGCTTTCAGGGCATCATATGGATTCTGGCCCCAGAGTCATAGGAATGCAGACCATGGTAAAAATTCTCAGCAGAGATGTTTCTCCCCCTCCACTCACAGCCAGAGCTGAGACTAGCAAATTTCCTCAATATCTTCTTAAGTGAGGGATGGTGTTTTCTCACTTAACCCTTGGTAGGCATTGTTTTCCAGAGGATTACATTTATACACATGTCTTTATATAACTTCTTACCTGGCCTCAACACCGGCTCCCCATTTTGGACTCATGCTCTCTCACTGAGTTTGGCCTCTGAGTATTTCTCTTTACCACTTTGTTATACATCCAAATGATTTTAAAAAAATATTCTATCAAGCATATTTTCAATGGTTTCTACTGGAGACTTAGTTTTTGGTTTTTGTTTTTTTGCGGTACGTGGGCCTCTCACTGTTGTGGCCTCTCCCGTTGCGGAGCACAGGCTCCGGACGTGCAGGCTCAGCGGCCGTGGCTCACGGGCCCAGCTGCTCCACGGCATGTGGGATCTTCCTGGACCGGGGCACGAACCCACGTCCCCTGCATCGGCAGGTGGACTCTCAACCACTGTGCCATCAGGGAAGCCCTGGAGACTTAGTTTTTGTTAAAGACTATCTCATCTGCCATATTGCCAGTGACAGATGTCCCAAACAAATCTGGCTTCCCTTCCTCCATGCTACTTAAACTGTTTCGGGCCAGTCAGCATTGATTCCCTGAGGCTCAGCGCAAAGGATCCTTCTGGGTCCTCACCTACCTGAGCTCCCAGGATCATTCATCTTGGTTGACCCCTCCCTCCTGGATGCACCCTTCTCCCAAGCTTTCAGCACACCATACTCTCAACTTTCTTTCTGCTTTTTTGTCTTCTTAGTCTCCTCTGCCAGTTTTCCTCTGCCTGACCTCAGAATGTTGACATTTCCCATAACATGAGCCTGGGTCCTCTCTTCCCTGTGTAGTTATGCTCTTGATAATTCTCTCCCTTCCATTGGTTTTGAAGACTTACATAGTGAGGACTCTATATCTCCATCCCAGACATCTTTCTGCATCTGCAGAATCTTGTATCTCACCTTCATTTTGTCCAGGCCACTTGGATATCTCTCCGATTCTCACATCTAACATTTACAGATAGGAACGTTTGATCTTTCCACACAAACATACTCCTCTGTCAGGATGCTCCAACTCGGTAAATACCACGCCACACACCTGCCATTCATGTGGCCTGGACTTTCTCTTTCTCATGCACGCACCCAATCCTGTCCAACTCCTTCTCCCTCTGACTCCAGGCCACCCAGGTCTCCCATCTTAACCAACTAGTCCAACCCCTTCTCTCTCGCCTCCTGTGGGCTGTGATCACTCAGCAGCTAGAGGTGTCTTTTATTTATTTATTTATTTGGCTGCACTGGGTCTTCGTTGCTGTGCATGGGCTTTTCTCTGCTTGCAGCGAGTGGGGGCTACTCTTCGTTGCGGTGTGCGGGCTTCCCATTGCAGTGGTTTCTCTTGTTGCAGAGCACGGGCTCTAGGCGCATGGGCTTCAGTAGTTGCAGCACGTGGGCTCAGTAGTTGTGACACATGGGCTTTGTTGCTCTGCAGCACGTGGCATCCTCCCGGACCAGGGCTTGAACCTGTGTCCCCTGCATTGGCAGGCAGATTCTTAACTACTGCGCCACCAGGGAAGTCCTAGAACTGTCTTTTAAAATCACAAGTCATCTTACTCCAAAGATTAAAGTTATCTTATGACTTTGCCCCTTAACTAACATAAAATGAATCCCCCAAATGCCTTTTGAGGTCCCAAGTCACTTGACGCCTGTTTCCAACCTTACCTTTGGGCTGCTCTTCTGACTCATCACCTCCAACCCAGCCTTCTCCCCAGTCCTGAACATTCTGTGCTCCTTCTTGCCCACAGAGTGTTTGCACATGCTGTTCTCTCATCTGGATCACGCTGTCTCCATTTCTCTTCTTTACGGTTCCAAGTTAAGCCCTGAAAACTTTCTCTGGCGTCTAGATTAGAAGAGGTCTTTCTTGTCTATTCTTTCCTCATGGAACTCAGATCTTATCTTTTCTGCACTTAACCACAGATGTTTAAATTACCTGTTCTATTTGTCTACCTGACCAATGCCCGTCTCTCTCCTGAGGACAGGACCGTGTCTGTGGTTCGCAGTGTGTGGCATAGTGCCCTCAACGCGAGACCCTCGGTGTACATTTGGTTATGGGACCCACGAAAGAATTCCCTCCCACCCACTCCCCCCAGTTCATAAGCCCTGAGAGTGCAGGGTCACCCCAAAGCACACAGGACAGGGCGGACAACTTGTCATCACCTCCATCAGAACATTCATCATCAGCTGGGCTCTCAGAAGACCCCACCCCAATCACGGCTGTCACAGGAAAGGGTGCAGTGTGTCTCACACACACCAACTGCCCATATATGAGGGGTTATCCCCATTCAGAGAAACGTTGGTGTAAAATTAATGCAACCCTAAGACCCAGTCCCTCCTGGCTGGTCTATTTTCCATCGACCTTCCTTTAACCAATAAGATGTGATTGATTTTGTCTTTTTCTTCTCCAAATTAACAAAATTTACCCTCAATTTGTTTGCGGGGGTGGGGGGGGGGAAGAAAGCCTGTTTCTAATTTCTGATACATTTATTAAACATAATCATATAGTAAAAAAAAAAAATTAGAGACGTTAAAAACAGCAGGAACATATTAAACTTTCAGTGTACAAAGTTTTGAATCATAAAATATGTTTCATGGGGCCCTCACTGAAATGGGACACAACCTTAATGACATCCACAATTACTTGCTAAGAGGCCCGATGTAACCCAGAAGGCAGGGCTAGAGTAACACATCTAACTAGTGTGCTCTTTCCTCCCAGATCCTGGCCTGCATGTCCCCCGAGGATGCTGTTGGCTTCGGGAGCACAGAGTTTAGAGTTCCCTCTGTCTAGTCCACATTTCTTTTTTTTTTTTTTTTTTTAATTCAGAGTGAAGTAAGCTAATGGAAAATATTATTCACTTTGGGGGGGGATGAAATCTCTTTCTTCCCTCACTCCCCTCTTTTTTTCTCATCTGCCCGGCCCCCAACCTGAAATGTATAAGCAAAGGCCCCCACTTAGGAGTCCAAAGTGGAAGAGAAAGAAGATCATGAGAACAACCATTTCATTTTGTAATGAAAACCCAAGGTGCTTGGGAATGCCTTGAGAGGGTGGCTGAGAGCAGGATTTCCTAAGACTCCAAAGGATTTATTCACATTGGAGAAGCGGTTCACGTTGATTTATCTCTGGTGGTGAGCAAAGCAAGATTCGAGATAACACGGTTCACACACAGACACACAGAGACACAGAGACGCTGCTCAGGCTGCCAGAACAAAGCGCCTCAGGCCGAATGGCTGGAACAACAGAAATGTATTTTCTCACAATTCTGGAGGCTAGACGTCCGAATCAAGGCGTTGGCGGGTTGGTTTCTCCTGAGATCTCTCTGCCTGGCCTGTAGATGGCCGTCCTCTCTTCCATGTGTCCTCACACAGTCTTCCTCTGTGCGCCCAACGTCCTCTGCTTGCAAGGACAGCAGTCATTGCGGATTAGGACACACGCCAGTGACTGCATTCAACCTTAATTACATTTCCACAGGTCTTGTCTCCAAATACAGTCACATCTGAGGTCCTGAAGGTTAGGATGCCAACATAGGAATTTGGGGGGACACAAGTCAGCCCACAACACACACACACACACACACGCCACACTCATGCACACACTCTCTGTCATATTCCTAAAGGCCTCCCCAGAGTAAAGCTTTAGTTTTAACTTGAGATACACCGGAGGCCAAAGTGTCCGGCCTGCCGTGGAGAGATTGCCCACGTGACGGGCGGGCTGAGAACCCAGTCCACTCCCCCATGAGGCTTCAACCACACGTGCGTCAGGAGCGCTCGGCGTGGACACAGGAGCCGAGAACCGTGTGCGGTGCGCGGTCCTCCTGCCGAGTGGGCCTCTGTAAAGCTGAGACAATTGTGAGGCTTGGAAACAGAATCCCAAGAGGGCGTGAGGGAGCCCTGTGGCCGGAAGATGGAGGAAAAATGCCCCAGGCAGGGGTAGGAGGAGAGAACAGGAAGTACATCCCTGGTCATTTTCCTAGAATACTTCAGACTCTTCTAGAAAGTACCATGGAAGGAGCCGTTCTGTTGGCATCCTAGGCACTGAGGAGGCCCTCCTCCTCCTCCTGGGCAGAATCTGGGAGAGATGTGCTTTTGGAGGGAGACAGTGTGATGCTGAGACTGTCCCGATGCCCTGAACGGTGGTCCCTGCCCTTCCCCTTGGCGCTGACGGGTCTTTGCCATCTATGGCAAGAACAGACTGAGTCCAAGCTCCTCATCTTGGACGGGCCTACCTGGGTCTTGGAGGGAGGCTCCAGGGGGGTGCCGGCTTGGAGGAGGTGAGGGCAGCAGCTTTGGCTCCAGGGAGATGAGCGAGCGTTAACGGAGATGGCGGGGCCCTTGCCTGAGCTTTTCTACTCTGAGTCTGGGGCCACAGCCCCGGTGTGTGCCGTGGACCCAAGTATGGGGGCCACTGTCGCCAGAACTCGGCTCTTCTCCCAGCTCTGGGGACCCCGTCAGGGGTCAAGTCTGTGAGAAAGTGCTGCCTCTCCTTCTGGGCTCACGTGGCCATTGCAGGGGGCCCGCTCTCTGACGTCATCCTGGGAACCTGGTCAGTGTCCCTCTAAGTGCCGAGTCTTTGTCCCCTGTCTTCTCCTTCCTCCACCCACCCCCAGGAGAGCTGGTTGCTGGTTTTCGCTGGGCCGGAAGGCTCCTTTCTTCCCCCCAACCTGTAAGGACAGGCGGTCCGCTGCTGGGCTGATTCGAGGGTCCCTTTGCCCTCTGGGGGAGCTTGAGTCACCCCTTGTTTGACCCCCACCAGGAGAGTCAGGGACACTGACCGTTCAGACGACACCACTCAGCATCCAGGCCGGGAAACTGAGGCGAGGTTTACGTGAACCGTTTTGCGGCCTTTCTTCTCGAAGCTGCGGCTGTGTTAGCCTTAACTGTGTTCCATCGACTTTCAGCAGCACCATACGGGAGGGCAGGTCCACGTATGAACGGATCTACCCTGTCTCCAGCCCTGAAAAGTCAGCCTCATCCACCCCCAGAGGTTTGAGCCGGGATCACCTGCGGCCTCAGGTAGCAGTTTCCCCGGGCCTCTGCTGCCCCCTTGTCCCCGACCCGCCTCGTGCCGGTCCTGCTGCTGCTTGATACCCAGCTTGCACACTGAGATCCTGGCCCTTCTCTGCCCAGCCATGGGCTCTGTGTCCTATTCTGTCCCCGTGGCCTTTGACCTTTGTGATCTCTATCAGAGCATGACCGGCCTTGCCCCTCTGTCCACACAGGCTCCTGGGCTTTGCAGCTCCTGCCAGGACGGGGCTGGCCCAGGGGTCCCGTATCTTTGTCTTCTGGTTTGTCTCTTCACCTCCCCGTCCACTTCCATGTCCCTCTGTCCAGCTGCCTGTCTGCTTTATAGAGAAGAAGAGCACAGGTGGGCGGCCGAGTTGGGTGGCTCGGGGTTCCAACCCCGTTTCACCACCTCCCCACATGTTATTTCCCCCAGTCGGTTGCAGATCCTATATTGTGCCCGCATGTGTGCCAGGTCTCACCTCCATGCTGGGGGAAGCGGTGGTGAATGGGGCGAGGTCCGTGCCCTCACGGAGTGTACAGTCCGCAAGGGGCAAAAACAGGCAATAAATATATATTTTTTTAAGGAGTAGATTCTAGCATTCTGTTATATAATTATAATAGAATGGAAAGCTATGATGGAAAATAGATCGCAGGGAGGAGACGGGGAGCGATGGGGGTAGGTGAGGGAGCTGTTTCAGACAGAAGGACCAGAGACAGCCTCCCTGTGGTCCAGACGGGTGTGGGGCGGGGGAGACCGCCGCCCGGAGATCTGGGGAGAGTGTCCCAGACAGACGGATCAGTGTTGCAAAACCTCAGGGAAGGCTGGAGCGGAGTGGGAAAACCTCAGGGACCCTCAGCTTCCTCACCCCCAAAACCAGGGTGCTGAGATGCTGTTGTGAAGGGTGGAAAAGATAGCTCCTGTGTAACACAGAACGTAAAATCAGTCCTCAGCAATGGTCTTCACAGCTGTCCTTTCTCTCAGCTCATCCTGTGGTGCTGGCTTGTAAAGCCTTGTGAAGGTGCTGAGTGATGACCTGACATTGCAGGTGTCTCCGACCTCAGAACCCAGGACCGTCCCTCAATTCGCCACCCATACTTGCTGTGGGTAACCACGAGGTCAACGTTCTTCCTGCTTCCCCAAATCCAGCCCTCTTACTTTCCTCTGGCTTCCTCCCCTGTTTCTGGCTTTCCTCACCCCCGACTCCCTCCTCAGTCTCCTCTGACTATTCCTCCCATGCTGTCATATCTCTCCTCCCTCTAGAACACTCCATGGCTCCCTTTGCCCAGATCTGCTCTGTGGATTTCTGGGGCTCTCCCCACCTGCATCCCTGCAACATCTACCTCCATCCTTTTGATTCCCCCCCACCTTCCCGACCAGCATTTTTCTCAGGGTCTTTCTTTCTCAGGCATCCTTTTATCTCCCACATCATGAGATTATGGATGACTTTTTCTTCTCTTTTCCTTTTTTCTGGTGTGTTTGTTTTTTTATAGTGCTTATATATTGCCTTTAGGAATTCATTTTAAAAGTTCTTTTTAAATTAGAAAGTGTCAAACACACACACACACACACACACACACACACACACACACACACACACACACACACACACACACACACACACACACTGCTTATACGCGTTTGTCCCCAAAGAGTTAGGGGCTCCACATTCAGAATTTAACTTCCTCAGGAAGATGAAAGCAAGTCCCTAGTCAGAAACTTCCCGACGCGGCGTGTCTTTCCCTAAACTGTCAGACACATTCATGCAGAACAAGGACGACCAGGACTTTTCTGAACCTAATTAGTTTCTAAATGGTCACCTCTGCTATGCCAAGGATTTCGACTTTTATGAGGATGGGCCTCTCCAGCCTGTTCTAAGGAAATCAGATCATAACTCTGCCCCTGGTACTTTCAGGAGATTGGAGGCGATGTGTTGGCCTTGGCCTCTGCCTCGCAAGTGGTTGGCCTTCCTCTCTGCTGCTTCATTTTTGTTGCCTGCAAGCTCTGTGAGGGCCGTGAGCCTTGATACCTGGGCTCTGACAGGGCCCTGGAGAGTCTGAAATCATCAGGATAACAGTCACACGGTTTTACTAAATTTTCAAATGAGGAGGGGTGTTCAAAGCTGAATTTCATCCTCTAGAAGAGAGATAAATTATATTCCACGTGAAGAACTAACACAGGAACATAAAGCATCTTTACATTTACTGGATTCCAGTGCCTGTGCTGTGAGAGATGCTGGGATTCCGGTGCTGATTCTGCTGCTATTTTTTTTTTTTTTAACATCGTTATTGGAGTATAATTGCTTTACAATGGTGTGTTAGTTTCTGCTTTATAACAAAGCGAATCAGTTACACATACACATATGTCTCCATATCTTCTCCCTCCTGCGTCTCCCTCCCTCCCACCCTCCCTATCCCACCCCTCTAGGTGGTCACAAAGCACCGAGCTGATCTCCCTGTGCTATGCGGCTGCTTCCCACTGTCTGTTTTACACTTGGTAGTGTATATAAGTCCATGTCCCTCTGTCACTTCATCCCAGCTTACCCTTCCCCCCGCCATGTCCTCAAGTCCATTCTCTAGTAGATCTGCATCTTTATTCCCGTCTTGCCCCTAGGTTCTTCATGACCATTTTTTCATTTTTTTTTAGATTCCATATATATGTGTTAGCATATGGTATTTGTTTTTCTCTTTCTGACTTACTTCACTCTGTATGACAGACTCTAGGTCCATCCACCTCACTACAAATAACTCAGTTTTGTTTCTTTATATGGCTGAGTACTATTCCATTGTATACATGTGCCACATCTTCTTTATCCATTCATGTATCGATGGACACTTAGGTACCTTGCATGTCCTGGCTTTTGTAAATAGAGCTGCAATGAACATTTTGGTACATGACTCTTTGAATTATGGTTTTCTCAGGGTATATGCCCAGTAGTGGGATTGCTGGGTCTTATGGTAGTTCTATCTTTAGTTTTTTAAGGAACCTCCCTACTGTTCTCCATAGTGGCTGTATCAATTTACATTCCCACCAACAGTGCAAGAGGGTTCCCTTTTTTCCACACCCTCTCCAGCATTTATTGTTTGTAGATTTTTTGATGATGGCCATTCTGACCGGTGTGAGATGATATCTCATTCTAGTTTTGATTTGCATTTCTCTAATGATTAATGATATTGAGCATACTTTCATGTGTTTGTTGGCAATCTGTATATCTTCTTTGGAGAAATGTCTATTAAGGTCTTCTGCCCTTTTTTGGATTGGGTTTTTTGATATTGAGCTGCATGAGCTGCTTGTAAATCTTGGAGATGAATCCTTTGTCAGTTGCTTCATTTGCAAATATTTTCTCCCATTCTGAGGGTTGTCTTTTCATCTTGTTTATGGTTTCCTTTGCTGTGCAAAAGCTTCTACGTTTCATTAGGTCCCATTTGTTTATTTTTGTTTTAATTTCCATTTCTCTAGGAGATGGGTCAAAAAGGATCTTGCTGTGATTTATGTCATAGAGTGTTCTGCCTATGTTTTCCTCTCAGAGTTTGATAGTGTCTGGCCTTACATTTAGGTCTTTAATCCATTTTGAGTTTATTTTTTGTATGGTGTTACGAATGTTCTAATTTCTTTCTTTTACATGTAGCTGTCCAGTTTTCCCAGCACCACTTATTGAAGAGTCTGTCTTTTCTCCACTGTATATTCTTGCTTACTTATCAAAGATAAGGTGACCATAAGTGCATGGGGTTATCTCTGGGCTTTCTATCCTGTTCCATTTTACTGGCATATAGTTACTTGTAGTAATCTCTCATGATCCTTTGTATTTCTGCAGTGTCAGTTGTTACTTTTTGGTTTTCATTTCTAATTCTGTTGATTTGAGTCTTCTCCCTTTTTTCCTTGATGAGTCTGGCTAATGGTTTATCAATTTTGTTTATCTTCTCAAAGAACCAGCTTTTAGTTTAATTGATCTTTGCTATCATTTCCTTCATTTCTTTTTCATTTATTTCTGATCTGATCTAACTTTGGGGTATTTTTGTTCTCTTTCTCTAACTGCTTTAGGTGTAAGGTTAGATTGTTTACTTGAGATGTTTCTTAAGGTAGGATTGTATTGCTATAAACTTCCCTCTTAGAACTGCTGTTGCTGCATCCCATAGGTTTTGGGTCTTCATGTTTTCATTGTCATTTGTTTCTAGGTATTTTTTGATTTCCTCTTTGATTTCTTCACTGATCTCTTGGTTATTAAGTAGTGTATTGTTCAGCCTCCATGTGTTTTGTATTTTTTGTAGATTTTTTCCTGTAATTGATATCTAGTCTCATAGCGTTGTGGTCTGAAAAGATACTTGGTCCGATTTCAATTTTCTTAAATGTACCAAGGCTTGATTTGTGACCCAAGATATGATCTATCCTGCATAATGTTCCATGAGCACTTGAGAAGAAAGTGTTTTCTGTTGTTTTTGGATGGAATGTCCTATAAATATCAATTAAGTCCATCTTGTTTAATGTATCATTTAAAGCTTGTGTTTCCTTATTTATTTTCGTTTTTGATGATCTGTCCGTTGGTGAAAATGGCGTGTTACAGTCCCCTACTATGATTGTGTTACTGTCAATTTCCCCTTTTATAGCTGTTAGTATTTGCCTTATGTATTGAGGTGGTCCTATGTTGGGTGCATAAATATTTACAATTGTTACATCTTCTTCTTGGATTGATCCCTTGATCATTATGTAGTGTCCTTGTTTGTCTCTTGTAATAGTCTTTGTTTTAAAGTCTATTTTGTCTGATATGAGAATTGCTACTCCAGCTTTCTTTTGATTTCCATTTGCATGGAATATCTTTTTCCATCCCCTCACTTTCAGTCTGTATGTGTCCCTAGGTCTGAAGTGGGTCTTTGGTAGACAGCATATACATGGGTCTTGTTTTTGTATCTATTCAGCCAGTCTGTCTTTTGGTTGGAGCATTTAATCCATTTACATTTAAGGTAATTATCAATATGTATGTTCCTATTACCATTTTCTTAATTGTTTTGGGTTTGTTATTGTAGGTCTTTTTCTTCTCTAGTGTTTCCTGCCTAGACAGGTTCCTTTAGCATTTGTTGTAAAGCTGGTTTGGTGGTGCTGAATTCTCTTGGCTTTTGCTTGTCTGTAAAGTTTTTAATTTCTCCGTGAAATCTCAATGAGATCCTTGTTGGGTAGAGTAATCTTGGTTGTAAGTTTTGCCCCTTCATCACTTTAAATATGTCCTGCCACTCCCTTCTGGCTTGAAGAGTTTCTGCTGAAAGATCAGCTGTTAACCTTATAGGGATTCCCTTGTATTTTATTTGCTCTTTTTCCCTTGCTGCTTTTAATATTTTTTCTTTGTATTTAATTTTTTGATAGTTTGATTAATATGTGTCTTGGCATGTTTCTCCTTGGATTTATCCTGTATGGGACTCTCTGTGCTTCCTGGACTTGACTAACTGTTTCCTTTCCCATATTAGGGAAGTTTTCAACTATAATCTCTTCAAATATTTTCTCAGGCCCTTTCTTTCTCTCTTCTTCCTCTGGGACCCCTATAATTCGAATCTTGGTGTGTTTAATGTTGTCCCAGAGGTCTCTGAGACTGTCCTCAATTCTTTTCATTCTTTTTTCTTTATTCTGCTCTGCAGTAGTTATTTCCACTATTTTATTTTCCAGGTCACTTATCCATTCTTCTGCCTCAGTTATTCTGCTATTGATCCATTCTGGACAATTTTTAATTTCATTTATTCTGTTGTTCATCATTGTTCGTTAGCTCTTTAGTTCTTCTAGGTCCTTGTTAAACGTTTCTTGTATTTTCTCCATTCTATTTCCAAGATTTTGGATCATCTTTATTATCATTATTCTGAACTATTTTTCAGGTAGACTGCCTATTTCCTCTTCATTTGTTAGATCTGGTGGGTTTTTACCTTGCTCCTTCATCTGCTGTGTGTTTCTCTGTTTTGTCATTTTGCTAAACTTACTGTGTTTGGGGTCTCCTTTTCGCAGGGTGCAGGTTCGTATTTCCTATTGTTTTTGTTGTCTGCCCCCAGTGGCTAAGGTTGGTTTTGTGGGTTGTGTAGGCTTCCTGGTGGAGGGGACTAGTGCCTGTGTTCTGGTGGATGAGGCTGGATCTTGTCTTTCTGTTGGACAGGTCCACATCTGGTGGTGTTTTGGGGGGTGTCTGTGACCTTATTATGATTTAGGCAGCCTGTCTGCTGCTAATGGGTGGGGTTGTGTTCCTGTCTTTCTAGTTGTTTGCCATAGTGTGTCCAGCACTATAGCTTGCTGGTCGTTTAGCGGAGCTGGGTTTGGCATTGTTGTGATGGAGATCTCTGGGAGATTTTCACCATTTGATGTTACGTGGAGCTGGGAGGCTTCTGGTCGACCAATGTCCTGAAATTGGCTTTCCCACCTCAGTGGCACAGCCCTGACGTCTGGGTGGAGCACCAAGAGCCTGTCATCCACACGGCTCAGAATAAAAGGCAGAATAAAAGAAAGAAAGAAAGAAAAATATAAAATAAAATAAAAGTTATTAAAATGAAAAACAATTATTTTTAAAAATTCAAAAAGTAATTTTAAAAAGAAAGAAGGAAAGAAGAGAGCAAACAAACCAAAAAAACAAATCCACCAATGCTAACAAGCGCTAAAAAGTATACTAAAAAAAGGAAGAAAAAAAAACAGAATCGTCAGACAAATGGTAAAAGCAAACCTATACAGACAAAATCACACACAGAAGCATACACATAACACTCTCACAAAAAGAGAAAAAGGGAAAAGATGTATATATATCGTTGCTCTCAAAGCCCACCTCCTCAATTTGGGATGATTCATTGTCTGTTCAGGTATTCCAGAGATGCAGGGTATATCAAGTTGATTGTGGAGCTTTAATCCGCTGCTCCTGAGGCTGCTGGGAGAGATCTCGCTTTCTCTTCTTCGTTCGCACAGCTCCCTGGGTTCAGCTTTGGATTTGGCCCCGCCTCTGCGTGTAGGTCGCCTGAGGGCGTCTGTTCTTCTCTCAGACAGGACGGGGTTAAAGGAGCCGCTGATTCGGGAGCTCTGGCACACTCAGGCCAGGGGGGAGGGAGGGGTACGGATGCGGGGCGAGCCTGCAGCGGTAGTGGCCAGCGTGAGGTTGCACCAGCCTGAGGCGCGCCGTGCGTTCTCCCGGGGAAGTTGTCCCTGGTTCACGGGGCCCTGGCAGTGGCGGGCTGCACAGGCTCCCAGGAGGGGAGGTGTGGAGAGTGACCTGTGCTCGCACACAGGCTTCTTGGTGGCGGCAGCAGCAGCCTTAACGTTTCATGCCCGTCTCTGGGGTCCACGCTGATAGCCGCGGCTCGCGCCCTCTCTGGAGCTCCTTTAAGCAGCTCTCTTAATCCCCTCTCTTCGTGCACCAGGAAACAAAGAGGCAAGAAAAAGTCTCTTTCCTCTTTGGCCGCTCCAGACTTCTCCCGGGACTCCCTCCCGGCCAGCCGTGGTGCACTAGCCCCTTCAGGCCGTGTTCACGCCGCCAACCCCAGTTCTCTCCCTGGGATCCGACCGAAGCCCGAGCTTCAGCTCCCAGCCCCCGCCCGCCCCGGCAGGTGAGCAGACAGGCCTCTCGGGCTGGTGAGTGCTGGTCGGCACCGATCCTCTGCGGGAATCTCTCCGCTTTGCCCTCCGCACCCCTGTTGCTGCGCTCTCCTCCGTGGCTCTGAAGCTTCCCCCCTCCACCACCCGCAGTCTCCGCCCACGAAGGGCCTTCCTAGTGTGTGAAAACCTTTCCTCCTTCACAGCTCCCTCCCACTGGTGCAGGTCCCGTCCCTATTTCTTTTGTCTCTGTTTATTCTTTTTTCTTTTCCCTACACGGGTATGTGGGGAGTTTCTTGCCTTTTGGAAGGTCTGAGGTTTTCTGCCAGCGTTCAGTAGGTGTTCTGTAGGAGCTGTTCCACATGTAGATGTATTTCTGATGTATTTGTGGGGAGGAATGTGATCTCAGAGTCTTACTTTTCCGCCATCTTGAAGCTCCTCCACTCTGCTGCTTTTTGAGTGAGCCATTGCTTAGGTTATTTTAAAGCCCTGATGGCCTGGTTTC
The DNA here is from genome assembly GCF_026419965.1 of Kogia breviceps. Taxonomy (NCBI): domain Eukaryota; kingdom Metazoa; phylum Chordata; class Mammalia; order Artiodactyla; family Physeteridae; genus Kogia; species Kogia breviceps. The sequence continues at coordinate 10,469,332 of NC_081320.1, forward strand.
CAGGGCAGGGTGTGAACAGTTCCAAAATGTCAGAACAGCAGAGAACCTGTTTCTCCCTCTCTTGCTGGAAGAGACCAGAGCAAAATGATCAAGGAAAAAGTACTTTATGTCTTCAAAATTATTATTTTGAGCCTTTAGCAGGTGTGCTTCTTATATATAACAGCTTCTTCACAAGTCTGAGGTGGTAGGTCTCATGTTCATCTTTTTCGTATCAGAACTTGAGGGGTTATTCAAGAACATTCCAACATAGCCCTTGAGCCTTGCTCTCTTCATCTGTAAAATGGGGTAATGCCTATCTCACAGGCTATTGAGAGGAGGAAAAGGATTAAGTGAAATAATAAAGCGAAGTCTGGTCAAGCACCCAGCTCAGTATCTGGCTTGTGGCAGATACTCGATAAATGGTAGAATGCTGATGGTGAAAGTGAGTCAGCTACTCCCTTGCAGGGGAAACACTCTGGGGCCTGATCACACTCAGTCAGAACCCGATCTCATGTGGTTTGCCCGGGGATCAGGGTGTTTACCCTGTGGTTATGATGGGGGAGGGGAGGCACGGCTGAACTTCTCCAGGCTGGAAATGCCACCAATTTATGTTTCCATAAATGTAATCAGTTTACCTTTATGAAAGTTATGAAGGATTCCTGAGGGTTTGTGAAGATGCCTTTGCTTCTGTGAACTAACACTGCGCAGAGGGCCTGCCCGGACCGCCGTGATGCTGAGGGGGACCAGGGGAAGTAGCGGGGCATCAGAGGATGGCTCCCGGGACAGGAAAGCAGGGATACTCACAGGACTTCAGCCTCTGCAGGCAGTGGTAACCCAGAGTGCCCACTTCTGTGACTCAAGTGGTCGTTTCCAGAAATGAAGCAGGTACTCCAAGGATAACGGGTACCTTGAGGTTGGAGTATACGGCTGCCCACGGGAGCACCCTCTGTGACCCTCCCTGGCCCATGTGGCTTGAAAATTCCAACAGGGGCTGAATCTTGTCATTCCTAGACAGAGCCAAAGTGCTAAGTGTACATACTCCTGGGAGAGGTGATGCAACAGCCACCTGTGATGTAACTTACATGGTAGGGCTGATTTGGAAGCAGATTCTGAGAGTGGGAAGGATTCTGAGAGTTAAGGGGGAGGACAATGGGCTGGAAGAAAGAGAGCACAGAGGCCTTGAGAAGGGGAAGGGCCTGTGGCCAAACGTGGGCAACTCTTCTCCCTCCACGTCTGGCCTGGGGCTGATAGCTTTCTCTGGAGGAGCTGATTCTCCCAGTGTGTGTGCAGAAACACTTCACCACTTTGGAAAGGAGCAGCAGGCTACTGCCATTTAAATAAGGATTTCAGGAAGTGAGAAAAGAAAAAAAGTTAAAAACTAGCTGGAAGCTGGAGTGTATATTTATGATGCAGAATATTTAATGACATGAAGAGGCAGAGTGGCAATTTAGGAATTTTTATGTTGTCTCCAAGAATCATAGGTATATTTGCTGATTAAAAAAGGGTTTGGGTGGGGGAGGCATCATTCTCCTGCATATTTGTGGGGTGTAATCACAAATACCTTGACATTTTTTCGAATTCATAAGATTTGGAAGAGAGAGGGAAAAAAAATAGCATAATTTGTTGAAATATTTTGGAAAAATGTGACATGACTGTTTTCAAATGTTTTTACTACCTACAAAGGCCATACCCTCAAATAATATTTATGGACCAAAAGCTCATGGGATGGGTCAAAATTCTTAGGATGGCTATTCTGGGTAGGAGAAATAGAGTTATTTTCTTTTTTTCAATTGTCTGTATTTAATTTCAAAGAAAATGTTAGTCCTTTATAATCATGGGACTACAAATTTAAAATCTGCTTCTTTTCTTTTTTTTTTTTTTTTGCAGTAGGGATACATGATGGAAAATCGAATCCCAGGCTTAAAATGTGACACAGATGTGTTTGTAACTTTTGGAGGTGACAGTGTTGTAATGCTACAGGTAAGATTCGGGAAATGTTTATTCTTTTTAAACAGCATAATTTTCAAGATCAAGAGTTATCCAGAAATCTGAAATGCTTTATATGTTTTATCTTCATCTGATGTCTTCACTTAATTGGCTGGTGTTTTTCCATTAAGCACTTGATTTTTGCAGTAGTTGAATTGAGGGGGTGTTAATTTATTTCCTAGATGATCTTTGATGCTGAACTATATCTTTTTATGGCTTAAGAAAACTACTTCATGTACTTATGGGTGTCATATAGATTCTACTGGGAAGGCTATTCCCAAAGAGTTTGTAAGGTCCAGTTTAAAATACATAGAGTGAATGAAAATGAAAACACAACATATCAAAAAATGTTGGATGCAGATAAAGCAATGCTTAGAGGGAAATTTATAGCATTAAATGTTTACTTTAGAAAAGAGAATATGTCTCAAAAAATTTTGTTCCCACCTCCAGAAAATAAAAAAGTGGAGCAAAATAAGCATAAAAAAGAGACTAACAAAGAAAAGAGCACAAATCAATGAAATTGAAAAAGGTGAAAAATCCATGAAACAGAAAGCTGATTCTTTGAAAAGAATCAATAAAGTTGTTAACTACCTAGCAAGAATGACAAAGACAAAAAATAGGAAGATTCAAATAACCAGTATTAGGAATGAAAAAAGATACATAACTAGATATCCTGCAGCCACTAAAATAATAATGAGGGAATACTAGAAAATAACTTCACATTAATATATTTGGTGACTTAGAAGAAATTACCAATTCCTCAAAAACCACAAAGACCCAAATGCAGCCACTTGAAATAGACAACCTGTGTAGTCCTATAATGGAAAAGAAATTTAATGTTAAATAGTAATACAAAATCTCCCCCCAAAGAAACCTTCAGGTCTAGGTTTCATTGGAGAATTCTATCAAACATTTAAAGAAGAATTTTACACAATCTCTTGCAGAAAATAGAAGAGAAGAAAACAATTCCCAACTCGGTTTTATACAGCTCATATTACTCTGATACCAAAAGTAAGAGAGTACAATAAAGGGGAAGCTACATATCAAAAACCTGCATGACCTTAGATACAAAAATCCTCAATAAGATTTTAACAAATGAAATCTGGCAGTGTAGAAAATGAATTATATACCATGAAGAAGTGGGATTCATTCCTGGTATACAAGGCAGCTTCAACATTCAAAAGTCAATCAATGTAATCCATCATATCAAGTGACTGAAAAATTAAAAAAATCATGATCATGTTGGTTTACACAGAAAAAGCATTTGACCAAATCCAACAACGGTTCTTGATAAAATCTCTCGGCAAACTAGGAATAGAGGGGAATTTCTGCAACTTGTGGATAAAAAAGTATCCACAAAAAACTGTAGCTAACATCATGCTTAATGGTGACACACTGAATGCTTTCCCCCTAAGATCAGATATAAGTCAAGGATGTCCACTGCTGCCACTGCTATTTAACATGGAGTTGGAAGTTATGGTGAGGGCAATCAGGCAAGAAAAAATAAATAAAATACGTAGAGATTAAAAGGGAAAGAAATGAAACTGTTCCTATTTGCAGATTACATCATTGTCTACATAGAGAATCCAAGGAATCTGCAAAAAACTTCTAGAACTAATAAGTGAGTTCAGCAAGACCACAGGATATAAGATCAATACACAAAAATCAATCAGATTTCTATATACCACTAAGGAACATGTGGAAACTGAAATTAAACATACAATATCATTTACAATTGTTTCAAAGAAAATGAAATACATAGGTGTAAATCTAACAGCTATGTATAGGATCTTTATGCTGGAAATTATAAAATGCTGTCGAAAGAAATCAAAGAAGTCCTAAGTGAATGGAGAGGCATACTAAATATCTTCACAGATTGGATGACTCTGCCCAGGAAACATGTCCATTTTGCCAGAACTGATCTGTCTATCTATATATATTTATATAATGAGATTCCTACCAAAATCATAACGAAGTTTTTTGTAGACATAGACTTATTCTAAGACATCATCAAAATGGTGGAAGAGGCGTTTTCTGCCATCTTTCCCCCAAAGAACACCAGTTTTGACAATTACTCATCGATGAGAGCTCCTTTGTGAAAGCCCAGGAGTCCAGTGGAGAAGTTCCAGCACGTTGTTGGAACAAACAAACAAACAAAAAATCTGAGGTTGAACACACTGAAGACGGTAAGAGGAACAGCTTCCCTTCACCTGTGTTACTCCTCTCCCAGGGTGGCACAGCTAAAGGACAGAAAGACCTTCTCGGCTGGTGATTTCTCCCATGGGGAAAATGAGAGCATGTGAGTGAACAACACCCAGCTTCCCCAGCTGTGCAGGACACTGCTGTAGTAATCAAAACAGTATGGTAGTGGCATTAAAAGAGACACATCGACCCATGGAACAGAATCAAGAGCCCAGAAATAAAGTCATGCATATATGGTCAACTAATATTTGCTAAGGGAGCCAAGAATATACTATGAGTAAAGTAAATTATTTGGAATTAATTATTCAGAATTATTTCAGAATTTCCATTTAATGTGGGCTGGATTAAAAATTGCTTTTCTCCTGTCTCTCTCCTGCCTAAGTGTTGTTTTAAAAAACTCTCCTTAAGGATATTCAGTAATCAGACATGGCACTAATTCACATTCTCCACCTCAGCTGATAATCCAAGTGTGTGAGGTTTTCCACCAGTTTTCTCTTCAGGAGTATATTTTAAACTCAAGCGTGTGGTTCGACATTGCTTGACCCTGAAGGTTGTGACTCAGTGCTTTAATTGAAAGCTCTAGCTTGTAGACACTATGGAAAGGTTGTTTAATTTCGTTCTGGGAGCAGTCCCAGTTTCTAACTATGAAGCGAAGTGGAAGCACAGGAGAAACAGGGACAGCTGGCTTCTTGTCATATAAATGGGAGCATGGGCAGTGACACAGAGGGACTCTGGACCATGGAGGGCAGGGATGCAGGGGTGTCGGGCTGGAGGGAGGCTGAGCTGCCTGCTCGGGAGGACACACGTCATCACAAAGAGGCAGAGCACCCAGCAGTAAGAGCCCATACAGGGTTTTGAGGCCCAGGCTGAGGAAGGAAGCCAGGGATGGTCCAGTTTCACAGTCTGCTGGAAAGGAGATCACCAGAGACCTTAAAACCAGATTGTGGGGCTTCCCTCGTGGCACAGTGGTTAAGAATCCACCTGCCAGTGCAGGGGATACAGGTTCGAGCCCTGGTCCGGGAAGATCCCACGTGCCGTGGAGCGACTAAGCCCTTGCGCCACAATGACCGAGCCTGCGCTCTAGATCCTGCGAGCCACAACTCCTGATGCCCACGCACCTAGAGCCCGCGCTCCACAACAAGAGAAGCCACTGCAGTGAGAAGCCCGCACACCGCAATGAAGAGCAGCCCCTGCTCGCCGCAACTAGAGAAAGCCTGCGCGCAGCAACGAAGACCCAACACAGCCAAAAATAAATAAATAAATAATACCTTTAAAAAACTAGATTGTGTAGGCCTTCTTTGGCCAATTTTCCAGATAGATGTCTTCCAGACACATGCTGGAAAAATACTACCTCAAGCTATGATCAAAGCTTATCAGGAGCTGGAAACACGGATTTTATAAGTGGTGTGGATCAGGGGTCCCCAAGACCACGCCCAGGTTTGATAATTCTCTAGGAGAACTCACAGGATGCCACATATAATCATACTCACGGTTAGGATTTATTGTAGCAAAAGGATAAAACACAGACTCGGCAAAGGGAAAAGGCACATGGGCAGAGTCTGAAGGAAACCGAGCATTAGCTTCCAAGATTCCTGTCCCAGTGGAGTCACAAAGGACATGCTTACTTCTTCCAGCAGTGAACTGTGACAGTACATGTGAGACGCTGTTTACCAGGGAAGCTCATCAGAGACTCAACATCCAAGTTTTTTACTGGAGGCTGGTCACGTAGGCACCCTCTGCCTAGCACATATTAGAATTCCAGACTTTCAGACAGAAAACAAGTGTTCAGCACAAACTGTATTGTTTGCACGAAGTGTTTAGGCACAGAGAGCCAGCCTTGTCAGTCACAGAATGATGGGAACCCTCCCCAAATCCAGGTTCCCAGGTGCCAGCCAAGGGCATCCTTGCAAGCACACCCTTCCAAGAATAGCAGTCTCAGGCCTTCTGTGTTAACTCTTCCACAGTGGGGCTCTAAGATAAGGCAGATGCCCTTCCTGATTTTATTGCTAAGAAAACGAAAGATTAAAGGTGGTGGTGAGTGGGGAAGCATTCCCACAGCATCCAGAATTAGAAGGAAAGAAGATACTTAGACACTGCACCATAGATAAGAGGATTAAAAACCAAGGGGATGACTTCTGGTTCGGGATCATGGCATGAACGCCAACAAGGCAGCTCTTTCCTCTTCAATCCTTTTGAAATAACTAGAAGAAAGAATAGAGGGGAACAGATCTGCAAGGCCATTGACAACAGTAGAGGGGCCATCAGAAGACAGAGGAGTTTGATACATTTCTGGAGACTGGGAAGCAGATGGGATGGAATGGATGGATGAACTCAAGGGAACACTGATGGAAGTGGGAATTGTTTCTTTTGGATGTCTCTGGAGAGGTGCTGAGTCACAGGGATGGAGAGCAGGAGCGGGATGGGGGCAGAGAGCCAGGCATTTCTCTGAAGGCTTGTCTGATGGCAGGACAGCCATCCTCCCCACATCAGAGAACCTGACTACAGCAGTAGCATCCGCCACAGCTCTGGAAACCTACAGTAGGAAGGACACTTCGGTTGCCCAGGGAGGGCTTAGTCTCCTGGGGTGAGAGACTGAGATTTGCTGGGGAAGGAGTGGGGGCAGCCTGCCTGCTTGTTGCCAGTGGACACAGCCTACCAGGAGACCTACAGTTGACATGCCCTGCTTTGTACCCAGAGCTTTCAGACTGCCTGGCATCCACCCAGTGGTGGAGAAGGTGGCGCTAGCTACCCTCCGCTGGTCAACCTGGCCTTCCACTTGAGTGTTGGAATCAGCCCATGTTGGGGAGGCTGTCCCTCTCTGGGCTGGATTCTGTTTTGATTCCACTTATCAAAGCAGAGAGAGAAATTTCAGGAGACCAGGGGACAGAAACTGGTCAGTAATTTTCATAGTATTCTTCCATTACTTACAGGGCTTTCAACCCTCTGCTTGAAGGTGGGATTTTTCTTAGCGATCCTGAAGATACTAGAGCTGCTGTCCCATGATTGAGGAGATGTGGACAGAGCAGGCACGTGCTTCAGAGTTTCTGCAGGCTTTGTATATTTCCCTTTAAGCAAGATAGAAGGTCTTCTGACCCTTTCATTATTTTCCCAGGGCAGAGGTTGTAGGCCCTTGGTGAAATTTAATTACACCCTCCACCAAATCCAATTACTGCCTACACCCATGAAATCCCATTATAACTTTCTTTTGCTTCATTAGAGGTACCCTAGGACAGGTCCCTTCTTAATCCACAGATTTCCTGAGGAATATCAGTCAGAGGCTTTGCATCCATTGTTTATTACTCCAAGAGCATATATGCAAAAATGCAAATGACCTACAGCCTGAGTTGCTTAAAAACCAAGCGTGTATCTCGTTTCCTGCAAGAAAGCTGATTCCTTAGGGATTTCAGGCCCCTTGGGGTATTTTCCCAATGATATTCAGATATTTTGTTTTGTTTTTCTTACTATTTCCAACTTCTGAAAATTTCAAACAGAAATTTCAAGGGAAAATTGACAGACTAGTGCAATAACACTTGGACATGTTTTCTACTTCTAAATGTTAACGTTTTGCTATACTTATGTGGTCTCTTTCTTATTCTCTTTATACACATATTTGTGTGTGTGTGTGTGTGTGTGTGTGTGTGTGTGTGTGGAACCATTTGAAAGTTGCAGACATCAGACACTTCATCCCTAAAAACTTTGACATTCATTTTCTAAAATAAGGATATTTTCTTACAAAAGCACAGTACCATCATCACACCTAAGCAAATGAACAATAATTCCATAATACAGGTTATCTAATTAGGATGATCAGAAACTTAAGGAAGAACCATAGCACATGAAAAAGAAGGAGCAATATGAACAAATAGAATAAGTGGCACTAGGAGAAGCAAAAACCCATTAATATCCCTGGAGATGTGTGATGACCTTACATCCATAAGAGGAAAACACCCCGCCTTGACAAATGAGCACTCAGAGAACTGTAGTGCTTTAAACCATAGTAATCCTAGTGCCAAGAACCACAGTAGATTAAAATTATATGTTTGCTTAATTTTTAAAAAATCCATTATAAAGGCCGAAGGGTAAATTTGAGAAAACTTCGTAGAATGGAGATCAGCAAAACTAAGTGAAGGTGAGTAAAAGGGAAAGGCTAAGAGAGCTGGATGATCGTGTCTAGGAAACTGGTGACATACCTAAAAGAGGGAGCAGAGAACCCAGAAAGGCAGACAAATCCAGAGAAATAAAAGAAGACAATTTCCCACATCTGAAAAAAGTCACTAGTCTTGAAATTGGCAGGACCCACCAGAAAAGGTCAGAGTCTGAAGACAGCCTGGAGGATTTCAGATCACCAAGTAAGGACAAAGAGAGGGCCGCCGAACTTTAGACTGAAGAAACATCAGATTATTTACTAAGAAAAGAGAGTCAGATTGACCTCAGCCCTGTTAGCGGCAGCGCTGAAGGCTGGGGCAGTGCCTCTCAACTCCACCGCACCCATACGTTCCTAGGGATCTTGTTCACATTCAGATTCTGGGGTGGGTCCGCATTTCTGCTTTCTAGCAAGCTCCTCGGTGATGTTGGCAGTGCTGGTCTGTGGACCACACTTTGAGTGGCCAGGGTCTGAAATAAAATGGAACGATGCCTTTAGAATTCAGAAGAAAGTCATTTTGAACGTAAAATTTTATAGCTAGCTAAATTATTCATCAAATATGAGCCAGATTTACAGATACTCAGATGCTCAGGAAGTTTACCTTGCCGTGCACTTTCTGAACAATATTACTTGTAGATGAACTGGAGAAAAGCATAAAGGGAATTAAGAATTAGAAAGACATCCGTGCTTTCTGGAGCTAATCCAAGAGGAGTATGTATAAAGAAATACCTGCATAGTAGTGGTGTAGCAGGCCCAGAACACAATTAGTCCAAATTAGAACAGGAAGTCGGAAGGATGAAAAGAATGACTTCGAGAAAGAAATGATTTCGGGTCAACAGATAGAATGATTAAGAAGCAGGGAGGTCTTAGTGATGATGGAAAAGGCATATGGTTCTTCTTGAAACAAGGGGAGAAATAGTCCATTAAGACTCCAGGAAAAATAAAGCTGCTCAATCAAAAGCATGTTCCAAATAGGAAGCAGACTAAAACATAACACAAGAATCTGTTTGACCTTGACATTTGGAAGCTGCTTCTTCTAGGAGAACAAAAACTAATTAAGAATGGGTATTTCTGGAGTGAGGTCCTGGAGGTAAGGCATTGGATAGGAGACATTTACTTTTTATTTAAGACCATAGTATGGCTTGAAGTTTTTAAAAATTTCCAAATCAAATTTATTTAAAACCATTCAAAGAAACAGTCCCCCCCTTAAGTATAAAAAGTGAGGGAGGGAAGAGAAGGAAGAAAGAGTAACAAAGGGAGGGAGGGAGGCCTCTTCAAGAGAATAAAGGCCATGCCTACAAGCACACCCACCTCTTACTCTTCAGCCCTAATGTTCTCCTCACCCCCATCACTGGGGTGAATTCCAGATTCTTCTCCCAGATGAGCTGGACCTCAGGTATTACAATGGGGTTTGGGGACAAGTATGGTGTTGGGTGAGGACTGGCCCTCAGGCTGCGGAACCTGGACTCCCTCTGTTCCTGGAAAGAACCATACAGTAAACCAGAAGGGACATTCTCAGTGGGGCCCCAGCCTTCTGTCTGTAGGTTGAACCCTAGTGAGATCAGCAGGTGGAGATGTTGAGTTGCCAGAAAGAACACAGTTGCCGACACTCCTAAAACCAGAGGTTGGGTCAACCCAACTGCAGGGCCTCGAGTGTCAGTTCTAAAAGAGACTGAGATCTGGCTGCAAGAGCAGTGGTACAAGGAGCAGGCGGTACGGGGGTGATCAGCCTGCAGATGACAGCTCTGCTTTCCTGAAGGGTGGAACTGCCTTCCTCTTCTGAGGGCCTCTTGGAGAGAGAGAACGAGGGTCTGCCTGACCCAGCAGAATCAGAGGCAGACGGTTCCAAGTGATCTCCCCAGAGATCTACAGATGGGGAGTTTCTCCCAGAATCACCCCTGATGATGGCAGAAACAAACAGGTGTGTGAAATGGGACCAGAGGTAGGCAGAGGGCGGCCTAGGGAAGGCTGCGAAGGCCGTCGGCGGGGCAGCAAGAGCAGACTTGGGACCGAGTCTCAGCCGAGAGGAAGGAGGTGCTGCCCAGGCCAGGGGGCGGCCATTGGAAATAGCGGGAGGGGGACAGCTCAGACATCTGCTTCGGGATAGAGTCGATACGAAGCATTTACAAAATGTGCTCGTTCATTTTGGGGGACTTGGAGGGACGTTGAGATGATGCACTCTTAGAAAAGCTGACCAAGGTAGTTTGAACAGACGTTTTAGTTTTCTCTTTCCAAATCCATCGACCCATAACAGAGCTGGCACTAATTCTTTCAAAACCAGATGTTCCAGCATCTAACTACTGAAAGTTCTCCCCAAGAGCTCCATGTGTGAGGTTTGGGAGAAAGAGAGCCTTCTGAACCTTTATCTGTACTTCTGTGCTCATCAAAGTGACTTCTTCATTTTCTGCACGGAAATCAATCTCGCTCCCTCCCTCTCTCTCGCTTTCCTCCCTCCCTCTCTCTCTCTGTCTCCTTGTCTCCCTTCCTTCTTTCCTTCATTTCTTCCTTTCTTTCTTTCCTTCCTTCCTTTCTTTCTCTTTGTTTCTTTTTTGCTTCCTTTCTTTCTTCCTTCCTTCCTCCCTCCCCTCCTTCCTCCCTCCCTCCCTTTCTTTCTTTCTTTCCTTCTTTCTTTCTCTTTTCTTTCTTTCCTTCCTTCCTTCCTTCTTTCTTTCTCTCTTTCTCTTTCTCTCTCTCTCTCTTTCTTTCTTTCCTTCTTTCTTCCTTTCTCCCTCCCTCCCTTTCTTTCTTCCTCTTTTCTTTCTTTCCTCCTTCCTTCCCTTCCTTCTCTCCTCCCTCGCTTCCTCCCTCCCTCCCTCTTTCCCTGCCTCCCTCCCTCCCTCCCTTCCTTCCTTCCTTCCTTCCTTCCTTCCTCTCTTTCTCTCTTTTTCTTTCCTTCTAGCCAGGGAATCTTTACAGATTATCCTCTAAGAAATCTTACCTTGATGGGGTATCCAGCATCTAAAAGAGGAAAATAACGTCCTTAGTGGAGGATCATGTCCAGTTGGCCTTTTCTGCAACCTCACTCCCTGGGTGACACCTGAGCTGCCCTAAGGTACCTTGAGTTGCCAGATGTAGCTGTAATAAAAACACAGAACACGCAGTTATATTTGTGTCTGCCCATCTTCCTGGGACCCTCAGGGCCAGGTCCAGCTTCATGGGGCAAAATCTGTGCAGTCGTACAGGACCTCGTGCTCAGAAGGGCCTGTGCTTGGTTTGCTGCTCTGCTCTCACCATCTTGAAATTCTTAATAATTTTTGAACAAGGGACCCTGCATTTTTGTTTTGCTCCAGGTCCCAAATTCCATAGCCAGTCCTGCCTAGGGCATGATTTGGGACCCCAATGCCACAAGTACTGCCACTTTGAGTGAATCCATCACCCTACGTGGTATAGACCTGAGTGCAGCCTCACTGCCTGCCTTGTCCTGTTATAGAGTGGATAACATCTGCTGGCTTTTCCTTAGAGACCGTGTTTGCTATCCTAATTGACTGTAAGCATTTCTGCGGTGGTAGCAGATACTACTTGTTAGACTTTTAAATCCAAGTTTCACTGTAGCTGGCATAAATCAGTGAAATACTCAGCATGTAGAAATGCTAGTTGCTTCCTACATGCCTTGAAAAGCCATTCGACCTAAAAAATAATTTTTATTGATGCTCCATAATCAGTGTTCTCTGATGCATAGGATATTCGTTACACATGCACGTTTGTGATGTCATTATTCTGCATACTTGCTCAGGCTCATGGCTTCCAAATGTTGGCTGTAGATTAGCTTGATTCCTTCTACAGATGGGATCTTTTACAAAAGGCAAGAACATAGCTGTTCTGGCTGCTTAGTCCCCTGGAGTTCTCTTAAGAAAAGGGACTCCTGAACAGGTGCAGCAGGACTCAAGCCCTGGGAATTTATCAAGTAAATAGAAGAAAATAAAGAGTATTCACATGTTGAACAAGAGAACTGTGTGAAGAGCCACACAGAGACAATCGCCTGGAAAGAAATAACCTCACAGGTTGTCTTAAGAAAATCTGGTGTAAGTTTTCAAAACACCAGACCTAGATAAGGATGTAATTACTTGTATTGAAAAGAAATATATTTTATTCTATAAAATGGGTTTATTTTACTACTGGGTTCCTTTTTAAATAATGAAATCTCTATTACAACTAAAACATTCAATGTATACAAATTTTACTGAATTTCCTAGTTTTGATCATCATTATTGCACGTGAGATATCACTTTTGGGGTAATCTGGATGGTGACTAGACAAAACCTCGCTGTTCTATTTTGATTTTGCAACTTTTTGTGTATATAATTATTTTAAAATAGAAAGTTAAAATTATATATATAAATATAGTATATTATGTGTTTTATATAATGTTATATAATTTATTTATATTTTAAAATTTATTTATATTTTAAAATTTATTTATTATATAATTTATATATATTATATGTTATAATGTATTCAGGAACACATACATGAGGTCAAAAAAAGCACATCTTCATTGCCCGCTCAGTTGAGAGGGTGACTGATCTATCTTTGCTTCCCCCTGATCATTTATCAAATAAAGTACTGAATTTAGAGACTGTCCTGCCCAAACCCCATGGTAGCTGATAGCTTCAACCACTTAATTCTTCACCAGGGGGCATCGATAGCAGAAAGTAAACTCATTTTAAAAAATCAGGTTTTCTTGTCTCATGACCCTAGAAAAAGATGAATGATTCCAAAAGCAAGGAGCGAAAAGTAAAGAGAAAGGAGCAGAGATCTAAACTGAGGAATCTGCTTTTGTGATATTAGCTAGGCTCCAGTGTGTCTATCTTTTAAGTTTAGCACCTAAACTGAGTTATTATGGTCTTCTAATTTTAAATCTAGTTAAAACGAGTTGATTCTCCCAATGTAAGTTGCTTAAATCAGAAAGGTGGACATCGAGACAAAAGTTAAAGGAAATTATTAAGGAATTGAAAAGATCAGGTGAGATACTAAACATAGGAAGGAGATTTATTTATTTATTCACTTATTTAAGAAAGATTCCTCAACTCCTATCTCTGTGTTGCACATTGTTTGAGGGCACAAAGCAGCAGAAGGACAAGAAACCAATAGCGAGTTGTAATGCTCTCTGTCCTCAGGTAGCAGTAAATTCAATGTGGAAAAATAAAGCAAGGGGCTTCCCTGGTGGTGCAGTGGTTGAGAGTCCACCTGCCGATGCAGGGGAGACGGGTTCGTGCCCCGGTCCAGGAAGATCCCACATGCCGCAGAGCGGCTAGGCCCGTGAGCCATGGCCGCTGAGCCTGCGCGTCCGGAGCCTGTGCTCCGCAACGGGAGAGGCCACAGCAGTGAGAGGCCCGCGTACCGCAAAAAAAATAAATAAATAAATAAATAAAAATAAAGCAAGCAAACGTATGAGGGGAGGGGTGGGAATCAGACCAATTTTTAATGCTGGGAATGTTTTTGCTCTTGTAACAGGAGGGTGATGGAGTTAGAGCCATCATAACTTTAACAGATGAACAAAAACAAAGGATGTGTTAATCCTAGTGATGTCAGTGAAACTGACCTTGATTGCTATATCATTTTAAGTTTAATTCTAGTCAAAGTTAATTTCTCCCATTTTCCCATTGCTAGCAGTGTTCGATTTTTACACTTACTATGTATAGCAGAAGCCACAAAAAAGTTTAGGTCCTTTGGCCCATAATATGGTGATCCTCAAGCTCATTGGACCTAATGTCCTCTTTTTCATAGTAAATATTTTGTGACACCCCCTTTATTATCCTGAAATGAAGTCATGGGTAATATAACTTATCTAGACACATGATTTCAAGAATTCAAGACAAAGAAACAAAAGGAATGTGTAATAAGCATAACAACATAGTAAGACTTAACAATGCCTCTATACATGGAGTTGCTGTAGCATCTCCAGTGTAGACCAAAGTCCAGGCTATGGACCAATCATAACTGGGAACATCGCACCATCTTACATGTCACTGACCTAAAGCCAGTCCCATGGCTGCTTCGAATTCAAGGGGGCAGGGGAATTTAACCTTCCACAGACCCAGGTCGGGGAGAACCTGAAAGCTTTAGTGTAAGAGTCAGGCTGTGGGCTATCAGTTGGCTTCATGAGTTTGAGCTCATGGCATTCAACAGGACACTGGATGTGGCACAGTCCTCTGCTGGGTTAGAGTGTCCCATGCATTGCCTGGCTCTGCCCACCAATGCCAATAAAGTCACCCAGGCAAACGTGCCTTGACAAGTTTCCAGCTTCCCTCTCAAAGTCAGGGTGGCCCTCTTTAAGAACCATTGCATCAGTCAAGCTCATTGGATTTATTCTCAGGTAATAATCAAAAAGAGGACAGTCTGGGCTTCCCTGATGGCGCAGTGGTTGAGAGTCCGCCTGCCGATGCAGGGGACACGGGTTCGTGCCCCGGTCTGGGAAAATCACATGTGCCGTGGAGCGGCTGGGCCCGTGAGCCATGGCCGCTGGGCCTGCGCGTCCAGAGCCTGTGCTCCGCAACGGGAGAGGCCACAGCAGTGAGAGGCCCACGTACTGAAAAAAAAAAAAAAAAAAAAAAAAAAAAAAAAGAGGACAGTGCTATTTGTCTGAATATATTGATACCAAGGATATTAATGACAGTATAAAATTGGAAACAACATAAATATTATCTAATTGAATGGAAATGTTTAATTAGGTATGATTTCTCCAAAGAATATTATGCAGCCATTAAACAGATAAATAGAATCCAAAACAGATTGTGAACCGAAAATATCATTTACGATATCCCATTGATTGAAAGCATTATAACATTTTATGTAATCTATAAAAAACATGAATGTATGTGAAATGAAGAAGGAAATATTCTAAAATTGGTACTCATATGAGAATGAATAAGCAACTTATGGCTGTGTAACAAGCCCACCCCCAAAGTTAGTGCCTTATAACGACACGCAATTGTTAGGGCATCATTTGTAGGTCGGCGGTTTGGGCTGAGCTCTCGTGATGTGATTCCTCTGCTGGCCTCACCGGGGCTCACTCCTGCCTGGCAGTCAGCTGGAGGCTCGGCGGGGCAGGCTGGCCCAAAGTGGCCTCACTGACGTGCCTAGCAGTTGCTGCACACTGTCACCTGGACCTCTCTCTACAACAGCCTAGCCCTGGACATCTTCTTTTAATAAACCTGGACAAGCATGCAGTGTTTTAGGCCCACATTATAACTGTAAAGCTGTGAGGAAAGCAATTGATGGAGATTGTTTTACTGTACATTTCAGTATGATTCCTCAAAGGCGTAATCAACCATAGAATATCAGTGGCATAAAAGAAAACAGACCAGCCACCCATCTGGTCCAGGGAAGGCAAGTAGGTTTTATCTGAAGTGTCACCTAAAATGGTTGGTCTTGGGCTTCCCTGGTGGCGCAGTGGTTGAGGGTCCGCCTGCTGATGCAGGGGACGCAGGTTCATGACCCGGTCCGAGAAGATCCCATGTGCCGCGGAGCGGCTGGGCCCGTGAGCCATGGCGGCTGAGCCTGCGCGTCCGGAGCCAGTGCTCCGCAACGGGAGAGGCCACAACAGTGAGAGGTCCACGTTAACGCAAAAAAAATAAAAATAAAAAAATAAAATGGTTGGTCTTGGGACCACATTAAAAGCTGATGCCTCAAAGGGAAAAGAGAGCAGTGAGTAGTTAGCTAGTTAAGCTGGCCATGGGGAATGGAGGGAGAGTGGTGAGTAAGGGCCACACATCTGCTGTGGGGAAGTGGAGACCTCAGGAAGGATGAGTCTTGTCTTTGGGTCCTTCCAAAGAGTTTGCTAGAAGTATCTGGACCTTACCTTGCTGCAGCAATTAAAGACACTCTGGCATTTATTGCGTTTTTGACAAATGGCTGACAAGTGATAAACTCTATGTGCAGGTTGTGGTTCAGGAACTGCTGGCTCAGTACACCAAGCAGTATGAAGAAAGACCCATCTCCAGCCTGCTCCGAAACTGGACGGAATCAGGGGGTGATAAGCTGAGAACCAGGTACGTGACCGTTCAGGCTGCCAACGTTGTTGACCCGGTGTCTTATTCTTGAGCCTGAGTATACAGGGCCTTGTCATGGCACAACTCACTCCTGTTTAAATTTTAAATATTGATATAAAAGAGAGAATCAACAAGAACCTACTGTATAGCATAGGGAACTCTCCTCAGTACTATGTAATACCTTATATGGGAAAAGAATCGATATAGGTAAATGTATAGCTAAACCACTTTGCTGTATACCTGAAACTAACACAACACTGTAAATCAACTCTACTCCAATATAAATTTTTAAAAATATTTATATGTGGAAAAAATAAATGAATATGTATCTTCAATACTCATGCACCCACAAACCAACTTAAGAACCAGAACATTGCTAATTCTGTTCTTCCTACACCTGTTCCTTCTCTTTGGCGTGTTCACTGTTCCAAGGACTTCACAGGTTTTAATCCTAAACACCCCACGAGGTAGGTTATTATTTCCATTTCACAGATGAGGAAACAGGCACAGAGGTTAAGTGTTTTGCCCAAGGTTACATGACACTAGGTGACAGAGCTAGGATTTGAACCCAGAGAGTCTCGCTTCAGGGTCTGTGCTTTGGGTTGTTTTCATTGATTTTTTTGTATTGTCTTTAAGCTTGAGAAATAAGGCATAATGTGTGTGGTATTCTGTAGCTTCCTGTTTTCACTCAATATTTTGTTTCTTAAATTCATCCAAGTTGTTATGTGTGGTTGAAGAGCTTCTGTCTGTGCTCATAATATTTCGTCATGTGTCTGTGCCACAAGTTGCTCATCCATTTTAATCTCCAGTATCAGTGGATATTTGGGCTGTGTTTTTGACATTTTGAACACGCTCTTATGAAAAATCTTGTGTATGTTTTCTGGGGAACGTGGGCAAGAATTTCGACAGGGCTTTCAAATTTAGTTGCTGTGACTCAGAGAAATACATTCTCCATCACCATGGACACCCACACACCCCTAGAGTCTCCTGCCCTCCCTCCCCACCACAGACACAAGTGAAACAAACATTTCATGAAACAATGCTCATCCTATTACTCATAATGCTCTCTGATATTTTTTAATTTTGTTTTTTAAAAATACTGATCTCAATCCTTTAAACTGATTTCATGAGCCACTGTAGCCATTTGCAATATATTGTTTGAAAAACACTCCTCAGTAGCGTATATGACCCAGGAGTGAAATTGCTGTGTTGTGGGTATGCCAGTGTTCAACTTTACTACATCATGTCAAATTGTTTTTCAGTGATTGTACAAATTTATATCCCCACCAGCAGCATGTGTCTTATGGAACTAACACTTGGTATTATCAGGCTTAATTTTTGTCGATATAACATAAGAAAAAGATCTCTCACTATGCTTTAAAATTGCATTTTCATATTACTGTTACAATTGAGGATGCTTTCACATGTCTGTTTGCCATTTGTATTTCTTCCTATGTGAAATGGCTGTCATGCCTTTTGCCGATTTTTCTTTCTTTTTTTGGTCTTATTGACTTTTAGATATTACAGTTCTCGTCTCCAAGTTTGTGGCTTGTCTTATATTTTCTTTATGGTGCTTTTTGATTAACAGAAATTCTTAAATTACAATTGAGTTTATCAATCTTTTCCATATCTTGTCTACTTTGACGTCATGAAATATACACTTTTTAAAGTTTGAGAGTTTCACCTTTCACATTTAACTCTTGAATCCACTAGAAATTTTTGTCTGTGGTGTGAGGGAGGGATTTAATTTCATTTTTTTTTTCTCCTGTAGGGATTGTCAGTTGTTCCAGCCCCATATACTGAATTGACTGTCTTTCCCAAGTGATCTGGAACATTTATTAAATGTTTATTATTTATTAAACTTATGACATTTATTAAACTTTTATATATGCAGGAGTCCATTTGGGGGCTATTTGGTTCCTAGTCTGTTTGTATATTCTTAATTCAACAATACACATCTCAATTCTACTAGGTTTATAATAGTATAATAATATTATATGGTACTTATTATATATAATATTATTATATTATTACCTTTAAAATATAATTCAGAATTGTTGGCTATTCTGGGTCTTTTGCATGTCCACATAAGTTTTAGAGTTAAGTTTGTCAAGTTTCTCCCAAAAAAAAGAACTTACATACACCAAAAGAACAAATATTGTATAGTTGCCCTTATATAAGGAATCTAGAGTAGCCAAGTTCATAGAGACAGAAAGTAGAATAGTGGTTGCCAGGGACTAAGAGGAGGAAGAAATGGGAGTTAGTGTTCGCTGGGTACAGAATTTCAGTTTGGGAAGGTGAAAAAATTTTGGATATGCATATTGGTGATGGTTGCATGATCAAGTGAATGTACTTAATGCCACTGAACTGTACTCTTAAAAATGGTTAAGGTAGTAGATTTTATGTTATGTTTATTTTACCACAATTTTTAAAAATCTACTGGAATTTTCTTTGAACGTGTATTAAATCTATAGATTTGCAGAAAAATTGACATGCTTTTAAAACTGAACTTCCTCTCAGAAATGTTAATCTCCCAAGTGTCTCCCAGAGTTTGATAATTTCTTTCAAACATAGTATAACCTTAGATTTATTACTAGGTACACTAGAATTTTGTTGTTGTTGTGAAAAGAATATTTTTAAAATTCTGAGTTTTGTTGTTGCTGATTTATTATACACGCAGTTGGATTTTGTACAATATATAAACCTGACCGTAAAAAAATTTCTTTTAAATGTGACTGTAGAATCTTTGAAGTAGACAGTCCTACTATCTGCAAATAATGAATTTTTATTTCTTCCTTTCCAGTTATTCTTTTTTGTGAGAAAGTGTTTTATCCCTGGTTTTAAAAAGAATTAGTTTAATTTTAGCTTAATATTTCACTATTAAGAATATTTGCTAAAGTTTCTTGATAGACACACTTTACTTCCTAAAGAAGCCCCTTTAACTGTTATTTTTAACATATTCTTATTGTTATCAGATGAATTTTACTGAAAATGATTTTTATCTATTAAATTGATATTTCTTCTTTAATCAGTTAATATGATAAATAACCCCTGCATGCTTAAGAAACACTCAATTTTGTTTATTGATTTATGCTTATAAATGTACTGCCTCCTTTGTTCTACTTTTGAGGAGCTTATTGTACTTTTTTCTTTTGTGCATTTTAAAAATTATTATTTTTATTTGGAGGGAGACTTTGATCTTCATAACCCAAATGTATTGAACTAATTTCCAAGGAAACTATTCATTAAAAAGTATAATCTTACAATCCTAATAAGAGACATGGAAAACACAACAAATATAGTATGGGACATTTCATATCTGTTGGCATGAAGTGAAATTTTAAAAATCTGCATTCTGTCCTCCCCCCACCACCCTTTTTTTTAAAAAAAACTACTGCTCAGGTTCCTGTTTATCAGACTGTAGTCTATCTTAAAGCTGGAAACATCAAATCCCATATCCTGGGACTGTTTCACTTAAGTCTCCCTCAGTTTGGGGGTGGGTTTTTTTTTTTTTAAGTTTTTATTTTATACAGTTTCCCTTGGTTTTGTCTCAGTTTGTCCTTGCATACTCTAAAAAGTCAGTGAGTCTTTTTAATATTTCTAGCCCTGAATGGGCATTTTGTGGTGCTGATAGCTTTCCCCGAAATTTATTAGCTGGAAAATTTCCAACATATAAGGAGTTGAAAGAACAGTACAATTCCAATCAGAATCAGTTCCATCCATTCAGGAATCGTGTTCCCAAGCTAGCTACAAATCATCTGCCCCTCCATTTCTCTTCCAGATAGCAGAGCGGGGCTTGTTTCCATCATTTCGAAAGCAAAACAGACTCTCGCCGATATGCAAATCTATATTCCTAGCAAGTCTTCCAAGATAGACTTGAGATGTGCCAAAGGCAGTATTCCAATTGTAAATATTTGGAAAGTTCCAGTCCATTTATTTTGTCACTGTTATTAACCTCCAAAACAGTGCACTTCTCTCTCCCACACATCCTGGTTTTACTGATTCAGGCTGGCTGCGTTTATCTCCTTAAGTCCCCAAACCTTACTTATTCTCATTTATATGTATATTAAGAAAAGCCTTTGTCATCCAACACATTTCCGCACACATAGTGTATGGGGCACTTCTCTAGGTGTTGACAATACAGCAGTAACTGTGGGTCCTCAGCCTTCATGGAGCTTACATGCAAGTAGAGCCGTTGGATGTCAGTCTTATTGACAACTTACAAGAGAAGTACCCATGAGCAGGTGGGGACACGAGGTAAGAAGGGGTGAGAACTTCCTGGTGCCCTGAAATCCCTACAGGTAGGCAGCCATTTGTATGGACACCCAGAGGCTAGCCTTCATCTGAACAGTGGGGGGAGTCAGTCATGGTACTGGGAAGGTTCCATGAGACTAGGTGAGGAGGCCAGGGCTTGGCTCTGATTGGGGCTGTACTGGGTTGTGCAACAGCTCCATTCTGCCCTTTCTTGTCCCAATGAGTGCTTCCTCTCCCCCTCTCCTAACGGGTTGCCACTGGAGGAGCCCTCATGGATCTCAACAGCCTGTGGATCCCTCGGAGACTGTGGAGGCTGAGGAAAGGCAAGCTTCTGCACTGCACTTGAATGCTGTGCCATTTATATTATGAACATTTTCAGACACTCAGGAAAATTGAACTAATTGTAGGGAACATTCATATACTCACTATAGAGAGTCAACTATTAACCTGTGGCTGTGATTACTGTATCACATATATATATCCATGTACCAACCCCTCAACCCATCCTTCGATTCATCTTTTCTTTTGCTGGTGCACTTCAAAGTGTAAACAGCAGACATCAATATACTTCTAAATAATAAATAATTTAGAATGAGAATCATTAACTAGAGTTCAATATTTGGTTACAGGTTTTTCTACTTATGTAGAATTTACCTACAATAAAAGACACAAATCTTTTTTCTATAACACCTTTATTGGAGTATAATTGCTTTACAATGGTGTGTTAGTTTCTGCTTTATAACAAAGTGAATCAGCTGTATATAAACATATATATCCATGTCTCCTCTCTCTTGCGCCTCCTTCCCATCCTCCCTATCCCACCCCTCTAGGTGGTGACAAAGCACCGAACTGATCTCCATATGCTGTGCAGCTGCTTCCCACTAGCTGTTTTACATTTGGTAGTGTATATAAGTCCATGCCACTCTCTCACTTCATCCCAGCTTACCCTTCCCCCTCCCCGTGTCCTCAAGTCCATTCTCTACGTCTGCGTCTTTATTCCTGTCCTGCCCCTAGGTTCTTCAGAACCTTTTTTTTTAAAAAATATTCCATATATATATATGTTAGCATACGGTATTTGTTTTTCTCTTTCTGACTTACTTCACTCTGTATGACAAACTCTAGGTCCATCTACCTCACTACAAATAACTCAATTTTGTTTCTTTTAATGGCTGAGTAATATTCCATTGTATATATGTGCCACATCTTCTTTATCCATTCATCTGTCAGTGGACACTTAGGTTGCTTCCATGTCCTGGCTATTATAAATAGAGCTGCAATGAACAGTGTGGTACATGATGACTCTTTTTGAATTATGGTTTTCTCAGGGTATATGCCCAGGAGCGGGATTGCTGGATTGTATGGTAGTTCTATTTTTAGTTTTTTAAGGAGCCTCCATACTGTTCTCTATAGCGGCTGTATCAATTTACATTCCCACCAACAGTGCAAAAGGGTTCCCTTTTCTCCACACCCTCTCCAGCATTTGTTGTGTGTAGATTTTTTGATGATGGCCATTCTGACTAGTGTGAGGTGATACCTCATTGTAGTTTTGATTTGCATTTCTCTAATGATTAGTGATGTTGAGCATTCTTTCATGTGTCTGTTGGCAATCTGTATATCTTCTTTGGAGAAACGTCTGTTTAGGTCTTCTGCCTGTTTTTTGATGGGGTTGTTTATTTTTTTGATATTGAGCTGCATGAGCTATTTGTGTATTTTGGAGATTAAGCCTTTTTCTGTTGCTTCATTTGCAAATATTTTCTCCCATTCTGAGGGTTTTCTTTTCGTCTTGTTTATGGTTTCCTTTGCTGTGCAAAAGCTTTTAAGCTTCATTAGGTCCCATTTGTTTATTTTTGTTTTTATTCCCATTACTCTAGGAGGTGGGTCAATAAAGATCTTGCTGCGATTTATGTCAAAGAGTGTTCTGCCTATGTTTTCCTCTAAGAGTTTTAGTGTCTGGACTTACATTTAGGTCTTTAATCCATTTTGAGTTTATTTTTGTATATGGTATTAGGGAGTGTTCTAATTTCATTCTTTTACATGTAACTCTCCAGTTTTCCCAGCACCACTTATTGAAGAGGATGTCTTTGCTCCATTGTGTATTCTGGCCTCCTTTGTCATAGATTTGGTGACCATAGGTGTGTGGGTTTATCTCTGGGCTTGCTGTACAGTAGAAACTAACACAACATTGTAAAGCAACTATACTCCAATAAAAATTTTTAAAAAATGAAAAGGCAGTCTACTGAGAGAAGATATTTGCAGATGATATATCTGATAAGGGGTTAATATCCAAAACATACAAAGAATACATACAACCCAACATCAAAATCAAACAAACAACCCAATTAAAAAATGGGCAGAGGACCTGAATAGACATTTTCCAAGGAAGACATACAGATGGCCAACAGACACATGAAAAGATGCTCAACATCACTAATCATCAGGGATATGCAAATCAAGACCACAAGGAGATATACCTCACACCTGTCAGAATGACTGTTATCAAAGACCACAAATAACAAGTGTTGGAGAGGATGTGGAGAAAAGGGAACCCTTGAGCACGGTTGGTGGGAGTGTACACTGGTAAATCCACTATGGAAAACAGTGTGGAGGTTCCTCAAAAAATTCAAAAGAGAATTACCATACAATCCATCAATTCCACTTCCACTAATTTGAAAAGAAATATGCTCCCCTATGTTCACTGTAGCATTATTTATAATTGGCAAGATATGGAAACAATCGAAGTGTCCATCAATAGATGAGAGGATAAAAAAGATGTGATGTGTATACACACACACTGGAATATTATTCAGTCATAAAAAGAAGGAAATCCTTGTATTTGCAACAGCATGGATGGACCTAGAGGGTATTATGCTAAATAAAATAAGTCAGATAGAGAAAGACAGATGCTATATGACTTCACTTATGTGTGGAGTCTAGAAAACAAAACAAATAAACAAACATAACAAAATAGAAACAGACCCATAGGTACAGAGAACAAACAGGTGCCTACCACGGGGGAGAGTGCTAAGGGGATGAAAAGAAAAAGAAAATCAGCTATGCGAGGTAATTAGCTTGATGGTGGTGATCACTTCACCATGTATATTCATATGAAGTCATCATGTTATATACCTTAAATGTATAGAGTTTTGTCAATTATACCTTAATAAAGCTGAAAAATGATTAAAAATTACAATTTACGTAATTAAAATGCATCCACTTAAATGAGTTTTAGCAAATTTATTTAACCATGAAATGACCACCACAATCTAGATAAAAAAACATTTCTATCACCCAAAAACATTCCCTTTTTCCAATCAATGCCCACCAGTACTCCCAGCCCCGGGTACCAGTGGTTCTGCTTTTGTCACTATAGACTGGTTTTTAATCTTGCCTATTACTGAATATCATCAGAATGAAATCATATAGAAGGTACTCTTCTGTGCCTGGCATCTTTTTCTCAGATTAATGTTTTTGCAATTGATCCTTGTTGCTTTATGTAACAGTGGTTCGTTCTTTTCACTGTCAAGTAGTATTCCATTGCATGGATTATATTGGAATCTGTTTATCCATTTATTCGTTGATGGGCATTTTTGTTATTTCCAGTTTGGGGCTATTAAAATGAAAGCTGCTATGAGTATTCCAAAAAAAAAAAAAAAAGTCAACATGAGCACAAAACACAGGATGCTTGTTATGCAAATCAATACAGAAGACGCAGCAAAGGTAAATACATGACCAAAAGTTTGTGCACTCAGAGACAGAGTAAAGAAGACACATCAGAAAGCAAGTTCTTGGAGGCTTCTAAGACCCTTTGGTGCTTTTCCTTTAGATGTTCCTACACCAAGGCTGAAGGGCTGTTTAGAGAGTTCCCACTGCCACTTGCTCCCTGGTTTGAGACTTTCTCCAGGGATTGCTTCTCCAAATCTCTTCCTGTTCATTGTGACTTCCCCTTTGTCCCTTGTCTAATTTGTATAAGTACAAATCCCCTCTCCCTGGTTCCCTGGCCCACAACGATTGATGATTTGACTTGAAGTGCACTGGTCTGGTAATCGCTTGAAATCAACTTTTTCATTATAATCCCTAAATTCAATCCACAGTAAGCCATGGAGAGGCATCTTCTGTTACATTTCCATCCTTGGAGACCATAACTCCCTCCAGCTTCCACATCTAGAAGGTGGAGGATTAGATTTAAATTGGGCTATAATATGAAACGAAAGAGTTTTCCATTCTCCTAATAAAAGCATAGACTCTCAGATTACAAATAAATCTAATCATGAACATTTTGTACAGAAACAAATCTAATTATATACAGTGATGTATAGTTATATACATCAAAAACAACAATGATTTTTTTAAAAAAGAATAAGTATAGATTGGGCAACAGTAAGTTATTTTCAGATATCTTTCAGAAGATTGGGATATTAGTCTGCAAGGACTGAAGTCTCCTGGCAGCACGCACATGAGTGATCTTGGTAGTGTATCCTTCAGCCCCAGTCAGACCTTCAGACCCTGCAAGGACTGGGGCCATAGACAGGTTGCTGCAACCTTGACAGGCCCTGGACCCGAACCGTCTGGCTTCTGGATTCCCGACTTTCAGGAAGTGTCTGAATAATGAGTGTTTGCTTTAATCTGCTAAATGTGGAGGGGTATTTGTTACACGGCAGTAGATACCGAATACAGATTTGGGCACCTCAAAGTTGGGTTCTGATCTAACAAAACCCTAAAATGTGTCTTTGAACCACCAAAATTCCTCAAGCCAGAAGCCGGTTGAGGAAATGACCTAATCACAAACATGTGTACCTTTCATGGTAGCAGGATGCCTCAAGGGAAGGACCAAGAGCCCAGAGGTGGAGCCAAGAGCCATGGAGAAAAAAAAAAAAAACTCTTGGGCATGGGTAGGACTGAATCCTAATCAAGGAACTTCTGATGATGGCTCAGCCGGATTTCAGAATTTCTGTGGATTTCTGACCCCTGTATTCCTCCCATTTTCTTCTTTCCTGAGCAAGAGTATAATCCATTCCTATCCCACTAGTGTGTGTTGGCCATGAAGGGGACAAATAACTTGTTTGTTTAGTTAAAAACCTTCAAATCAAGAGGAACTGTTCTGGAGGAATGCCATCTGAGGAAACTTATCTGCATCTAAACCGGATGTAGATGATGAGCTTCTGGAATTTGGACCAATGCTGGTAATGGGACGGGAGAGAGTTTTTTGGGGCCTTGGGGAAGGGTGAGGGTGGGCTGTGATAGATAGGGTCCAAGGTGGCCTTCAGTAATCCCAGCCTCCTGGCAGTCACATCTTTATACAGCCCACTCTACATTGTACTAGGGTTCGTCTGTAGAACCAGTGGAATACAGCATAAGTGATGGTATGTCTCTTCTAAGATTGCATTATAAAAGTTACTGTGGATTCTACCTTAGTTTCTCCCTCCCTTTCTTGGATCCCTGACTCTGGGGGAAGTCATGTCATGAGCAGCCCATGTGGCAAAGAACTAAAACTTCTAAATCTACATGAATGAACACTGAAGTGTTTCCTCTAGCCCTACTCACATCTCCAGAGATGGCAAGGCCTGGAGCAGTCAACAACTTGATTTCAGCCTCATGGCAGAGCCTGAGCCAGAAGCACCAATCAAGACAGGCCCAGATCCAAAACCCCTCAGAAACCATGTCAGATGATAACAGTTTTTTTGTTTTAAGATGCTAAATTTGGAGACAATTTGTTGCACTGCAGTGGGTAACTAATATAGCATCAGAAAGCAAAAATCATGTTATAGTTTTGGCATTGATACATTTGTTGAAACAAAATTCCAGAAGGAGATTATAGCCTTTAAAAATCACTATTTCTGTCTAATCGTATAAGGGATGACATAGACATTCTTTCTCTGTCAATAAGAATATGATCCCCCAATATTCTATGCTCCTAGATTTTTCGTGATTATACACAGTGCCATAATGAACATTCCTAACAATGCAGTTTTTTGACTTTACATCCAAAGTGTTCTCTACAAATATTGAACCAAATTGTACTTCCCCAAGGTCCACATTTGTCCACACTCATTTTTTTTAACACTTTGTTTCTCCAGCTTTCTCACTTTTTATCTGGGAGTATGTCATATCATATTAGATGCTCTCTGGTACTTATTAAATATTCAGAACTGTTTTCTGCTTAAAATTGTTCTCTTCCAGAGAACAAATAGTTCATAAGTATGAACTGTTTCCTTATTTTGAGAAAAGAAAAACTTTACACACATACAAGTGTGTTTTCTGGTCAGAAAATAAAAACAAACATTAGCTGTGTGGCGTGGCAAAGAAATACAAGAGTTTTAGAATCAGACAATTATTTCTTACCACTTCTGAGCCTTATCCCAATTCTATATCCATAAATTTGGGATAATAAGAGTAGGTACAATACAGATTTGTTGCAAGGATGAAATAAGATAGAATATGTTTTTTAAAAAGCATTTAAGAAATGATAAAACATGCACTCATGTTAATTATCTGAGTTACTACCATTAGTGTAACCATTTTAATAGTCAATTCAATTAAATATTCACTAAACAATACAGTTTTCTAGGGCTAAGCATGGGAAGACTACAAAGATTATTAAGATATGCTCCTACCTTGGGATAAGTCCACTAGTTATAGCCCAAGGCAGGATGAAATAAGTACTAAGTTATGACAGAACCTACAAGCTTAGAGAAAAGAATTTTGACTTCTACATTTAAGTTTGTATTTTTGGCTCAGCTTTTTGTTCAGCTAGCTATATGTTGGCTTACATCTACCTACATTAATTTGGTGTATCTGGAAATAAAATGACCTGGTCAGTAATTTGAATATCTGACCCAAATGGAGTCTGGAGAATAGTCTTTGAACAATGTCCAAA
Organism: Kogia breviceps; assembly: GCF_026419965.1. Classification (NCBI taxonomy): domain Eukaryota; kingdom Metazoa; phylum Chordata; class Mammalia; order Artiodactyla; family Physeteridae; genus Kogia; species Kogia breviceps. The sequence continues at coordinate 10,496,762 of NC_081320.1, forward strand.
GGTGGGTGATTTCATCTAGAATGCCAAGATCTTGTAAAACTAACCATGTGATTTGGTTCAGGATCTTTTCAAGAAGCAAAAAATATGAGTGGGCTCCAGACGTCTGCTTTTCTTTTGTTTTACAGTAATACTCTTTAATTTTCCTCAAATGCACTTTTTATTTTGGAGACACTTAGCTCACATGCGTTAGATAGCCTGTCTCCCTCTTACCCTAGAGGGAGCGCTAAGAGCTAGAAGTTCACAGTTTTAGAGAGTCAAGACCCCTAGGTCCTAACGAAAGACCTATCATCTGATACTGCCTTTCCCTCCTTGGTGCAGCCAGAATTTAACTTAAAATGGAGCCAGGAAATGTCCTTCTGTGTGGTGGTGGCCATGGAGGGAGCCCAGCCCCATGGCTTGTCTTGGAAGCTCCACTTCTCCAGCTTTCTAAAATCATGCTGCAAACGTTGTTCATCAAGGTCACTATATCACTTTCCCATTAGTGGCGGGGGGGGAGACAATAAACAAAGACTTGTCACTTTGAGAATATTTTATTAAGGACTTCATTTTATAGAGAAAAATCTAGGGGAGAAAAATGTATCCCCTGAGTAATCAATATGTTTAACAGATGACTGATTATTTTCAAATGTGGGTAACAAAAATTGGGCAGGTAGAGGGATGATAGTTCAGGTGAGATGGAAACTGTTCTGGTTAACCAGTTTATTCATGTCTGTCTCTCGTCACCTGTAATATTCTTCTACTGCACTGGTGGTTCCCTCATTTCAGGGTGGGTAGGAATCACCTGGAAAAGAATGATTTTAAAAATCTGATTCATGTTGCCCTCCTCCACACTGCAAGGCTGAGTCAAAAGGGAAAGAGAAGTGGTTAGTAAGTGAATATCATGAATCATCCTCAAAATTCAGGGGCAGTCAACTCACTTGGAAACAACTACCCTAAGTTATTTTTTCTTATTCAGAATTTGAGGTCTAGTTGGAGAAGAATTGGTGGAGGCTGGAAATAAGGTTTTCAGAGATGTAACTTTATAGAGCTTTCTGTTTAGAAAAGTGACAGTCACCTACAGTTTTTATTGCTGTGGTCAGTGCACCCTGACTGCTGTGTGTGTGTGTGTGTGTGTGTGTGTGTATGCACACGTGTGAGACAGAGAGAGAGAGAGACTCTAAAGCTCTTTAGATCTTTAGAATATAATGAAATCATAGTACCTCTGAAGGCTATCTTTCTAACAGATGATGCCAGTTATTTTGTTAGAATTTTAGACTAACAGTTTCTTTGCCCAGGTCACCTGGTTGGCATTTGGAATCTTATGTGAGTTCTTGTCTGTAGAAAGTGTGAGCTGTCTGTTTCAGTGATTGGATGGCACACACATGGCATGTGCTGGAGGTCAGGCTGCCAGAATCTCATCAGTCACAGGTCCTCAAGAGCTTTGGTCCAGTGATGTCTGGTAGATGCAGAGAGGAGCTGGAAAATGCCATTGTCTATGAACCCAAAGAGAATATCTAGTCTGCTTTGCTTGTACTTCTCTGAGAGTTTCAGAGTGGAGACAGGAATCAGAGAGTAACAGCAGCTGGGTTGTGTTTGTTACATTTTTAAAAGCCAATACAGCAACCTGAAGAGCAGATGTTTTACTAAAAATCTCATGGCACAGAAATGCCAAGAGCTTTATTCCAGAGACAGATCATCAAAGACAGGAAACAGGATTAGAAACCAAATTTCCTGAGTTCCTGGTTTGCATTGATCTTGCATCTTCTAACTCCTGTGGTCAAGTTGGGATGGGAAGATGACCAGCAAACCAGGGCAAACTGGTGGAGGGGCCTTTTTGTCTTCAGAGCACTGGGTGCTGCCTATGCAATGGCCACCTTATGCAAAAGTAAGGCTCCGCTGCTGACTGGGGCTTGAAATTCCTTTAATGGGGAACATATACCCATTTCTCAGTGAGAGCTAAGGCTTAAACTCCTGCAACTCAGCAAGGGGGAAAGAGTGACTGACTTCCACATCCCAGTAGCTGTACATGGTGTGAGGAAGGGGTACGTGGTGGTCTGAGAGACCCCAGAGTGGACAGGCAGGGAGATCCGAGGCTGCCTATGCCTGCCTCCTGTGTGCCGTGCTCTCTATATTTTTTTAACATCTTTATTGGAGTATAACTGTTTTACAATAGTGTGTTAGTTTCTCCTTTACAACAAAGTGAATCAGTTATACATATACATATGTTCCCATATCTCTTCCCTCTTGTGTCACCCTCCCTCCCACCCTCCCTATCCCACCCCTCTAGGTGGTCACAAAGCACAGAGGTGATCTCCCTGTGCTATGCGGCTGCTTCCCACTAGCTATCTAATTTACATTTGGTAGTGTGTATATGTCCCTGCCACTCTCTCACTTTGTCACAGCTTACCCTTCCCCCTCCCCATATCCTCAAGTCCATGCTCTAGTAGGTCTGTGTTTTATTCCCGTCCTACCACTAATCTCTTCATGACATTTTTTTTTCTTAGATTCCATATATATGGGTTAGCATACGGTATTTGTTTTTCTCCTTCTGACTTACTTCACTCTGTATGACAGACTCCAGGTCTATCCACCTCATTACAAATAACTCAGTTTCATTTCTTTTTATGGCTGAGTAATAGTCCATTGTATATATGTGCCACATCTTCTTTATCCATTATCTGTTGATGGACACTTAGGTTGCTTCCATGTCCTGGCTATCGTAAATAGATCTGCAATGAACATTTTGGTACATGACTCTTTGAATTATGGTTTTCTCAGGGTATATGCCCAGTAATGGGATTGCAGGGTCGTATGGTAGTTCTATTTGTAGTTTTTTAAGGAACCTCCCTACTGTTCTCCATAGTGGGTGTATCAATTTGCATTCCCACCAGCAGTACAAGAGGGTTCCCTTTTCTCCACACCCTCTCCAGCATTTATTGTTTCTAGAGTTTTTGATGATGGCCAATCTGACCGGTGTGAGATGATATCTCATTGTAGTTTTGATTTGCATTTCTCTAATGATTAAGGATGTTGAGCATTCTTTCATGTGTCTGTTGGCAATCTGTATATCTTCTTTGGAGAGATGTCTATTTAGTTCTTCTGCCCATTTTTGGATTGGGTTGTTTGTTTTTTTGTTATTGAGCTGCATGAGCTGCTTGTAAATCTTGGAGATTAATCCTTTGTCAGTTGCTTCATTTGCAAATATTTTCTCCCATTCTGAGGGTTGTCTTTTGGTCTTGTTTATGGTATCCTTTGCTGTACAAAAGCTTCTAAGTTTCATTAGGTCCATTTGTTTATTTTTGTTTTTATTTCCATTTCTCTAGGAGGTGGGTCAAAAAGGATCTTGCTGTGATTGATGTCATAGAGTGTTCTGCCTATGTTTTCCTCTAAGAGTTTGATAGTGTCTGGCCTTACATTTAGGTCTTTAACCCATTTTGAGTTTATTTTTGTGTGTGGTGTTAGGGAGTGTTCTAATTTCATACTTTTACATGTAGCTGTCCAGTTTTCCCAGCACCACTTGTTGAAGAGGCTATCTTTTCTCCACTGTATATCCTTCCCTCCTTTATCAAAGATAAGGTGACCATATGTGTGTGGGTTTATCTCTGGGCTTTCTATCCTGTTCCATTGATCTATATTTCTGTTTTTGTGCCAGTATCATACTGTCTTGATTACTGTAGCTTTGTAGTATAGTCTGAAGTCAGGGAGCCTGATTCCTCCAGCTCCATTTTTCGTTCTCAAGATTGCTTTGGCTATTCGGAGTCTTTTGTGTTTCCATACAAATTGTGAAATTTTTTGTTCTAGTTCTGTAAAAAATGCCAGTGGTAATTTGATAGGGATTGCATTGAATCTGTAGATTGCTTTGGGTAGTAGAGTCATTTTCACAATGTTGATACTTCCAATCCAAGAACATGGTATATTTCTCCACCTATTTGTATCATCTTTAATTTCTTTCATCAGTGTCTTATAGTTTTCTGCATACAAGTCTTTTGTCTCCTTAGGTAGGTTTATTCCTAGATATTTTATTCTTTTTGTTGCAGTGGTAAATGGGAGTGTTTTCTTAATTTCCCTCTCAGATTTTTCATCATTAGTGTATAAGAATGCCAGAGATTTCTGTGCATTAATTTTGTATCCTACTACTTTACCAAATTCATTGATTAGCTCCAGTAGTTTTCTGGTAGCATCCTTAGGATTCTCTATGTATAGTATCATGTCATCTGCAAACAGTGACAGCTTTACTTCTTCTTTTCCTATTTGGATTCCTTTTATTTCTTTTTTTTCTCTGATTGCTGTGGCTAGCACTTCCAAAACTAGGTTGAATAAGAGTGGTGAGAGTGGGCAACCTTGTCTTGTTCCTGATCTTAGTGGAAATGGTTTCAGTTTTTCACCATTGAGAACGGTGTCGGCTGTGGGTTTGTCATATATGGCCTTTATTATGTTGAGAAAAGTTCCCTCTATGCCTGCTTTCTGCAGGGTTTTTATCATAAATGGGTGTTGAGTTTTGTCAAAAGCTTTCTCTGCATCTATTGAGATGATCATATGGTTTTTCTCCTTCAGTTTGTTGATATGGTGTATCACGTTGATTGATTTGCGTATATTGAAGGATCCTTGCATTCCTGGAATAAACCCCACTTGATTCATGGTGTATGATCCTTTTAATGTGCTGTTGGATTCTGTTTGCTAGTATTTTGTTGAGGATTTTTGCATCTATGTTCATCAGTGATATTGGCCTGTAGTTTTCTTTTTGTGTGACATCTTTGTCTGGTTTTGGTATCAGGGTGATGGTGGCCTCGTATAATGAGTTTGGGAGTGTTCCTCCCTCTGCTATCTTTTGGAAGAGTTTGAGAAGGATAGGTGTTAGCTCATCTCTAAATGTTTGATAGAATTCGCCTGTGAAGCCATCTGGTCCTGGGCTTTTGTTTGTTGGAAGATTTTTAATCACAGTTTCAATTTCAGTGCTTGTGATTGGTCTGTTCATATTTTCTATTTCTTCCTGGTTCAGTCTCAGAACGTTGTGCATTTCTAAGAATTTGTCCATTTCTTCCAGGTTGTCCATTTTATTAGCATACAGTTGCTTGTAGTAATCTCTAATAATCTTTTGTATATCTGCAGTGTCAGTTGTTACATCTCCTTTTTCATTTCTAATTCTATTGATTTGAGTCTTCTCCCTGTTTTTCTTGATGAGTCTGGCTAATGGTTTATCAATTTTATTTATCTTCTCAAAGAACCAGCTTTTAGTTTTATTGACCTTTGCTATTGTTTCCTTCATTTCTTTTTCATTTATTTCTGCTCTTAAGGCTTAGCTTGGCACTTCCCTCTTTGTTGTTTCTGGTCATAGGAAATGTTTCTGTTCTGTGATGCTTTCCTCTCTCTTATTCTAGTTACATTAAACCCAGTTATTACTAGGAGTTGCATTTTCTCTTTTCCCCTCACTTCTTTCTCCATCTTTCTCTCAAAGAGATCACCTAAATTCTCTTCCTATGGAAGCCTATTATGGATAGGGAATGGAAAGGAAAGAAAGAAGGGGAAGTGATGAGAAGGAAAAGGAAGAGGAAGTTATATTTCTAATAACTGCTTGGGCAGTGCAGTCATTTCCTTTTTGTGTGAGAGCTAGAAGGGTCCCTCAGGAGGCAACCTGAGGACCAAAAAGGTTAGTGGTTTCTTCAAGGGAATGCTGTCACCAAGAGCAAAGAGGAGACTCACATTTGGTTATGCAAAAATACTATTTTTTTTCCTTAAACTTTACCCACTATTTTAGTAATCATCTATGGATCTTTCTGGAAATAATCAATACTGTGGTGTTTACTAGTGGGAATTCTATTTCTCTCATTCCTGCTACATTCCTTTATTAGAAGCAAGAGCTGTCCCTTCTCCTCCAATGATTTAATGATTTATCTATTCAATTAATTATTATTTATATCAGTGTGGATTAATGGGTATTTATTGTATATTTGGGTTATGTCCAATTCTACCATATTTTATTTTCTTGCTCAAATTGTTCCAGCTTTGGCCATTGAGATCTCCTTCAGTTTAACTAGCCCCTGTATCTCTGATATGTCCCCATCTTTTTTTTTTTTTTGAAACGTTTCCTTATTTTTTGGTACCATAAAATGTTCTAGGCTCATCTCATATTTTCCCTGCCCAACCTGTAATCAACCATTTCTCCAAGAGTCCCTGGTTCCTTTTATTGGAGAATAGTATTTAAAAATCAATATCTGGTTGCTGAGTATGCTAATTGCTACTGGAGTGTCACTACTTCTAGGCTTGTTCTAAGCTAGAAAATAGATATAGGTTTACTCACTCACACATTCTCATACAGATTTGTATGCACATATATGAGAAACCATGAGTTTATATTGGTAGTTCTGATTCCAATCCCAAACCACAAGCATTCCCTCTTTCCTATTTGTAACTTCTTTCTCTGAGAAATGAGAAATCTGGTTTTCATTGTCTACTGTGTTTACTTATTTGATCTTCCCTAGTATACACATTAAGTAGTTTCAGAATTGCTAACCCATCTGTCTGTGAGAAAGATATTTACAACTAGAATACAGTATTTGTCTTTGTGAACTTAGCTTACGGTATCTAATCAAAGTAGTATTTCCAAAATTACTTCGACTTGTTCTTTCCTTCTCCTTCAGTGAGATTGTGTTATTCATTTGCAGCACAGTTGGGTTCATTTGTGGTTATTTGTGTTCTACTCTGGGATCTCCCAACATCCTGGTTGATTTGAATCCATTCATGTTTTGGCTACATGAAACATTACTAAGTTTCTAAGAATCAAAGCTATACAAAAAGTATACTCAGAACTGTCACTCCTTCCTCACCCCTACATCCCTACTTCTTCCATTCTTCTCTTTTTTCCCCACATACCTCCAATAGGTGAGCAGACTATTTAGTTTTTGGCTTATCCTTCCTTTATTTCTTTCACACAAATAATCAGATACATTTGTATTTTCCTATATTATTTTCTCTCTTTCATGAAGGATCACATACTATAGATACTCTTCTGTATTTTTTTCCCTCTTAACAGTATGTCTTGGAAAGCATTCTACATCAGTTCATAGAGATCTACCTTATTCTTAAACAAACAAACAGAAAAACTGCAGAATAATACACTATGGATGTATCATATCTTACTCAACCCCTCTTTGTTGTGTGCATATGAAATTTAGTATTGCTTAAGGTGTACCTTTACGGTGGATTTCTGGAAGTGTGATTGCTGGGTCCAAAGGTAAGTGCATATGTAGTTTGGTTAAGTATTATCAAATTATCCCTCAGAAGGGTTGTACCAGTTTGCATTCTCCCCAGCAATGTTTGTTTCTTCACAGCCTCATCAACAGAATGTGTTATCATACTTTTTATTTTTGCCAATTTGATAGGTGAGAAATTATATCTCTGTATTGGTCTAAGTTCCATTTCTCTAATTATGAGTGAGTTTGAATAGTTTTTCATCTATGTGAGAGCTATTTTAACATTTTTCAGGTATTATTTGTTCATATTAGCTTCCCATTTGTCCATAGGGATGTCAGTATTTTTGTAGAATAATTTTCTATATTAAGGATCTTATACCTTTGTCATATTGCAAAAATTTCTTCCAGTTTGTCACTTGTCTTTTGACATTGTTCATGGTAATTTTTGCCATGCAAAAAGGTATTTAACTTCTATGTAGTCAAATGGATTTTAACAGAGAGAAAGCCTTTCCCTACATTTAGGTTAAAGAAGAAGTTACTACATGGGAACCTCAATCTTAATGTCCTGGAGTCAGCAGATAGAGTTTGAGATTGTCAGGAAGACTGAAAATTGAAGGGGAAAATTTTTAAAAAGGGAGGAAACTTCAAAATATGTGTATTAACACTACTCAAATCTTTAACTGATATCTGAAATATGCATAGGTGGACAAGACTCCAAAGAGCTCAAGGGATCTTTCATTTGAAAGACTTACAAAGCTGAGCAGAGAATTCAACTGTTGCCTACCACATAGGACACAGAATATATAGTTTGAGTTCTGCCCAGTTAGAGAGGTATGGAAAGCTTTCCACTGGAACACCAGAAGGGCCATGCCTTAGGTATAAAAAACTATGTCCCAAGAAAGGGGATTTCCTCAAGGACGACAAGTAGAATTAAAAGATACTAAAGGCAAAACCAAAAAGATTCTTCCTGACAACGACTTAAACCAAGCCTCTACAGATTCAAGTTTATCTGCTACTGATTTAACAGCATGCTGGAATAAAACTCAACACTCTTCAGAGGAAAATAACAGGACCCAGAATGAGTAGTATTTACAGTGTCCAATATACAATAAAACATTACCAGACATGTGAACAAGTAGGAACATATAATCCATAATCGAGAGAAAAATCAGTCAATAGAAAAAAACACCAAAAATAACTCCAGTGTTGAAATTAGAAGACAAGCACTTTAAAAAAAATATGATGAATTTATTAAAGAGTGGACAGGACATAATAAATGAAATTTTCAGGAGACTTTTGGCAATTTTATATATTTTAAAAATCCAAGTGGGATAGAACTGAAAAATACAATACTATAAATAAAAAATTGGGACTTCCCTGGAGGTGCAGTGGTTAAGAGTCTGCCTGCCAATGAAGGGCACATGGGTTCGAGCCCTGGTCTGGGAAGATCCCACATGCCACGGAGCAACTAAGCCCATGTGCCACAACTACTGAGCCTGTGCTCTACAGCCTGCGAGCCACAACTACTGAGCCCCCATGCCACGACTACTGAGGCCTGCGTGCCTAGAGCCCGTGCTCCACAAGAGAAGTCACCACAATGGGAAGTCCGTGCACTACAACAAAGAGTAGCCCCCGCTCGCCACATCTAGAGAAAGCCTGCACACAGCATCAAAGACCCAATGCAGCCCCAAAAATTAATTAATTAAAAAAATTAATTGGGTGGAATTAGCAACAGATTGGATGCAAAGAGGAAAATGTCAGTGAACATAAAGACATCAATAGAAATCCTTTGAGCTAAAGCTCAGAGAGAAAAAGATTGATAAAAATGAACAGAGCCTTAGTGACCTGTGGGACAGAATCACACACTCTAATATACATGCACTTGGAGTCTCAGAGAAAGATAAGACAGAATGGAACAGAAAAGGTATCAGCCAATTTTTAAAAAAAATGACAGCACACAAATCCAGAAAGCTCACAAGATTCAGACAGAGAGATTGAAACCAAACAAACAAACAAACATAAAAACAGAAGCACATCATAGTAAAACTGCTGAAAATCAAAGATAAAGAAAAAATTGTAAAAGTAGCCAGAGAAGAAGGAACATTAGAAACGGAAAAGAAATGATAAGAATGATGGTTGACTTTCATTAGAAATTGTAGATCCAGAAGACAGTGGAAAAGATATCTCTAAAGTGCTGAAAATAAAAAACCAACTTTCTCCCTAGAGTTTTAGAGCCAGCAAAGATACGTATCAAAAATGATTTAAGGCATTTTCAGGTAAAGGAAAGCTGAGAAAATTTGTCATAAGCAGACCTGTACTAGAAGAAATGTTAAGGAAGTTTCTTCAAGCTGAACAAAATGAAATTGCATGGAAATTTAAATTTAAAGGAAAGATGAACAGTGAAAATGCAAAATGTGTAGGTGAATATTAATGACACCTTCCTTCTTGTCTTAAACTTTTTAGAATTCAATTCACTATTTAAAGCAAATGTAATCATAGTTATTTTGGTTTTATAATGCATATGGAAGTAAAATATATGGCACCTTAGCACAAAAGATGGTATTTAAAGTACTTGGAATTATACTGTTGTAAGGTTCTTATGTTATGCATGAATTGTTATTAATTAAAGGTAGACTGTCATAGTAAAGAATATATATTTTAATAGAGAAGGTAAACTGAGACAAAAAAGAAAAATCCTCAGTCAATCTGGAAGAAGGAACAAAAACTAATGACCTAAGGAGACAGACATACCGTAGTAGTATAGTAGACTTACACCCAACATTATCAATAACTATATTAAATGTAAATAGACTGAACATTCCCATTAAAAGGCAAATAAATTGTCATAGGGGGTTAAAAATAAGCAAAATCTCATCTATATGCTTTGAAGATAAAGATACAGACAAGAGAAAGATATAGCTTGCAACTAGAACATGAGAGCCTAAATTAATATCAGATAAAGCAAACTTTAAGACAAAGAGCATTACCAAGGATAAAGAGGGTCATTTCATGAAGATTAAAAGACCACTTCATCAAGAAGGCAATAATCTGAAATAGGTATGCACCATAACAGACATTCAAAATACATGAAGCAGGGGAACTTCCCCGACATTCCAGGGGTTAAGCATCGATGCTCCCACTGCAGGGAGTGTGGGTTTGATCTCTGGTTGGAGAACTAAGATCCCACATGCCATGTGGCCTGGCCAAAAGAAAAAAAAAAAAAAAAAAGCATGAAGCAGAAATTGACAGAACCAAAGGGAGAAACAGACAAATCCAATAATTGATTAAACAAATAGACAGGAATACAATATGGCTTAAAAGATGTGAACAACACTATCATCCAACTCTATCTATTTAGCATTTATAGACATTTATTGAAAACTACACCCAGAACTACAGTTGCTGTTCATAAGACAAATCTCAATAAAAATTTTAAAATATCAAAATAATACAGAATATTTTCCCTATTGATAATGGAATTAAATTAGAGATCAAAAACAAAAAGATATCTGGAAAAATCTCCCAAATAAATATTAAGCAGCTCATTTCTGTGAATCCAAGAAGGAATCTCTAGGGGAGTTAGAAAATATTTCAAACTGAACGATAATGAAAGCAAAACATATCAGATTTGGTGGATGTAGTGAAAAGAGTCCTCAGAGGGAAATTTATAGATTGAAATGTTTATCTTAGATAAAAATAAAAAAAGGTTTAAGTAAATGATGTAAGTTTCCACCTTAAGAGCTAGAAAAAGAAGAGCGAAGTAAGTAGCATAAAGGGAATGATAAAGATTAGAGAGAAATCGATGAAGTAGAAAATAAACTCTAGAAAAAATCAACAAACCTAAAAGTCTGTTCTTTGAAATGATTAAAAATTGATCAATCCTTAGCAAGACTGACCAAGAGAAAAAAAAATAAGGACTAACTAACAAGATCAAGAATGAAAGAGGGAATATCATAACATATAGGACAGAGATGAAAATACAATAAGGGAATATTATGAACAACTTTGTGCACATAAATTCAAGAACTCAGAATAAATTCCTGGCAAAACACAACTTTCAAGAGCAAGCAAAAAAAAAAAAAAAACGGGGGGAACTAAAAATATCTAGTAAATGAATTTAATTTGTAATGGAAACATTCTACAAAGAAAGCTCTAGGTCCAGATGGTTTTTCTTTTGAATCCTATCAAACATTTGAAGATAAAATTATACCAGTCTTACACAAAACTCTTTCAAAAACCCATATAATACTGATATGAGAACTAATAAGTACACTGCAAAGAAAAAGTTATAAACCAATATTTTCATTACATAGGTAGAAATGTATAATAAAATATTAAAGATTGCATCCAGCAATATATATACAAAGAAAAATATGTCACCAAGTGCATTTACTCCAAGAATGCAGTGTTGATTTAACATTCAAATATCAATGAAATCTACAACATTGACAAAATAAAGGAGAAAAATTATGTGTTATATAATGCATAAAAAAAATTGACAACCTCCAACATCAGTTCATGGTTATATAAAGTCTTACCAAACTAGAAATAGAAACTCATTTCCTCAATTTTGAAACAGCACATCTACAGTAAACCTATAGTTAACATATCTAATGGAGAAATATTGCCCACTTTCCTCATTAAGAGGGAAAACAAGGTAAGAATGTCCACTATCACCACTTCTATTTGACATTACATTGGAGGTCCCAGCTGTGCAACAGCTAGGCAAGAAAAAGAAATAAATGACAAATATTGTAAAGGAAGAAATAAATCTGTCTTAATTTGCAGATGAAATAGTTGTTTAAATAAAAAATATTAAAGACTTTACCAAAAATACCCCCAAACTCTACTAGAACTAGTAAGTCAATACATGGTTACAGGATACAAACTCAGTATCCAAAATAAATTTTATTTTTATACACTATCAATAAACAATTGGAAAACAAAATATAAAATTAAATTAAATTTACAATATCATTAAAAAACATGAAGTTCTTAGGAATATATTTTACAATAAAAATTCAAACAGTGCAAGATCTGTATATAGAAAACTATAAGACATTGCAGAAGGTAATTAAAGAAAACTTAAATAAGTGGAAAAGTATATCACGTTTGTGTATGGAAAGACTCAGTATTGCTGTGATGTTCATTCTCCTTAAATTGGTCTTTAGAGTCAACACCATCTCAGTCAAAATCACAGCAGGACTTTTTGTAGAAACTCACAAGCTGATTTGACAATTCATGTGGAAATACAAATAGCCTAAAATAGCCAAAACAACTATGAAAAAAGTTGAAGAAATGTGCAGGCCTTGTACTACCTGAATTTAGAGTTAATGCTAATGCTTCGATAATCCAGACAGTATGGGATTGGCATAAAGATAAACAAACAGATCAGTAGAACACTATAGAGTCCAGAAATCAACCCACAAATATATGTTCATTTGATTTTTTACAAAGGTACAAAGGAAATTAAATGATGAAGAGATAAATTTTTTCAGCAAATTGTGCAACAAATAGCTAAATATCCGAATGGTAAAAAAATGAACCTTGACCTATTCCTCACATAATACACAAAAATTAATTTGAAATTGACCATAGACAAAGTGAAAGTGAAAACTATAAAACTTTTAGAAGAAAACATAGGGTATCATCTCCTTGGCACTGGGTAAACTAAGATTTCTTAGAAAAAAGATAAAAAGCACTAACCATTCAATTAAATATTGATTGATTGGATTTTTTTCAAAATTAAAAAAAAAATTGTTCTCCAAAAGACACCAGTAAGAAAGCAAAAAGACAAGCCATGACCTTGGAGAAATTATTTGCAACACATGTATCTGACAAAAGACTTTTGTCCAGAATACGTAAAGACCTCCTCTAACTTAGTAACAAAAAGACATAATCTAAGAAAAATTACACAAGAGACTTAAAAGACACTTCACAAAAGAAGATAAAAGAATGGTAATGAGCACATTAAACTTTGCTCAATCTTATTAGTCATCGGGGAAATTGAAATTAAAACCACAATGAAATACCACGACACACCCACTGCAGTGTGTTAAACTAAAATGTTTGATGAAATTCAATCATGGTGACAATATGGAACAAGGGGAACTTTCATAATTGCTGTTGGTAGTGTAAAATAGTAATACCCATTTTGGAAAACAGTTTGGCAGTTCCTTATAAAGTTAATTATATACCCACCCTACGACCAGCACTTTCCTCCCTAGGTATTTACCCAAGAAAAGTGAAACCCTGCTCACAAAAAGACTTATACAAGAATGTTTATAACAGCTATATCAATAATAGTCAAAAACTGGAAACGACCGGAATGTTCATCAATGTGAGTTTGGATAAACCAGTTGTGGTATCTTCATACATCGGAATTGTATCCAGCAATAAAAAGGGATAAAGTACTGTTACCTGCAACCAAATAAGTGAATTTTACATATGTTATGTGTAGTGAAAGAAGCCTGGCAGAAAAAATTAATAATGTATGATTCCACTTATATGACATTCATTCAAGAAGGGGTGAAATTAGCAGATGGTTATCTGGGGATCAGAGAGGGAGTACAGAACAGGGTCTGGGAAATTTCTATACCTTGGCCTGGGTGGTTACATGGTTACATACATGTGTAAAAAATCATCAAGCTGTCAACTTAAGATTTATGCATCTGACTCTATGCCTCTTATTCCTCAATTAAAACATTTAAAGATATAACTTAAGTGGTGCCTCACAGCATTTAGGTTGTTTGCATTAAAGGCACTTATCATTTTTCTGTATATGAAATTGGAAACTTAGAAGTTTCCAAGATTCAGCTGCTGAATCTTGATACACTAATTGGGGAAAAGAAGAAATGGCTAATGGCAACAACATTCACCAAGTATCAGTTCTGTGCTAGACAGTTTTCAGTGTCACACCAAAACACAGTTGTGGGTGCCCAGGCCAGCCAGCAGCATGGAATCCAGAGAGCATGGTGACAGATGATGGGGGAGGTCTGGGCCAGTGGCCAGGGTCACAGGAGTCTGGCAAGAGGTGAGCTATTGAGGGCTGCCCCGAAGTCAGGCAGACATACCCTAGAGATTCTGAACCTTCTATTAGAGATCTTACATCCCAGAGGCTGGACCCCAGGAAGCAGGGCCCTGACCAAGGTGGGAAGGAAGGCCCAGGCATGGACCGTTGGGCAAGTCACCCAGACAGGACAAGGGGACAAGACAGCTTAGTTTCAGAGAGAGGCAGATCTATGGGACATGTACCAAACTCTGGGCTCATGGTTGAAGAGCATACCATAGAAATGACATTTTTCTAATTTATGGCCCCCTAATTACTGGTGAGTTTGACTTGGTATAAGTGACTGAATACTAAACAACAGTTTCTTTTTGGCGGGCCTTTCCTTTTTTTCAGCTTTATTGGATATAATTGACATAGAACATTGTGTAATTTTAAGGTGTACAATGTGATGATTCATATATGGTACACTGATTACCACAATAGTGTTAGTTGACACTTCCATCAGCTCACATAATTACATTTTTGGTGGAGAGTGAGACATTTAGGGTCTACTGTCTAGCAGCTTACAAGTATGTAGTATAATAGTGTTAGCTACAGTCCCCATGCTATACATTAGATCCCCAGAACTTATTCCTCTTGTAACTGGAAGTTTGTACCCTTTGACCAACATGTGTCCATTTCTCCTGCCCCCAGCCCCTGACAGCCACCATTCTACTCTGTTTCTATGACTTCAGCTTTTTTAGTTTCCATAAATGAGATCATACAGTGTTTGTTTTTCTATGTCTGACTTATTTTACTGATCATAATGACCTCAGGGTCTATCTGTGTGGTTGCAAATGGCAGGATTTCCTTCTTTCTTATGCTGAATAATAGTCCACTGTATATGTATGTGTGTGTATGTATATATGTATATATATGAACACTTAGGTTGCTTCCATATCTTGGTTTGTGTAAATAACACTGCAGTGAACATAGGAGTGCAGATATCTCTTCAAGGTAGTGATTGCATTTCCTTCAGATAAATGCCCAGAAGTGGGATTTCTGGATCATATGCACCAACAGTGCATAAGGATTCCCTTTTCTCCACATCCTCACCAACACTTTTTATCTCTTGTCTTTTTGATTATAGCCATTCTAACAGGTATGAGGTGATACCTCATTGTGGTTTTGATTTGTATTTCCCTGATGTTTAGTGATGTTGAGCATCTTTTCAAGGCCATTTGTATGTCTTCTTTGGAAAAATGTCTATTCAGGTCAACTGCCCATTTAAAAAATCGGATTATTTGTTTTTTGGGATTTTTTTAAACAATTGAGTTGTATGAGTTTCTTATATGTTTTGGGTATTAAACTCTTATCACATAGATGGTTTGCAGTTATTTTCACCCATTCTGCAAGTTGCCTTTTCATTTTGTTGATTTGTTTCTTTTGCTGTGTAGAAGCTTTTTAGTTTGATATAGTCCCACTTGTTTATTTTTGCTTTTGCTGCTTGTGCCTTTGGTGTCAAATCCAAAAAAATTGTTGTCAAGACATGGTTTTCTTCTAGTTTTATGGTTTCAGTCTTAATATTTAAGTCTATAATCCATTTCTAGTTAATTTTTGTAAGTGGTGTAAGATAGGGGTCTAATTTCACTCTTCTACATATTTTATTGAAGAGACTATCCTTTCCCCATTGTGTATTCATGGCTCTCTTGTCAAATATTAGTTGACCATACATGCATAGCTTTATTTCTGGGCTCTTGATTCTGTTCCATTGCTCTGTGTGTCCTTTTTTTATGCCAGCACCACACTGTTTTGATTACTGTAGCTTTGTAACATAGTTTGAAATCTCAAAGTGTGATATCTCCAGTTTTGTTTTTTTCTCAGCGTTGTTGTGGTTATTTGAGGTCTTTTGTGGTCCCATATGAATTTTAGGACTTTTTTTTTCTATTTCTGGGGAAAAAACCATTTTTGATAGGGTTTGCTTTGAATCTATAGACTGCTTTGGGTAGTATGGACATTTTAACACTATTAATTTTTCTGATCCATGAACATGGTATATTGTTTCATTTATTTTTGTCTTCAATTTCTTTCATCTTATAGTTTTCAGTGTACAGATCTTTCACTTCCTTGGTTAATTTATTGGTTTTTGATGCAACTCTAAATGAGATTGTTTTTATTTCTTTTTCAGATATTGCACTGTTAGTGTAGAAAAATGCAACTGATTTCTGTATTTTGACTTTGTATCCTACAACTTTACTGAATTCATTTATTAGTTGTAATGTTTTGGGGGGGGACTCTTTAGGATATTCTATATATAAGATCATATCATTTGCAAATAGCAACTATTTTACTTCTTTTCCAGTTTGGATGCCTTTATTTCTTTCTTGCCTAATTGTTCTGGCTAGGACTTCCAGTACTATGTTGAATAAGGATGGCGAGCGTGGGCATCCATATCTTATTCCTGACCTTAGAGGAAAAGCTTTCAACCTTTCACTGTCAAGTATGATGTTCACTATGGGCTTTAACAACAGTTTCTTGAAGTTCTCTGTGATTAGGGGGTTGACACATCCTGGGGCTTGATGCTACTGGAAACTGTAGAATTTGGATGCACAGCATTGAATCTATTATTCTGTTTATTCTGCCCTTCCTCAAGGCCAGTGGGCAGACCATTATGGTCAGCTGGGATCAGGACATTTGTCGAGTTCTTGCTGTGATGAGAGATAGCCTAGAACCCAGCACTTTGCCTACAGCCAACACCTGATAGCAGGACTAAGAAAAGGGAAACAGCAAAGTTGCCAGGCTGCAGGGGCCTCCATGAGGAATGTGCGACCAAGCTCACAGGTGTATGACATTAGGACACAGCATAATGCAAAGGAGGGAATCACATATGTCCCTATAAAGGGCTTAACACCTCCCAGCCTGGCCTCCCAAGTCAGCCAGTGTTAAGTCCAGCCCATCCCCTCATCAGCTTAACAGCCTGGCAGTGGGACAGACCACCACCTATTGACCCTAGAATTTCATGTGGCAGCTCTCGGCGACCTGCTGCTCTTCCTTTCCTGCTCAACAACAGCTCAGGCTTTCCGAATAGGCTGTTTTGTTGTGTTTTAACCCCTAGTGTTAATTCACCCCTTACTCACAAGTGTCTCAAAGTCCTCTCCCTGCTGAGCATACAGGAGCACACAGAGGCTCACGCAATGGTCGTCTCAACATAACGAGATGGGTGCTGTTTCAGAACTCCAAAAGGTTAGCCAAAAATAGAAGCCTCTGAGTGACAGTGAAATAAAAGTGCTTAATCAGGGGCTTCCCTGGTGGCGCAGTGGTTGAGAGTCCGCCTGCCGATGCCGGGGACACGGGTTCGTGCCCCGGTCCGGGAGGATCCCACATGCCGCGGAGCGGCTGGGCCCGTGATCCATGGCCGCTGAGCCCGCGCGTCCGGAGTCTGTGCTCCGCAACGGGAGAGGCCACAACAGTGAGAGGCCCGCGTACCGCAAAAACAAACAAAAAACCAAAAAACAGTGCTTCATCGGAGCTTCAGATATATAGATTTAAATAACCAATTAAGAAAAAAAAAAGACCTGTAAACGTTTGAATTTTTACTGAATGATTCCTTGTATGGCAAATGCTGCTGCTCGGTGACGTAGCGCGCCCTGCACCATGTGGGTTCTGGGGCGTCAAAGATGACTAAGACACGGACTCTCAGCTGGAGGGATGGGTGGCAGGGTGAGGGGGGATGTGCAGTGAGAGGGGTCTGGAGCAGAGAGAGGGCCGCCTCATTTTCTGTGTCCGTGGCTCTCGGAAGGAGCGTCCTTGAGCTGAGTCCTGCATGGTGACCAGCAGAGCACGCCCTTTCACACCATCCCCCGGCAAGGGGAGCAGCACCTTGGAGGCTCGAGGCATGTGACGTGAGCCAGTGACTGTCAGGCCCAGGCTGAGCATCGAGACCTCGGCATCCCAGTTCCCAGGCCGGAGAGGCTGGCCAGAGGGTGACTGTGGCGGTGACGGCGGGTCCTCACCGCGGGTAGCCCTGTGCGCCCTGAGTGCGGGGTTGAGAACCTTCCACCTTCCCTGCAAATGATGGGGGTCATGGCCTATCACTTCGGCCATGGTCGTGGCTGAAGGTGGAGTCAAGAATGGCCCTGGGGCTTCCGTTTGTGGCTGGGGGAGATAGGATGCCATTCGTGGACACGGAAGGACAGAGCCCTAAGGAGTCCAAATTGCAGTGGGTTCCGTGCTCTCCCTCCCAACCTGTTGTTCCCTGAGTTCACCCTAGACCCCCATGGGGTGAGTTTTCTGCGTTCTGTACCCCTTGCCTTTCCCTCACCGCCCCAAGAAGGCCTCCTCCAGCTGTCTCGTGTGCCAAGCACCAGCTGAGCTGCTGCAGAGATTCAGGAAACAAAGATCTTGAGGGCTAATTTCTTTCACATATTAAATGTACATTTTTCTGCCTTATGTCAGCTTGAAGCAGTCGCTAAGGGCAGTCAGGCTCCATAACGTGGTCTTCAGCTAAATGCGAAGATCGTGTTATTGAAACAAGATCTTTCTAGCTGACGGTACTCCAAATGCACGCTTTGGTGCCTGTTAAATCTAGTTATGGTTTCCTGATTCCCACCCCCACCCCTACCTCTATCCCACCATCCACCGGAACATTAGAAGGAACTTGTAAAATGAGGACACTGTTAAGAAAGGAAGACGGCATCCAACATTTGTTTGTTTACCTATCTGTTGTTGAAAATGATCAAGATCGATGTCAGAAGCATGTGTTCAAATGTACGCTTACATGACCACAGAGGTTGTATCATCCAACTTGTTTTCTCTTCTGAAAGGCTAAGTAATAAAAAGCAGTCTCTTCATTTGACACGAAAAGGGAAAAGGAGGAGAAATTGGGAAGTAATGTATTCAATTATAGGAGTCTTTTGCCAAGACCGTATTGATTTCATGTTTTGACAATTTCAGTCAAGCTTTAGTGGCAAAAAGATTCAGAAACAGGTCAGATCAAACGTGTGTCCCCCCTGCCCGTCCCCCACTCCTGGATCTTTTACGTGCCTGACAAAAATACTCAGGTCTTCGCTAGGAAGGGGCTCTGTCTTTGGGGTCTGTTCATATTGCCAGGCCCCAGACCAGAGCTTGGAGGACAGTGCAGGTGAGAGAAGAGAGAAGAGTCTGCAGAGACCCTGGCAATCCCCCCAAAACCTGCAGACGCTGTAGCTGCCGTGCAGCGAGGAGGCTGACCTGGAGCCCCACACACCTTGCCGTGTATACTCCTCTCTACTGAACTTCCTCTCGCTATTTCTATGCCCTCTGAATCCAATTGCATTCCACCCCTTCCCCTGGAATCTACCTCGACTCCCAGCATCTGTGAGGGAGGGTCCTTCATGTGCTCATTGGCCCTGACCACTGGGCTGGGTGCCAGGCAGATCACAGTCCTACCCTGGTCAGAGCAGCGTGGCAAGGGCTCCGATGGATGGATGTGCCCACTTGGCAGGAGGGAGACCAGAGCGGGGAACCTGGGGGAGGGAGAGCTGTCGGTGGGGGAGGTGGAGAGAAGGAGACGTGCACATCTCTGAAGCAGCGGAGGGAGTGCTCTGAGATTGGACAGTGCCGGTTGGAGGGGAGCCTTTGAATGCACGCTGATGGAGAACCTGCTCCCATCACCGTAGGGGAGGATGCTTTCTCTCCTGCTGTGGCCCAGGCTGTCTGTGGGGGAGCCCTCTGTGTGAACAGCGAGGGCCGAGGGAAGGGGGCCAGGTCTGTACTCGCACAGCTTTGTTGGCAGCTGGGGACAAGGCACGCCCTGGCAGACCAGATACGTCTGTGTTTCAGATCTAGGCACAGTTACTGGACTTGCCTGGGACTCACCCTAAAACCAGAATGTCTTCACCATCCACGGCCAGCGCTGCGGAGCATGTGGGTGTGTTGGGGAGGTCCCCAATGCTGGGCACCTTCATACTATCATAGCAGCCATCGTTCTCACGGTGTGTTTCTGTGGGAATCCCAGCCTTGCACCCAGGTGACTCATCTCCCCACACAAGGGCTCTTCCACCCCCTCAGCCCTGCAATGCTACCACCTGCCACCTTCTGAGGGAAGGGGGGATTCTGGTGCAGTGAGCCTAGTGCAGAGCTGGGGCCCAGCAAGGGTCTCGGGGTAGGGTGGGGTGCTAGACCCAAGGGCCCTGGGTTCAAATTCTGACCCAGGCTCTGAGAAGAGCATGAACCTCACGGCTGGCCCCTCCCCTCAGGTCCCCAAAGCCAGGACACAGCCCTCTCTGGGGCATCTTGAGAACATTTACTTCTCCTCATAGGAAACAAGGTGGAACAGTGGACATAAGGGTGCCCCCCTGTGTCCTTTCTCATATATCTATACACACACACATATATATACTTTGCGTATATAGTAGGATGTTGGCTGAGATTTATTTAACTGTCTCTCCTGGAATTGTGGCTCAGGTTTAAAGCTTAGGGTAAAGGTATCAAGAATCCCATATTCCCAGTTTAGGAAGCCACCAGTGAGCTGACAGCTGGTGGACCCAACCACCCTGCTTTCTTTGAGAAGCTAGTGGGAGACAAACCAGTACCTGCCCATTGGTACAGGAAGAGGGCGGCAGGATTTGGGAGAGGGCAGAGTTCAGGGAGAGAGGCTACAGGTGGCGGGAAGGGGGTCCTCTGCTCAAAGCCACCCAGAGGGAACCAAGCTTAATCTGGAAACAAACCTGAAGAGAAAAGGGAGAAATAACATGGTGGGAAAACATGTAATGAAAGAGGGACAGAGAGGTCAGGAGAAAAGACAGCTCAAACGACACAGGAAAAAAAGACAGAAATGCAGACATAGAAATATGATAGGCGAGAAAAACAAAAACCCAGCAAAATAGAAAAAAATACAGAAAGGTAGAAAACTCCAGAAACATTAAAAATATAGACAAGGGAAAAGTGATGAAGTAAGGTTACCAAAAAAGAGAGAAAGGAGTCGTTTCGGGAGAGAAATACAGAAAGATGAAAAAAAGATATTAAAAAATACTGGAAGGCAGAAAAATATATATGGACCACACCCCCACACCCCCCCATACACAAAGACAAGACAGAAAGTCAAACAGGAGGAGAGGCCAGAAGGTGGAGGTGTGGGCTGAGTAGGTGAGGAGTGGCCTCGTGCTCTGGCCACACCAAGGGTGCCGTCAGAGAGAGATGCAGACCGGACCCAGGGAGACCCCAGCCTCCCCAGCCAGGGCTGAGTAGGAAGCACACGGGCTACAGAGGGATCTACAGCAAAAACAGAGGTGAAGCCAGGTGAGCATGTGCTGGAGGTGGGGTAGGTCTGGCAAAGCCAGGCCACAGGCTCTACCTACTACAGAGAAGGAAAGGGAGAGAGAAAAGAAGGAGAAGAAAAAGACTCTGTGGCCTGGATGATTTGGGGTGTACCATTTCCATTACTTTATGAGTTGATCATCTGCTGGGCAGGTACAGGGTTTACTCCCTCCTGGACAAGGGCTCACAAGTCTAGGGGGTGGGCTGCTAAGGACACTGGGAGCAGCTGTCCTGAGGGAGAAAAGTGGAAACTGAGGACAAAATCATTGCTTGACCTACTTCGTATAAATTGTTTAAGTAACTGCATATTGTATTGTTCTCCATATTGGATAGGCATAATTTAAGACACGTGGTACCTGAAGTGTGTCGTAGAATCTGATATCCAAGCTCAGCGAATGTGTATCGTTATTGGTCAGAACTGGACTCCTTTTTTCCACCTGATTCTACCCTCTATCCACAGTAAGATTAAAAGGAAGAGGGTAGATTTAAGAGTGAGGACCGAAAACAAATTCAAAGGACATAGCAAATGGATTTGGGGCTGAGTACCAAGGGAGGAAAGGTTTAAACGCTGCCAAAACAGGAGCCTAGGGCCTCCAATCAAGATGGCGGAGTAGAAGGATGTGGAACTCACCTTTGCCCAAAAATACATCTGCAAATGGAACAATTCTCACAGAATACCTATTGAACACTAGCAGGAGACCTCAGACATCTGAAAGGACAAGAAAGGTCTTCACATGGCTGAGTAGGATTGGTTAATAAAAGACCTGAACTAATTTTAAAAAAAGACAGAAGCCCAAAGAATGCATAAGGCAGGCACTGTGAGTCCACGGCTAAAGCTGGGCCCCTGCTCTTGCTATCTTTCCCTTCTGCCCTCCTGTTGTGAGTTGAATTGTGTACCCCTCCACTCCAAAAGATAGGTTCAGTCCTAACCCCCAGTATCTATAAAAGGGACCTTATTTGGAAATAGGGTCTTGCAGACGTAACCAAGTTAAAATGAGGTCATAGTGAAGTAGGGTAGGCCTTACTCCAATATGACTGGTGTCCTTACAGGAAAAGGAGAGACCTAGAGACACAGAGGAGAATGGTTTGTGAAGATGGAGGCAGATATTAGATATTCAAGTCATTTGTCCACAAGCCAAGGAATGCAAAGGTTGCTGGCAACCACCAGAAGCTAGGAGAGGCAAGGAAGGATTCTCCCCTAGAGCCTTTGGGGTGAGCATGGCCCTGCCCATACCTAGATTTTGGACTTCTAGCCTCTCGAACTGTCAGAGAATAAGTGTCTGTTGTTTTAAGTCATCAAGATGGTGGTGATTTGTCACAGCACCTCTAGGGAACTAATACAACTCCTTAGTGTGGCTTTTAACTGTTCTTACACCTACAAGATGGCTGAGTTCCAAGCAGGAAACTAGAAAAAGGACAAAGAGAAGAGGGCACATGCCAGCTCAGGCTCTCTTTTATCAGGAAAACAGTTTTCACAGAAGCATCACCCAGTAAACCTCTGCTTACTTTCATTGGCCGTGTGGGTCCCACATCTAACCCTGGTTGCAAAGGAGTCTGGAGAGGTGAGCATTTTAAAAATGTCAGCTTTTTACTTTATGTATATATAAATATAATTATAAATATATTATTATAATATATTTGATTTTTATATATTAAAATTCACCAATTGCAAGTGTTTTATCAATGAGCTTTGACGAACACATATGGTCCTATAATCAGCACCACAATAGAACATTTCCATCACCCCAAAAACATTTCTTTGTGCCCCTTTTCGTCTCATCCTTTCCCCTGACTCTGACTCCTGGAAAACATTGATTTTCCATTTGCTGTAGGTTTGCCTTTTTTATAATATAATATAAATGGAATAGCATAGTGCATAGTCTCTTATATCTGGCTTCTGTCACTTAACAAAATGCTTTTGAGGTCCATCCAAGTCGTTGGGTGTTCCTTTTTAATGTGGGGTACTGTTCCTTGGTACAGATGCAGTACAATTTGTTTATCCATTAACCAGTTGGTGGATATGTGGATTGATTCCAGTTTTGCTAGTATGAACAAAGCTTCTATGAACATTCTCGTGCAAGTCTTTGTATGGACATATGTTTTTATTTATCTTTTGTAAATATCTAGGAGTGGAATGGTTGGGTTCATAGTAGGTATATGTTTAATTCTATAAGAAACTGTCAAACTGCTTTCCAAAGTGGCTGAACCACTTGCATTCCCAACAGCCATAACTTTTAGTTGCCCTGCATCCTCAGTATTTAACATTGCCTGTCTTACTCATTTTAGCCATTCTAGTGGGTGAAGAGTGGTATTTCATTGTGGTCTTGATTTGCATTTCTCATATCTTTTTCATGTGTTTATTTGCCATTCGTTTGTATTGTTTGGTGAAGTGTCTGTTCAAATTTCTCGCCTGTTTGTTTAACTGGATTTTGTTTTCTTACTATTGAATTGTAAGTTGTCTTTATAAATTCTGTATGGAAGCCCTTTATTATATATGTGATTCACAAATATTTTCTTTTAATCCATTACCCATGTTTTCATTTTCTTAACAGTGTCAGAAAGAGCAGAATTTTAATTTTGGTGAAATTCAACCTTTTTGTGTCATATGTCATGAAATCTTCGGCTAACCCAACGTCACTAGAATTTTCTCACATAGTTTCTTCCAGAAGTTTTGTAGATTTATCTCTTACATTTAGGTTCATGATCGACTTGGCGTTAACTTTTGTATATGGTGTGAAGTAAGGGTGAGATTCATTTGTTTGTTTTTGCATGTGGCTATTCAGTTGTTCTAGCACCTTTTGGTGAAAAGACTGTTTTCTCCCCATTCAGTTACCTTGGTAACTTTGCTGAAAATCAGTTGACCATGCATGTGTGGCTCTATTTCTGGACTCTCTACTTTTTTCCAGTCATCTACATTTCATTCTTATCCCAACACCATACTGTTGTGTTTACTGTCGCATTATAGTAAGTGTTGAAATCAGTTAGTGAGTCGTCCACCTTTTTTTTTTTTTCCTCAAAATTGTTTTGACCATTCTAAGTCCTCTGTATTTCCATATGTTTTACAATCAGCTTCTCAATTTCTACAAAAATATCTGCTAGGATTTTGATTGGCGTTGTGTTGAATCTGTAGATCAAGGTGAGAAGAAATGATGTCTTAGCAATATGGAGTTCTCTGACCCTCAAGCACCGTATATCTCTCCCTTTATTTAGGTGCTCCCTTTAAATTTCCTTCTGCAACACTTTTTTCACTTTTCATGTACAGATATTGCAAGTACTTTGTGAAAGGTGTCCTTAAGTATGTCATATGTTTGATGTTACTGCAACAGCATTGAAATTTCAAGTTCCCATTGTTCATTTCTAGAATACAGAAATACAGTTGACTTTTGTATATCAGAGTCTTGTATCTCTGATTTTGCTTAATTGGCTTATTAGTCCTGGTAGCTTTATTATATATTCCTTAGGATTTTCTACATAAAACATCACGTCTTTTTATATGAAGAGTGTCTTACTCATTTCCAAATTTTAGGCCTTTAATTTCTTTTTCTTGCTTTATTGCTGTGGCCAGGGACCCCCAGTACAATGTTGAATAGAAGTGGAGATAATGGACAGCCTCATCTTCTTCCTGATCTTAGGGGGAAAGCACTCAGTCTTTGACTATTAAACATGACGTTAGCTGAGGATTTTTTGTAGATCCTCTGTAGGGAGTTAAGTGTTTTTAACTGGGTATATTGCTACCCAAAGCTATTTGGGGTGTTTCTAGGAAAGAAAAAGGGGGAATGGATATGGGCATCCACCAAAGATGAGGCAGCAGGGGTTTCTTTATGAGTTCAGCTCTGTCTTAGCTGTATGATGACTTATTAGGAACCAAGCATTTATTTCCCTTAGAGGCTTTAAGTGTGGGGTGTGGTTCACATCAAACCTGACCAGGTGTGACAGTACATCTTTATACACTGTGTATTGGGGAAGGACAGGTGTTGCCCAGGGAACCAACTCCCCATGAGTCCATTGGGAGGCAGTGTATCCTGTGATTAGGAACGTGGGCTCAGAAAGCTGGGTACCCAGTCCAAACCCAGCTCTGCAGCCTTGGGCAAGACTCCTCAACCTTTCTGTGTCACAGTTTTCTACCTGCAAAATGAAGACAATAAAAGATATCAATAATGCTTACCTGCGGGGCTTCTGAAAGCTAAATGAGCAAATGCAATTAAAGGGCTTAGAACAGTGTCCGTTACCTGGTGCATTTTAAGAAGGGTTTGTTTTGCATAAGGCTAATTTACGCACAAGTTTTCGGGAGCAGCTCTACCACTTGAAGTAAACAACAACGTGTCACTGTTAAAATCCTTTCTTCTGAAACCTCATGTTAAGATTTTGTAACGTTGGAGGGCTAGATGTTTGATTTCTGTTGTTTCACAATGTTTTTGTGCAGTAAGTAAATTTAAACTCTCTATGCATTGCAAAGGCCATTGTCAGTGGGGTTACAGTTGCGGACAGTGACACTCTGTCATTGGCACTGAGTCTACACTTGAGGCTGAACCAGAGTCTGATCTTCTGGTCGGCTCGCTTTGACCACTTGATCATGGGATGGAGTGTGCCCCACACACACCTCTCAAAGGCCTCCCTGCCTAGGCACGTGGACCACTGTATAGCCCTCAGTTGGCTTCAGCCTATCACTTCCGGCCAATCAACTAACTCAAGGGACCAGAGGCTTCTCAGTCAGTTGCTTTCCTGGGCACCTGCCCTCGTAAAGTTGCCTTCCTGTCGACACATTCCAAGTCCTGGGTGCTGTCGAGTCGGGGGTGACTCGTGCCCGGCTTTCTATCTGGGAAGTGGCCAGTGCCAGGGGCCGCTTGCCAGCAAGGATGAGGCTACACTGAGCCTTCTTGAGTGGGTCCTGCAGCAGCACAGTGATGTTGACATGTAAGGAAAAGCACCCAGGAGCTGGCTGGCAGGCCTTCAAGGGGCCTTTCCCCTTAACTTGAACTTGCTTTTTACTTCTGCCTCATCCTGTCGGAGGGGTTAAGCCACAGCCAGTTTTGCAGAAGTCCCTCTGCAAGCTTTTCCCATGTGATGTCCCTTCCTCAAGCAGGGTTCCATGTGGTCCGGCCAGTTTTCTGTCCCTGCTTTTCTCTTGATCAGTCCCGTGAAAACTTACTTTACACGTTGACTTAAAAAAATCTAAAAGTGTCCGCAATTCTACCTGGACACATCCACATTATAGTTGATCCTTCCTCTCTCCTTTCCATGCAATGGTGGGGAGCAGCCGATCCAGGTTTAGGAGAGCCTGTCCCCTGGGCTTCAGCATGGATTTCCTGGCATTTTCCTCTGCAGTGTGATGGGAGCGTTTCAGGACCATGAGTGTGTTTGGACAGCTGTTGTCCTCGCCTCTGCCAGAGATGTTCTGTGGGCTGTTCCTTTGAGAATCGCCTATCTCCACTGTGTCTTTTCCGTTGTAATTGTGACACCAATGCAGGGAGCAAAACAGACATTATCCTCTCCCTCCACTGTCATGAGATGCCCCAGTTTTAGGTGGGGACCCCGAGGCACATGTGACATGGTCCTCTGAGCTGTGCCTTGCCGCCCCAGGTAATCGTGCTAAATTATACATGGGTAGAGGCTTTCTGTGCTGCCAGTTTTTCCACTGGAGCACAAAGCTCTCTGTTACAGGAGGATTTTTACAAAGAAGTCCGTCCTCCAGGCTCTGGAAGAACTGGGGAGCTGGGGAAGGCAGGTGACCTTCCAACCAGAGGACTCGGGGTATGAGTTGGAAGCAAATGGGAAGCAGATACAGAGAGTCTAACTTTCTCCTTGAGTGTTATTTCTTTGAGCAGAGAGAACCGCTGAAAGTTTAAATACCAAGCTGTTCAGTTTGCTTCGAGGGGGAGGGTGCTGTCCCCCACCCTAGGCAGGGAGGCCTTTGAGAGGTGTGTATGGGACACATTCCGTCCCATGATCAAGTGGTCAAAGCGAGCCGACCAGAAGATCAGACTCTGGTTCAGCCTCCAAGGGTAGACTCAGTGCCAACTACAGAGTGTCACTGCCCTTCTCTACGGGGGGAAAACAAAGGCAAGAAGAAACAAAAGAAAGAGTGCCACATTTCACACTCCGCTCTGGTCAGATAAGAATCTGCCTTCCCGAAATGACTGTAACTGCCAGCTTTGTGATTCGGCACCTTTTTCTCTTTTCTGTGTATTTTCTTCATTCTTATTTTATTCCAGTTATATTTCTTCACTTCCCTCTGATTACAAAACAAAATAAAGCAAACGACTTCCTTTATTAGAGTCACTGAAAGACCGTCTTACACAGAGTAGAGCTGAAAAAAAGCCACTCGTTACATGAATAAATGACATAAATGTCCGGTGAGTCTCATTTCCATCCTGATGCTCATTCCCCACACATGTCAGATACGGCCACTGCCAGATGCCAGTACTGCAGATGTGACAGGCATTCAAGAAACAATTTGATGAGAATTCGTAAGATCTACTCTCTTAGCAACTTTCAAATATACAAGCAGTTATATTATTAACTATAGTCCCTGTGCTTTCATCTCAAGAAAAAAAAATGTTTGTAACTATGGTGAACGGATGTGAACTAGACTTATGGTGGTGATCATTTTGCAATATACACAAATATTGAATCATTATGTTGTACACCTGAAACTAACATACTGCTATTGTCAGCTATATCTAAATTTAAAAAAAAACATTTTTAATGGCTCAGAAGTGAAATAATTTGTCCTAACCACAAAGGTGGATTGTAACGGGGCTGTAGTTTCAACTTTTATCTCTCAAGCCCCAAAGTCCATGTGGTCTTTCAATGACAAGATTCCGCTAAGAATCTGTCCATAACATTTCTATAATGAAAATCAAAAGGAATGTTGTTATGGACTGAACGACTGTGTCCCCGCCCCCAAATTCATGTGTTGAAGCCCTCATTCCCAATGTGATGGCATTTGGAGATGGGGCCTTTGAGAGGTCATTAGGATTAGATTAGGTCATGAGGGCGGGAACTTCATGACGGGATGAGTTTCCTTATAAAAAGAGAGAGAGAGAGCGCACCCTCGCTCTGCCATGTGAAAAGAGAAAAAAGGCAGCCTTCTGCAAGCCAGGAAGAGTTTCACCGGAACCTGACCGTGCTGGCACCCTGATATTGGACGTCCAGCCTCCAGAACTGTCAGGAAATGAATTTCAAGCAAAAGCTCTTAAGCAAGAGTTTTAAGAAAAAAGAAAAAGAAAGGAAGAGAAAAAAGAAAAGAAAGAATTTGAAAACGTGGCAGTACCTGAGTACAGTGGGGGCAGGGGGAAGGGAAGGTGGGTCGGTTTTGTTGCAGATGAGATTTAAGTAGTTCGTTCTGGTACTTAGAGTTCTCCAGGCATGGAGTGACCTGATTAAAAACCGTCCCACGTTCTGTGTCCCTCGCCTTCGAATTGTTTCTTCGATGCCTGTCAGAGCTCAAGAATTGGCAGCTGCTGGTGGCCATGCTTGGTATGTGTGAAGAATTCATAGAGACACATAAACTGGACTCACAGTATGTTTATGGCATTTCTCCATCTAACGGATAGCTTCTGGGGGTGATAGAGGCCAGCCTAGAGTTAAGTCTTGCGTGCAACATATCCCCGCTTACTGGTTGTACTGAAATGTGCATTATCTGCCATCTGCCTTGCTAGGAAGTTCGATTCTCTCAGAATATCATCAGCGGTTATATTTCTTCTGTCAATTTGGCAGGTGACGAGCAAGAGGGAGGACTTTTTCAGTGCCTGGAACTCGTGTCTTCACCACGTCACCTGCCTGTCTCTGGCACACATTCACAGAGGTCAGTGGGCTCTTGTCAAATATTTGGGATTGAGTGACTTCTGGGTTATCTGGGACTCGGACTCTGCAGAGAAAGGACAGTCCCCGCTCTGCTCTCAGCCCTTGTGTTGAATTTAGGGTCCCCAGATAATGCCCAGCGTGCTAGGAACACTGACCAAACGACACCCACAAAACCTAACGTTAAGCTCGCTAGGAGCCAGCTGGCAAAATGTTGGCTCCTTAGCAGTGGCTCTCTGCCCAGTGGAGACTGTCATTCCCAAATAAACAAACAGGACGGGGGTGGGTAAAGTGAGGGTGTTTTAATGGGATCACTGCCTGAAGAAGTTCAAGTACCGAAACTACTCAAACCTAACCCCCAAGTTAGCAAGGACGAGTACCACTTTTCAAAGCTATGGGTTCTCAACCGGAGGGGATCGCGCCCTCCAGGGGACGTTTGGTGACAGTTAGAGACATTTTTGGTTGTTGCATCTGAGCCAGGGGTTGCTCGTGGGTAGGGGCCGGGGACACCACACCAGTCAGCACCCTCCCCCTCGAAGCAAAGAGCAATCCAGTCCAAAGCATCAGCGTGCTGAGGGTGAGGAGGTGTGAATGTTCATTTTGGCCTCAAAACACCAAAATCACGTAAAGTCAGATGAGACACTGAAAACAGAGTGAGATCCGTGAAGATACGGCAAATTAGTCTTGAAATTATTGTTTAACCTCGAGGGTCATTTGTTTATTCATCCCTGTATGCCCTTCTCCGTGGCGGGAAAGTGTGATAAGAGGAAGGCGCTCTCTGCGTTTTTGCTGTGTGGAGTTTTCCATCACACCAGGGGCACTGCTGGCTCCCAGAAGGCAGGACTAGGTTTTGGTCGCCACCTCAGCTCCGGGGCCAGGCTGCTGGTCCTGTTGCATCCCTGGGCGCTGTCTCGGGGCTGGAATTCCTTGATGGGCTCTGCTGAGAGTCAAGACGTCAATCCCAGAGTGCCTGTCTCCTGCCCCCCAGCTGGGCACCCTCCCTCAGCAACCAGGCAGCTCGGGAGGGGCAAAGTGCCACGTTATTAATGGCTGTGGGAGTGCCCAGGACCGCCGCTCAGAGCCGACAAGAGCTGGATTGGAGTGAGTAGTTTCGGTATAGACGGAGCCAGGCCTCTCCCCTCCCTCTGAGCGCGGTCCAGTGCTTGGGACCCTGGTGAGCCTCATGGCGTGGGGCTCAAGAGTTAGGACCGGAATAAGGATGCTCAGGTGGGTGTGCACGCGCTCAGGTGAACTTGCCAAGAGCACAGGCTCTTCACGGGGTCCGGGAGGCCGCCAGGGGCACCACCCCCAGGGCCGGCCTTTAAACACGGTGACCACCCCCTGTGATAACGATGGCCTCCCCGACACCCCAGACTCTGATTTCTATCTTCTGCTCCCTGGGGCAGAGGAAGGAGGGGAAGGAGAGGGTCCGAGAAGGTAAAGGAAAAGGGCAAAACGTTCCCTCCCCTGTGGGTCGGTAAGGTACAGGATTGGGTTCCTTGGTTTGCAGATGCAGGAGTTTGAATCTGCCTGTACACCCACCGTATATGAGGCTCCGGGCAGTTGCCGCTCCTTAATCAAACTCAAGAGGGTCAGATACAGAAACCAGAAGGCCAGTTCATCCATCACAAACCCAAACCCAACTGCTGAGTCCCCGCACATGCTCCATCCTCTCTGTGGGGACATCTCCACGTGGGATTCGGTTATCATCAGAAGGTGCCGAGGCTGGACCATCTGGACAGCTCTTTGGGGCGAAGGAGCCGGATCTGAGCTCCACGCTGACCTGCCTGCCGCAGACTCCGGAACCCATGGGGGCTCGCTTCCTGGACAGTCTTGATGCTCTCAGCACCTACCTCACCCCTAGGAAATTTAGGTAAACCTCCCCTCCTCTGTCAGTGGGTCATTTTTCCAGATTTGTTGATCAGGCTGAAACTTATCCGGGATATGAAATAATGCTCAAGACACCCTTATGGAAGGCGAGTATGTCCCAGGTCTTCTCCTCCACTCTGTGTACCTTTATGGCTCAGTTCTCCAGGGTGCTGTGGCCCCAGCACCTGGGCTCCTCCCTCTGGGATCCCGTGTACTCACCAGATCTTGCCCTTCCTGGGACACAAGGATGAACCCTGTGGACTCCAGGTCTCACCTTCATTTAAAAAATGTAGACAGGGCTTCCCTGGTGGCGCAGTGGTTGAGAGTCCGCCTGCCGATGCAGGAGACACGGGTTCGTGCCCCGGTCCGGGAAGATCCCACATGCCGCGGAGCGGCTGGGCCTGTGAGCCATGGCCGCTGAGCCTGCGCATCCGGAGCCTGTGCCCCGCAACGGGAGAGGCCACCGCAGTGAGAGGCCCGTGTACCGCAAAAAAAAAAAAAAAAAAATGTAGACAATGT
This sequence comes from Kogia breviceps, assembly GCF_026419965.1. Classification (NCBI taxonomy): domain Eukaryota; kingdom Metazoa; phylum Chordata; class Mammalia; order Artiodactyla; family Physeteridae; genus Kogia; species Kogia breviceps. The sequence continues at coordinate 10,528,406 of NC_081320.1, forward strand.
GATATTTACCGCGGGGTGGGGCGGGCGGGCATTGAGCAGATACTTGAATGCCCTTACCGTAGCACCTGACCCATGGTTAGTGTTCAATAAAACTTTTTTTTATTACTGTTAATTACTAATCTACAAAAACCTTAGTTCCCATAACCAAAGTGGAACATTTAGATCCTTTTGCTTGAGAGGAAGAAACAGAGAAAGATTAAACAGGTTAGGTTCCAATGTATGAAGTCTTAACACCAGGAAGAAATGTCAAGGATTTGATGTTGCCACAGCACCAAAGAAATCCAGATTGATTCTGAATCTTTTATTGGTTAATAACCATGGCAAGCAAGAGTGATGATTTTTAGGAAATTGGCCTCCAGTTCCATGACAGATGAAGAGGATTTGGCCGTAGAAAGTCACAGAAGAAAAATCACAAGAATAACAAGAAAAATAATAGGACTCAGTGACAGCCTCTAGAAATCCTAGGAATATTTTGAAATAGAGAAATCCATCCATAATGAGGAGGTCTGTAAGGATACAGAAGGGGTTCTAATGGTAGGAATGCCCTAAACACACTACCCAGGAAAAATTTCGTCAGCCTGTCATTACGTTCAAATAGCACGCACCACCACCACCATCCCCCGCCCCTGCCCCGGGAAGAGGTCTCCAGGGGCCGGGAGAGGAGGCAGAGGAGCCCATCTGTCTTCGTTGACTGGACCCAGATGTTGCCTTTGGAGACTTTTGAAGGAATCACACAAAGCGGGAAGGGAAAGATCGGGCTGCGAAAGCACAGACCTGAGCGTCGTCACCCCAGATGAAAATGAACTCCACATCTAGCCATTTTGATAAGGAACAAACGGGAAAAAAAGCCTTCTGGCATCAGTTTCCATTTGTCACCTGAAGACTCGGGAAACCATGTTGGAAATAAAAATGTTAAGCCGTCTCTAGTGGTTTCTAAAGTGGGATGTAACCATTACGATGATAAATGATTACTTTTCTCTGATACACATTTTTATCTTGCCCTAGAAATAGCAGTGCTGAAGCATGGTACTGTCTGAACCCCTAAGGGCGTACCAATTCCTAAACCAAAAAAGAGACACTAAGCACTTTTATTAAATGAATTACATCCGGCATTCTCCAGCTCTATGCAGAATTATCTCTTGGTTTTCTTTCTCAAAGCTTCTGAGTAGCTCTCATTATGCTTCAAGAAGTCCCTTTTCTGGTTCTTAATAAAGTGACCACGAGTTTAGGAGGTTTGCATTAAGCGCAGGTTGTAACTATAATTGGAATATATAAGTAGTGTGGATTTCTGCCTATTGGGGGATTAATTTCAGACTCGTCTCAAGGATGTATTTGCTTCCAAACAAGACGTCCTTTTTGAATAAAAATGTGACCACATGCATTATTAAAGCGTTATTTCTGCATTTTACCCGTGAGTCCTTTTTCCAGTATTCATGGGATCAGCAGTTTCCTCCTCATTGTTAATGTGGCTATTCTTTATGCAAATTACATTCACCTTGATTTAGCTTTAGCTTTGGCGTTCATCTTCCAGGAAATTACGGGAATACACTTATCACCTCCTCGAATGCACATTGCTTCATATGCAAGCGCAGAAAAATTAAACGCCACAACTTCATCCCAAAGTCCGGTGTGAGTTTAGGAACTTGTCATCCCCTTACACTTAACTGCAGAAGTCCCTCCAAACCCTGAGTCCTCCCAGCTTGAAGGGCACACATGACCTCTGGGGTGGAACTAAAAGTCAAAAGTCAGCACACGTCGTTCTTTGGATAACGGTTTCTGCCATATTCTGCTGTGACCGCTAGAGATGGAGGTCTGGCGGGTGGGGGAGCGGGGTGAACACCAGAGGTGCTCCCTTGGCTGTGACAGCCCGTGTGCCTTCCTCTCCCATCAGCATCCTCTGCTGGGCCCAGGAGTTTGAGAGCGGTCCCAGCGAGCCCGGAGGGCTCCCTCTGATGGAGGGAGGAGCTGGGGTACCCCTGCCCTGCTCCTGACCTTCCTCTTTGGCACTCATTAAATATGTGGATGCTGGAAGCAGGCGAGGGGATCTGGAGAGCCAAGGCTGGGCAGGTAACGATTTGCTGCTAGGTCCCAACAGACCAGCATCTTGGAGGCTCCGACAATGGAGAAGAGAAGGACCGTTTCTGGCCTCGTTTTCTCTGTCCTTCTCACGTTGTGGGGGGGGGTGGGGTGGGGTGGGGAGGCACGTCTCAGACCCATGGTTCCTGAGAGCACAGGGGGCAACTGGGAGTTGATGGGTCCACGTCAGAGGACGCGGTGGCTGGGAGAGGCCCCCGTGGATGTCGTGCACACTCTGTGGGACTCTCTGGGTCCCTAATGCCAGAGTCCGGGACAATAGAGAGGCTCCCTCTGGGAACCCCAGGAGGTGGCACCACGTGAGGAGGAGAGAACGTGAGAACCGGCACAGTATTAGGAGGGAGAGAGGAAGAGAGTGGATGCACCTTGATGGAGACTGTTTGGAGTAGGAACGGGGGTACTCTGCTCACATAAATGATGGCTCTTAAAAAGAAGAATTTATTTAGCTGAACCTGAGCATGGAAGCCCAGAAACCCTGCACAGAGCGTGCAACCTTGCCACATCGGATTTAAACTTTATGCCTCATCAGCAAATAGACACAGGAAGTTCTAAAACGCCGACGCCCAACTTTGGACCACATTCCGAGCCTTCCCCGTTCTGGGAGAGCAGGGGTGAGGGGGCGTGGCTCCCGGGCTCCAGCGAGTGGAGGAAGATCTCTTCTGCGACATCACGCAGGCTGCCCCCTTCATCATGACGCGGGGTTTCCTTCCCTGAAGCCCCAGGCCACGCAGGTGCACTTGAGGTCTGTGTCAGCCAGACCCGAGGACCCCCAAGTGCTGCCTTCTCAAGAAGCGCTGTCACGCGACCCTCGCCAGAGCCCCCGGGCACCCCGCCCACCCCAGCCCCCCGGGAGTGTGTCACCTAGGAGGTCCCGAGAGAGCTCTGGTAACTCACTCTTCTTTGCTGGAGGTGACGACTTATGAGATGGTTTTATGACAGATGACCTGGAAGATTCTGTCGCACTCGGAAGAGGGAGACGAGGAAAAAGCCACGTCAGACTCTTGGAGGATATATGTTTTGCGGAGGCCCGTGGGGGACAGAATTTAGCCGCCGTACTTGGACCCAGACCCTAATAAATGTCACTTACCTTCCGGGCCCCGGGATATTGGCTGACTGGACTGATGGCCTCCGTCACCGCCTATTCGGTGCCGAGCGCCTGGACCCCGTCACTTCTTCAGTCTCCAGAACAACCTCACACAGCCCCTTGAGGAAACTCAGCTCAGGGGTGAACAGTCACCTCAGCTCACACAGATCTAAGTTGTGGAGCCGGGACTCCGCCCCGGGGCTGGCTGACCCCAAAGGCTTTTAAATAGCATCAGATTTTGAGCAAAGTCCTCCCACCTTCAACTCCCCAGGGGGCTCTCCTTCCTGCAGATGAACGCTGCAGAATGGGCATTCTAGTGTCCTTGAACTTTCGGGGGGGGGTGTTTCTTTGTATTTTATTGAACACATACTTTCCTGGGTTAAAGTTGGCCTGTGCTGCTTTTCGCTCTTCTCGCCGCCTTTGTCTCTGAATCGTGCTTCTTATCTTTGCTATCTCACAGGCTTTGTGTGAGATTAATGAGCACTCATTAATCCCCCACCAGGGCAGTGAGGGAGGGACCACCATCTACCCAGTTTCCTTCTGAGGAAGCTGAGGCACAGAGAGGCTGCCTAAGTTGCCCAGGGCCACACAGCAGAAGGGGAATTAAAATCCAGCAGACTGCTGCCATCTGCCCACTTGGTGGGGCTCCTAAGTGCTTGTTGGACCTGAATCTGGTAGCTGAGCATTGCTAAAGAGGCAAGAAAAATAAACCGTCCTCGCCTTTTTTTTTTTTTTTTTAAAAAAGGGGGGGTTTCTTTGTTGGTTTTTTTTTTTTTTTTTTTTTTTTTTTGCTCCTTTGTACACTGTGTGATCGAAAAATGTACCTTATATGATGAATTGCAAAGACCTGAGCTATAGTCCACACTGACTTTCCAGCTCCTGGTACCTAAGTATTTTCAAAATAAGGCTAATCAGCGTTCAAGTTGGCAGGTGAAATTAACCCAAACGGTGAAAAAGCAAAAATTTGCATAACTCTATATTGTGAGATTTCTGCTAGGAATACGATTAACAATAAAACCTTCTAAACTGTGAATGAAAAGTAGAAGCATAGGAAATCTTGTTTTATCATAGCAATTCTAGGTATCATTTTCTATATTTAAAAAATGGTCCCATATCCCATATTCTAAAGTTGAACATATTTGCAGTAAACATAAGGTTACATTTAGGTTTTAAAGAACAACATGTTCTGATCTCACAAAACATTTAGCAAATAACCTTTGAGTTCACATGAGCCACCCACACAAAACCCAAAATGAGCTACAGAGAAAACATAGAAAAAGCAACTGTCTGTTGACAACCAGATTTTCTTTCAGTTCTTTGAGTTTTCTGTCTATAAATAATCTGTATGTTTCAAATGTGACCATTTTCTTTCAAGGTGTCTCCTGGCATGTTCTCACTTAAGTACACTTGAAAAACAAGAATTCACTGTGTAAATCATGGAAACGATTGAGTTTCTGGCGGGGAGAGCTTCAAAATACATGCTTTTTAGAGACCCAGAGTGTCAACATGAAGCATTAAGATGATGTGTTCCTTCTTCAGTGCATCTTTATCTTTTATGAAATCTGGAGTCTGATAGATCACCAGAGACAAAAACATCATTTTTAACCTAGATCCCAAATGTCACGTGGAAAAATAGTGCTGTGTCTCCTCTTCATGAATTTACCTTTCTCTTTGTTTATGAATTATGGGAATTTGTTTGCAGAGAAAACATAATGCTCTATTAACTTGAACATGATGGCTTTTACTCAGAAATGTGAGAACTGAAAAGAAAAAAAAGAGCATTCAATCCTTTAAGATATAATCATTCAACAAGTTTTGATATATGCTCAAAGTGGCATAAAATGCCACTTTACATGGGGAAAGGATCACCAGATAACTAAAAGTGAGGCTTTCATCAGTATTTCATCAGTATTTCACCTCCCCTATCTGACTCAGGACCCCTGATCTGGTCCATCAAAGTGCATGTTGAATCCTCAATGGGGAAATTTTATGTAACATCAGTGTAAATAGAGATGGGTGAAGCTATCTATTGGGATTTTTTTCCCTAAAAATTACTCAGAAATTCTCTCTGAATTGGCAGCCTAGAAAATAAAATACATTCCTACAGATTTCTGTAATTATAGGTGAAAATGATTCTGTGTCCAAGAGGGCAGCCAAAAAAGGACATACAGTCCAGATGGCATCAAACCTCTTCTTCCTGAGATCTGGAGGATAAAAGTGCAGAAACCAAAAGAGTAAGTTAGCCAAGAAGACATAACATGGCAGAAAAAAATGGCTTTTTCAAATGTTCAAGATAGCTATTTTTAAATATGTAATATAGTTTCTTTTTTCTTATTTTTTTTTTTTGCGGTATGTGGGCCTCTCACTGTTGTGGCCTCTCCCGTTGTGGAGCACAGGCTCTGGACGCGCAGGCTCAGTGGCCATGGCTAACGGGCCCAGCCGCTCCGCGGCATGTGGGATCTTCCCGGACCAGGGCACGAACCCGCGTCCCCTGCATCGGCAGGCGGACTCTCAACCACTGCGCCACCAGGGAAGCCCTGTAATATAGTTTCTTGATGCAATTCCTTGCCTTGTGCATATGTTAATAGTTCTTAATTCCTGAGAAGTTTAAGACAGATTAAATTGTATGCAAACCCGTTCCAGGCCATGGACATGTGGTTGAGTTTTTCTGATCATTGTTATAAAGGTTTTTGCAACAACAGACTAAGGAGGCACTCAGATTCCATCCTAAGCACCAGAGTTGCGTCCAGCCGCAGCTGCATGGGACCAGCTGCAGCTGCGAGCAGTTGACCTTGGTTTGCTCTGGTCTTCCCTCTTGCAAGGAACATGCGAACGTATTGGTCCTAAGGAATGGGATTAAGGCAGTGCCTTGGACTCTGGGACCAAAATGGCAGGATGTCCTGGGGAAGTTGAGACTTGCTCTGTCTCTCAAACTCTGATTCCCCACGAAGAACAAATCTGGCTGGACCCAGCTGAGTCCAGTGTCTACTCAGCTGTCCTTCAGAAACAACACTGATGGAGAACACTGTTCATGCCTCTATCTACCCATCCTCAGCCAACAAGTGCTGCTGAAGGCCTGCTGTGTGCCAGGAGGTGTGTTAAGTGCTGGGGATAGAATATCCAGTAAGAAAGGCCCCTGCTCTCAAGGAGCTGGGATGAGAGTTACCCCAGACCTGGTGCACTGGGAGAACATGGTAGAGACGTTGGCCAGTGTGGGGGGTTCATGTGGCTCCCCACAAAGTCCCAGGTGAGGCAATCAGTGTTTGAGACCTTGATATTTTTAGATATACTTTAAAAAAATTATTTACTTTTGGCTGCACTGGGTCTTCGTTGCTGCGCGTGGGCTTCCTGTACTCGCGGCGAGCGCGGGCTACTCTTGGTTGCGGTGCGCAGGCTTCTCATTGCGGTGACTTTTCCTGTTGCAAAGCATGGGCTCTAGGTGCGCGGGCTTCAGTAGTTGCAGCACTTGGGCTCAGTAGTTGTGGCGCACGGGCTTAGTTGCTCCACGGCACGTGGGATCCTCCCAGACGAGGGCTCGAACCCATGTCCCCTGCATCGGCAGGTGGATTCTTAACCCCTGCGCCACCAGGGAAGTCCCGAGACCTTGATTTTTGATGGATGGGCAAGATTTACCTTTAGTTTGTAGGTGGCAAGCACATCACAACAGAAGGAAGAGCAAAATGGGAGGTGTGAAATGCACAGGTGATTTGGGAAAGCGCTTGTGGTGTGGTGCGTCCAGGATGCAGGGCAAATGTAAAGGGTGGGAGTCGCGGTCCTGCAGCGCCCGTGCGGGCCACGTGTGGGAGCTTTCACTGTCCACCTCCGCAGTCAGTGGGGGTCTGGGAGAGATTCAGAGCAGGGGGAGGCATGGCCTGCTTGGGGCTTTAGGGAGATGCCTCCTATCTGTGGTGTGGAGGGGAACTGTGACCAGGGAGGCTGGGCGAGGCTGTCCAGGAAGAAGCTGGGAGGAAACGAACTCAGAAGCGATGGCAGCAGGACTGGGGCCGAGGGTGGGGTTCCGGAGATGTTTCAGGGAAGGAATCTTCGGGACCTTGAGAGCGATCAGACGTGAAGGGTGAGGTAGGAGGGAACGTGGGGGCTGACGAGGGAGGGGTTGGCTCTGGCAACGGGAGACCAGACAGGATGAGATTGCACTTGGACCTGGGGCACGGGCGGGGCCTGGAGCATGTAAGTGAGACGCTGAGACAGGGGCAGGGCAGAGAGGCCTGGGAGCCACAGAGACACCCCGGTCCTGAGCAGAAGTATCGTGTTAAATTGAGAGGAGAATCCCTCAAAGTGGAACATCGGAGTGGATGCCAGGCCCTGGGCAATGGCTCCTGGCCGTTCTGTCCATGACCCTCCTGGAGACCACAGCTCTTGGTGTCCCGAACTCCGTCACCTCCCGTTCTCTTGGTGGATCAGTGGCAGGGAAGGGTGTGACCTCCAGCTGAGCGCCGCTGTCAGAGTTGTCCTTCCCGGCAGTTGCGAGGGATCTGCAGGAGGTTGGGACACTCCCAAGGGGAAGGCTGTCCGCCAGGGAGAACATAGGGCGATGTGGCCACCACCAATGGCTCCTCTCGCTCTGCCTCCCGGTCTGGACCAGACCCCAGGAAGCATTCCTCGGTCAAGGTGAGACAGGGACCACATCAAAGAAGCGAGAGGACGCCCCGCGCATCTGGACGGGCAGCTTCCCGCGTACGGAGAGACTGTGGGTTCCAGAGACGGGAGTCGAGCTGAGCTAGGCCCTCATGGCTTCCCAGGCGAATGGCCACGCTTGCTCTGGGCTGAAAGGACTTTCCCCAGAGAATCGGTGATGAGTGAGCTCCCTCTCGTGACTTCGAGCCTGAGCCGAGCCAAAGACCACAGGTGGATCTCCTTTGCAACCAGCTTCACGGGAAAGAACCCAGGGAAGGAAGATCGAATGGGCGTGTGATGCTGCAGGCACGGGGAGAGGGGTACAGCCTCGTCCCCGAGGCCCAGACACCGCAGGCAGGGCTCGGCCCCTCACACGGCCGCCCCCTCCTCACAGGAACTGCCCACATCTAGAACGTGTCCGCCCTCTATCCGCGTCTCGTTCCCACAGCTCCGACTAGGCTTCCCACACGTCAGTGAGACCCTGTTACTGTTCCCCTCGCAGGGCCTGGCCAAACTGGCTCTTTACCTGCCTCTAGCAGTGCAGGCTCTGCTGGTGCACGCTCTCCGCCTGTGTGGGCAGAGTTCTTACAGATTTCAAAGGAGAGGAGGGAAGTGTAGTTTATTTGCTTACAAAGTTGCCAGTCCTCCTACTTGTAGACTTTGGGCTCGGAGTAGGAGAGGGAATAAGGTGTGAACACTGTACCCTCATGCAAGTGGATGCTGCCGAGCCTGGGAGGGGTACCAGTAGTTGGCAGATGTCGCAGGACTCCACGGTGGCTTCACAGAGGGTCCGTCGGGGCTGGGTCTTGAGGTGAGAATAGGATCCCCAAGTTGCAAGTGTGGCAGTGCATTCCGGGAGGAGGCGACGGTGTGGGCAAAGACGAAGGTGAGAAAGTGAAAGCTCGTCCAGGGGACGCCAGTGCCCCTCTTCCACCAGAAGGGAGGCTTCTGGGGGAGAGGCCAGGAAGAGTATTGAGACGACGAGCCTGGAAGAGTGGGCTGGGGAGGGCCGGGTGCGCTGAGTGCTGCACTGCAGAGCTTGGCCTCTGCCGGGTAGACAGTAGGACGCCCGTGGAGGGGCTGAGCTGGAGAGGGACCCTCTGACCCAGGCTCCCTTGAGGGGAATTTTCCTGGCCCAGGGGCCATGCTGCACTGGAGACAGAGGCCCAGGGTGGGGGGGGGGGGAGCGGAGCCGCAAACCAGTGAGTGCGGCCAGCAAGCGAGAGGACAGATCTGCAGTGAGATGCTGGCAGTAGGGGTTGAAGGGAGGCTTTGCACTGGAGGCGCAGAGGGCCCCGTCCCCATCCTTTGGAAGTGCTGAGGTCCCAGGACTCCGGCAGAAAGTGCACTGAGACTTAGTTACAGGGAGCTGGAGCCTGTCTGCCTGGGGAAGAGGCACCTTGGAGCTCCTGTCATGCCCGTGGTCACGGAGGAGGGGAGTGTGGTATCTGCCCCGCGTGCCCTGCCTGCTCTCTGGAACGGATCCCGTGAGCTGAGGGAGGAGCAGGCAAGCGCTGCAGGGCCAGCAACCAGGACAGAGCAGGTGGGGGGGTGGGGGTGGAGGGAGAGGGGAGCCAGGACCCTTGCCTGGCACAGAGGCTCCCAAGGGTCGGCTCCATGCCCTTTCAGCCCGTCTCAATGGGCCAGAGGCCGGAACTGCTACACCTGTTGGCTGCCAAGAAGTTAAAAGCCCCCGTTCCGCCTCTCTGTGCTGATTCTGAACACCGAGCTGGAGTTCTTTCTGCAAAGACGCAGCCCTCTCTCTCTCTTGCAACATTTCCCTGTTATGTTGTGAAGAAGAGGCGGGAGGGGGGACTTCAGGAGCCTGGAGTGACAGATAGTTCTGCAAAGGGGGTCGCGCGCATGGCTGTCACTCGCAGGTGAGAGGGGACCGCTGAGGGGCAGCCACTGCAGTCTTCCACCTTGTGCTTGGGCATCAGGGGAGCCTGGCCCTTGGGGCTCCCAGTGGGAGGCAGGCCTAAGCCACCCAGGTGGGACGCCCGCCTCCAGGGCCGGGGAGGCCTCCGTAAGGGAGGAGCCTGCATCTGGGCACAGCGCCGTACCCTGGCGAGCCCGGTGTGCACGTGTTCAGCTCACACTGCTCCAGGTAGAACCTTCCGTTTGGAGGCAGGTGTCAGCCTCCCCATTTCTGCTGCCCCAACACGGAGGCTGGCTTCCTCATCTTCACTGTGGGTACGTGAGGTGCAGGCCACATTTTCCTGCCATTCTGCAGACTCAGCTGGGGCTGAGTTTCCTCTTTCCAGGGATGGATGGGGGGGCCTGGCTTTGAAGAGGCTTGGGTGAGCCTGTATTTTCTCACCGGGTCCTTATTCTCTAGCCTGAGCCTGCAACTGTGTGGGGGACCCACAGTGAGGATACCAGACGAGATTACGAAGCAGTGAAGAAAATATACTCTGTCCTCCCGCCATGGCACGTGTAGCTCTGTTCATCCAGAAGGCCAGGTGGGAATCTAGAATTCTCAGACACCTGGAGGTTTCGTGAACTCTGCAGCCTGGGGAAAAGCATCCGCCCTTTCCCCACCTCCCTCTTTCCCATCCACAGCTGCATTCAGCCTAGACACCCCAGGTCTGTCTACACCCCTCCCAACAGCTTCCCCTTGGCCACCCCATGGGTCCAGGTTGCACACACCAGGAGGAGAGCATTCCCAGGAGGGAAGCTCAAGCTACTTGGGCTGGAGAAGTGGGATGAGGGCTCCAGGCGGGCGCTCCCCCATTACCCCGTGGGGAAGGCTGTGGACAGAGGAATACCAGGGCAGGGCTCTCTAAAGCTTGACAACTGGGGCAGGAGCCCTGGTTCCCAGAGCCCTGTCGTGGGGATTGAGAGAAAAGCTGAAAGAATATTCCGAGACAGGATTCCTGAGGAATACAACCCCTTCTGTAATACGTCCAGGCCAGCTGTACTTGAGAACTTAACGATTGTGCCCCGTCTCACCAGCCGTATTTCAAAAAGGACAACGGCATCGTGCATTTGGTTCATCTTACTTTCCCCCATTATTTGTATCAACACGTCGTCATGATAGCATCCGAGGCACAAGCATTTCTTTGAGTTTTCGGGTATCCCTCGTGTTGCAGAATCCTGCGTGCCTTTCGGAAGCGGCTGCAGGGGTTTGGCTGTCGAACATGATTCATCCATCAGCTCATTGAAGGGGAGGCATATGTATTTCATGCCGGCCTATAATTTTTTTTCTCCCAAACTTACCACTTTTTTGGTTTGGTTTTGTTTTTCACTTCAGGCAGGTCATTTTTGCTATGCCTCCCTCCCCAACCTCAAAGCTAACAACAAGTATGTTACCTAAAAACCTATTGTTGGGCTTCCCTGGTGGCGCAGTGGTTGAGAATCCGCCTGCCGATGCAGGGGACACGGGTTCGTGTCCCGGTCCGGGAAGATCCCACGTGCCGCGGAGCGGCTGGGCCCGTGAGCCATGGCCGCTGAGCCTGCGCGTCCGGAGCCTGTGCCCCGCAACGGGAGAGGCCACAACAGTGAGAGGCCCGCGTACCGCAAAAAAAAAAACACAAAAAACCCTATTGTTCTTTGTGTATTGTCAAGCCGATCTTTTAGTCACACAGGGTGGACAGGCTGAACCAAAGAGGGCTTGACTATACACAGGTAGGAGCCTCGGCAGCCCCTATGGAAATAAATGGCCCCGGGACACTTAAGAGCAGTTGCAACAATTGAAACGTGGACTCAAGAAGATGATTCCCTCCCGAGCCTCTTAAGGAAGAGCGCGCCCCAGTGCGACCCGTGTTCTGTGGGCGCTGGTCTGGCTGCAGCAATCCTTTCTTTTCTCATTAGGCAGGCAGCTCCTTGAAGCAGCAGCAAAGGGAGAGGAAAGTAGGTACCACAACTGCTTTCATTTTGAGGGTTAGTTTCCTATTGAAAAGTTGAGGCGGGAGGAGGGAGAGGAGAGTGAAGTGTCTCCTGGGGTTGTCAGGGGGCCCCAGACCTGGGCCCCACGAGCTGCAAGCCACGTTGCTGCCTTTCCTTCCTCTTTCAGGACTCGGTAGAAATCAGAGCAGGGGGAGGTGGGGGAGAAACCCGCTTTGGGCACGAGAGCATCTGTCACCCTGACTCTGAGGCGAGGGGACACAGCCAAGGAATTGGGGAGCCCTGTTTCTGTTTGACCTGCAGTTGTCAGGGTTGGCTTTTTTTTTTTTTTTTTTTTTTTTTTTTTTGTGGTATGCGGGCCTCTCACTGTTGTGGCCTCTCCCGTTGCGGAGCACAGGCTCCGGACGCGCAGGCCTAGCGGCCATGGCTCACGGGCTTAGTTGCTCCGCGGCATGTGGGATCTTCCCGGACCAGGGCACGAACCCGTGTCTCCTGCATTGGCAGGCGGATTCTCAACCACTGCGCCACCAGGGAAGCCCCAGGGTTGGCTTTTATCGTTTGTGTCAAAGGAGTGAGAGGTGATCGATTCATGAAACGCAGCAGGCCAGTTAAGGGGAAGCTCCACCCTGGGGTCCTGTGTTCCCACAAGTGCACTCCAGTCCAGTTCCAAAAACTGGGTCATGACTTGAGGCCTGTTGGGCAGGACGGGCATAGAACAAACAGGCTAAGACCCAGGCTGTCTTCTGGAGCCCGGAGCTTCCCTCCTGAGAGACGGCAGCACGTGGCACCTAAAAACCAAAGCAAGGCTCACAAAGAAGAACCCAGCATGTAACACGTCACGCCGGTGCATCAAACGGGAGTAAATCGGCGTGATGGGGAAAAACTAGACAAAACCCCTTCGAGGTGCAGAGAATTGGGTGCCGCGCCCCCCCGGCACCGGGCACTGACATCCAGCCTCTGCGTTAGTCTTCACGCGGATGCCAGGAGGCCGGCACCGTCTCCACACATAGCTGGTGAGGAAACTGAGGCTCAGTCAGTGTGTGACTCATCTGTTGTCCGAGGAGGCTGGTGGCGGGGGCACCGTCGAGGATGTCAGGTCAGCTCAGGTCCGTCTGACTCCAGGCCTGTGCAGCTGACCCCTCCATCCGCTGGGCCTGGCAGAGGGTGTTCTCTGAGCAGACTGGGAGGAGAGAGGGAGAGGGTCACGTGGGCCGAGGACCAAGCCATGGTTTGAGGGTGGTGAGGAACGGTTGGAGAGGACGTCTTGTCCAGGGCAGAGGAACTAAGATGGTGGAGGAGAGGAGAAGCCAGAGGGCAGTGCCAGGCCTACCACGGTGGCAGGAGAGGAGGGCTGGCCCTCAGGGTTGGGGAGCAAGTTAGAAGGGTTCCGCAGGCATCAGAGCCGCAGCTGTGCCGTGGGGAAGCGGTGCCTTTGAGGGGCAAGGAGAGTCCGCAGGCCTGGCGACAGGAGGGAAAATCAAAGATCTGGGCCTGGAGGCTGGCGGATGACAGTCCCTCCCACTGAAATGGGAAAATTCAGGAAAGGGATTCCTAGGCGTGGAGCTCAACTGGTTTGGCTTCGATGTATCAATACAGAATTTCAGGGAGCAGCTGCTCTCCTGGGTGTCATGTCTCGTGAACAAGTAAAGGTGTCACAGCGGAGTCCAGCACACAGGCAGCTGGACGCATGGGTGCGGGGCCACCCCAGGGAGGGGAGAGGGGAGGGGGAGAATCTAGTAGCCCTCCGAGGAGGCCAGGAGAAAGTGTTTAGATGTCCACGGCCCGTGCTGAGGAAGATGCTACGTCGCAGCAGAAACCTCTAGCAAATAAAACAGCCACCTTCTAAAAGATTATCTAAAGAACACCCACCGAGTGTGGATTCTTTGGGGGGCGGGGGTGGGGGGGGTTTATTTTTTACAGTAGCTCCTTGTTGGTTATCTATTTTAAATATAGCAGTGTGGGGCTTCCCTGGTGGCGCAGTGGTTGGGAGTCCACCTGCCTATGCGGGAGACGCGGGTTCGTGCCCTGGTCCGGGAAGATCCCACATGCCACGGAGGGGCTAAGCCCGTGAGCCATGGCCGCTGGGCCTGTGCGTCCGGAGCCTGTGCCCCGCAGCGGGAGAGGCCATAGCAGTGAGAGGCCCGCATACCGCAAAAAAAAAAAAAAAAAAAAAAAAATATAGCAGTGTGTACGTGTCAATCCCAAACTCCCAATCTATCCTTCCCCCAGTAACCATAAGTTCATTCTCTTAAGTCCATGAGTCTACTTCTGTTTTGTAAATAAGTTCATCTGTATCATTTTTTTTAAGATTCTGCATATAAGCGATATCATATGATCTTTCTCTTTCTGTGTCTGACGTACTTCACTTAGTGTGATAATCTCCAGGTCCATGCATGTTGCTGCAAATGGCATTATTTCATTCTTTTTATGGCCGAGTGATATTCCATTGTGGAAGATGGGCTGGACCCAGGGGATGGCCAGTGGCTTTGAGTCGTTGGATGGGTGGTTGAGCTATGCTGCCCTCAAAGGCAGGAGGTGAGACTGCCCAGCAGACGGCAGTGAAGGGTGACGACAGGTCAAGAGTGAATGCAACTTTGAGTCTGGAAATAAGACGCTCATCTACACGGGGTCACTCAGTTAAAGCCTTAATGCCCGTCGAAAGAAGTGGATTTAAATCAGAGGGTGGCAGGGAATCATGGGAGCATTTTCGAGAATGAAACAATGCAGTCAAAGCAGCATGCGTGGGACGCAGTTGTGGTTTTGTGCTCATTTACACTGAAACGGGTGCTCACGCGAATGGGCCTTGAGTGAGAGCTGGGCCACCAGCATAGAGAAGGGGAGTGTAATTTGTGTAAAGTGTCTCAGTTAATATTACTAGAGCTTTCATGGCCAGTTAAAATGGATCGTTAATCTTTTTTGCGGACCTTCTTGGTTTCTCTCCACCGTCCTGTTGGAGAATGATGGTAGGGGAAATGCGACTTGAAATATTTGGGGCACTTGTTGGGTTTGCTTGAGTCGACACTGGGCCCCCATCATTCATACCCAGAGAAGACTTAACACCGTGGGAATCACGATGGAGACTTGAGAGAGAAAATGTAGCACCGCCAAATTTACAAAAGCAGGCGGAGTCCTCTAGACGGTGGTCACAGGAAATGAACAGGCAGTCTGGTCATGGGGGAGAGGACAGGCTATATGGTGGCTGAACCCAGGACCTCCCGGCGGTGTGTTTTTTATTTTTAAAATTTTATTAATTAATTTTTTTATTGGAGTATAGATGATTTACAGCGTTGTGCTAGTTTCAGGTGTACAGCAAAGTGAATCAGTTATACATATACATACATCCACTCTTTTTAGATTCTCTTCCCATAGAGGTCATTACAGAGTATTGAGAAGAGTTCCCTGTGCTCCACGGTAGGTCCTTCTTAGTTACCTATTTTATATACAGCCGTGTGTATATGTCCATCCCAGTCTCCCAATGTATCCCTCCCCCTCCCCCTTCCCCCTTCCCCCCCCTGCCCCCAGTAACCATAAATTTGTTCTCTGTAATACATCTGTGACTCTTATTTCTGTTTCATAAATAAGCTCATTTGTACCATTTTAGGATGGAGCTTTGCTGATGGTCACGGCCGTGTACTCTGATGTAATCATCCCGGCTGACAAGGGTGAAGTGACGATACTGGCCCTGCTCCCACCTCCCCGGGACGGGCTCTGTCCCCCTTGAACCTATCACCAAGGAAAGACTGTAGCACGCCACCTCTATCTGTTAGCACCGCGATGTCCTCCTCCAGATAGGGTCCGAAGGGTCCAAAGGGATGCCATTCTCTTTCTCTTTCTTCCTTTCCAGTCACTTTAGAGCGGTTCTCCCCGGCCTTGAGGAGGTGTCCTGAAAAGAGGACCAGGCTTTGTTAAAGAAAGTGCGTTATCACACAAAGCACTGATTGCCTGAAAGGCTCACAGCAGTTTTATTGCCCTGAGGAGAGTTTCACTTTTACGAGCAGGAGTAAATTTATCATCCCTGAGTTTTGTGCTCCTTGGGGATAAACTTGTCATCGGTGGGTAGGAGGGTTGCTGGTTAATGAGCACAGCCGCCGTCCTCGGAGTGCAGCCAAGTGACAGGAAAGTGGGTGTCAACCGCTAGCGGGGAATTTATTCAATTCTCCAGAGGGCTCAGTTGGTTCTATTTAAGCTTATCTGACAGAGCCTTGATTCTTTGAGCAGATTTACAAGGCTTGGCCAAATTCTACGACTCTCACCATACTTTTTAATTAAGACAAAGGATCCCATACGTTCTGTGTCTGCCACGTCTTTCGTCACCGTGGGGAACGCTTCACAAATGAGACTGTTCATATGAACCTCTGGAAGGGGGCATCTTATGTCATAGCTTCCTCACCCTCGAGTGGGAGACAAACTTCTTTTTTTCTGGGTGACCGTCGTTCTCTTTCCTTCCAAATGACAAAGGAGCACGGGTGTCGTCTAACGTACATTTCAGTTGTACATCTAGGTGAGCCAAAAGTGTGGAAAAGCCTGTCCGGCAGCCTGCCTGCATTTAATTAAAGCTTAGCCTTTGAAGGCAGAAAGCAGTAGGTACCAGCAGATCATAAAAGTACAGACACACTTTTCCACCAATGGCTGAGACTCATGTTTTCACCTAGAAACTGTCCTCAGACTGACCTAGAGGCATCTGCATTTCCGTGACGTCATTTCAGTTCTGTACTGTCAGGAAACCACGTGTACCAGGAATTGCATTTCTTTACCTAAATACCATACCAGGTGTTCTCTGACTTTAGAAATGGGTGGAAAATATAGGGCGTCACTAGAAGGGATTTTTCAACTCATTTGCCTAAGATGTGATATTTTCAGTCTGTCTTTTTTTAAAGCTTTCAGTGATGTTGATTTTATAATACAGAAGTGCTGATACCAAACATTGGGTTTGCCTGGGAAACGTGGTCCACCAGGGTCCTGGGTCTTCCAATACACTCACTTTCAATGGCACCATTCAGGCACGGAAACTTTGCTCGGCACTTTGAGGTTTTCCACCCTAAGCTCTCAGTTCCCCACCCTGGGGGCCATTCCCCCAGGACCTTCCCTTCCAGGTACAGACAGTGGCACTGTGATCTTGGAGCAGCTCTTGGCCCCCAGACACTCACCTCTTTACTCCATCGCTAGTCAAGGTGACGAGGACACAGTGCCTTTGGCCCCTTCTTCCTATTCCGTCCAGTGTTTCCTCCTGCCGTCTCCTCCTCCTTGCTTCTCTCCTCCTGTTCATCTATCCACCGTGTTCCCTCCTCCGTGCCTCTGTGGGCTGAACCAGCTCCTATGCGTTGCTTGGTGAGCCCTGCATGGAGATTACCTGCGCATCTCCGAGGCACAGCCTGGGGTAGAGAGGGCAGAGCACAGAGCCTGGCACCAGGAGAGCAGACCTCCAGGCCCACTCCTAGCTGTCCCTGTGGCCTCCACGCCTGGGGGTACCACAGCCACTCTCTTCACATCCACAGAGAGAGGGTAGAAAGAGATGCCACCCAAAGCCTCTTCCTTCTCTCACTTTCTCACCCCCCTGCCATGCACACGTTGCCCCAGGCTGGCTTCTTGGGAACATTTGGTTAGAAACTAACAGTTGAATACTCTGTAATGACCTATATGGGAAAAGAATCTGGAAAAGACTGGATATATGTATAGGTATAACTGATTCACTTTGCTGTACCCCTGAAACTAACACAGCATTGTAATTCAACTCTACTCCAACAAATATTAATTAAAAAAGAGAAGAGGCTTCCCTGGAGGCACGGTGGTTAAGAATCCGCCTGCCAATGCAGGGGACGCGGGTTCGAGCCCTGGTCCGGGAAGATCCCACATGCCGCGGAGCAGCTAAGTCCGTGCGCCACAACTACTGAGCCTGCGCTCTACAGCCCGCGAGCCACAACTACTGAGCCCGTGAGCCACAACTACTGAGTCCACGTGCCACAACTACTGAAACCTGCACACCTAGAGCCCTTGCTCTGCAACAAGAGAAGCCACTCTAATGAGAAGCCTGTGCACTGCAACAAAGAGTAGCCCCTGCTCACCGCAACTAGAGAAGGCCTGCGTGCAGCAATGAAGACCCAATGCACCCAAAAATAAATTTTAAAAAAAGAAGAAGAAGAAGAAACTACCAGTTGGGAGTGGGAGAGGGTTCACATAGCCCAAGGTGTCCTGGAATGATATCCAGTGACATTCCGTCTTTTACATCTTCCCTGTTGGTCTCTGCAGACCGTGCGACTATCGCAACGGAGGGTGCTGTCTGTGGGTGTTTTCTCGATATCTGCAGATACTTGAACTGGCATCATCAAAGAAGTTTCACTCAACAAAAACGTGTGCTCAGTTCATATATACCGAAACTATTTTATGATTTTTTTCTCAGGAGATTGAGGTTTTTTAATGTCACATATCAGAGAGCATCATGTGGGCGTGACAGTGGTGTGCAGGATTTTTGTAGATTGTTCTGTGGGAGAGCTTGCTTGCTCAGGGTGACAGTAGATCGTTCTGACTACAGTCAGCCTGTGGTCAAGTTTATGTTCACTCGAGTGAGCTATTCACTTCCTAGATTCTCTGCAGCCAACTTAAATATTTAACCCCACCTTATTGAGTGAACAGTTGTTGCAGGCAAAAAAAAAAAAAAAAAAATGCAGATTGGTGTTGAATATGGTGTTTTAAAAAACAATATTTTGGGGCTTCCCTGGTGGCGCAGTGGTTGGGAGTCCACCTGCCGATGCAGGGGACACGGGTTCGTGCCTCGGTCTGGGAGGATCCCACATGCCGTGGAGCGGCTGGGCCAGTGAGCCATGGCCGCTGAGCTTGTGTGTCCGGAGCCTGTGCTCCGCAACGGGAGAGGCCACAGCAGTGAGGCCTGCATA
The DNA here is from genome assembly GCF_026419965.1 of Kogia breviceps. Classification (NCBI taxonomy): domain Eukaryota; kingdom Metazoa; phylum Chordata; class Mammalia; order Artiodactyla; family Physeteridae; genus Kogia; species Kogia breviceps. Next base: position 10,546,955 of record NC_081320.1, read on the forward strand.
CCAAAAAAAAAAAACCCAATATTTTGCATGCATACCATTGCATCCCTATACTGTCCCAGATAATTGAGGCTTAAGGACAGATATTTCATGACCTGTGAGGGTGCTCTAGACGCAGACTGCAGAGAAGAGGCAAAAGATGAACACACAGCAGTCGAACCAACGTCTGACACCCCTGGAAGAACAAAGCCAGAGCGTGAGGCTTTGGAGATGGCAGAGGCCAGAGCCTTTATGTGTGACAACCAGGAAGAGTAGGACAGGGAGGAGATGTGGCCCTCTGCCACGGCACCGCTAGTTGTCAGGCAGTAGAACTGTGACCACAGAGCCCCTGGACCCTCACGCTGGGCTTCCTCCTGGACTCCTCCCAGATGACCAGATTCACGGAAAATCCACCACCTCGGCCAGAGCCACCTGGGAGGTAAGACTGACGAAGCCTCCGGTGCGCCGCCGTGGCCGGCGTGTGGAATCATGCTCGTGGCTTGCTGTAAATCACACCCTCTTTGCTGGAGGGAGCTGGCTTCTCTGTGACTCAGTTTCCCCGAATACCAAGCAGAGGTCAAGGCTGTTGATGACTTAGGATTTTCCCACCACTGTGGCCCTCTGCCCTCCACTCCACTGTGGCTCTGGATCTCGCCTAAGCTCCAGCTCCACATCCAAGCTCACTCAGCAGGTCTGAACCTCACCTGTCGACGGCCTCTGTCCTCCCTCCTCAGCCTCAGAGCCAGGGGACAGTCCGTGACTCTGTCCTGGGACTGCCACTCCAGAGCCAGTGCATCTGTTCCCCTGGCAGCATCTTTCAGAGTCACCCCTTTCCTCTGTTCCAGAACAGAGCGCCTGGCCTTGGTCCACTGGGGGCAAGTCTGATCTCCACTCTGCCAGGATCCAGGGTGTGACCTTGGGCGGGTCACTTGGACCTCTTTTAGCCCAGTGTCCTCTTCTGGCAAAAGAGGAAGAGAATTAGATTACTCCAGAGACCCATCCAGCATCTACACTCTGTGAATCTGTGCCTGGACATTGCCAACAAGCCTGCGATTCTAAACGTGCTTGAGAATGAATCAGCCTGGTCTTCCAAATGCTTGTCTCTCTCCTTCGGGCTCAGCCAGATGAACCTTCTCAGAGCCCCTTGTCCTACGTGTCCCTCCCTGGATAAGTTTCCAGCCCTAAGTCTCTCTATCCTTTGAAATAGGGAGATGACAGAAGTCCAGAAACATGGACTTCTTTTTTTTTTTTTTTGAGAGTGAAAGGGGGCACCATTAAAAATTAAGCTTGAATGACAGGCATAAACCTTGACTGTCCCAGGCAAACCCAGGCATCTGGTTAGACTTTTTTTTTTTTTTTTTTTTTTTTTTTTTTCGGTACGCGGGCCTCTCACTGTTGTGGCCCCTCCCATTGCGGAGCGCAGGCTCCGGACGCGCAGGCTCAGCGGCCATGGCTCACGGGCTTAGTTGCTCCGCGGCATGTGGGATCTTCCCAGACCGGGGCACGAACCCGCGTCCCCTGCATCGGCAGGCGGACTCTCAACCACTGCGCCACCAGGGAAGCCCTGGTTAGCCTATTTTTGAGTCAAGTCCAAAATCCCTTCCTCAATCAAATGGCTCTACCTTGCCTGTCAAGCTTTGCTCTCAGTGTTCGGTCCAGCTGTTCCCTGCCTGCCTCCCTGGATTGTCTCCTCTTCAAAACTGGGCCCTCTTTTCAGTGATGGAAATTAGTCATGAGACAGGCCCCTTGGTGCCAGTCTGCATTCGGACCGTCATTTTCTAAATCAACTAGAAATGATCACAGTTCCTCAGTCTGTTCTCCGGGGAGTTACTTACACAACTGGCAGCAGTCTTTCCAGGTTGGCCGTGAGACAGCAGCCCAGCAAGGATCCTCACTGGGACAAAAACATCCTGAGGTCGTCACCAGCCGGGTCTCCCTGCCTTCCTTGGAAAAGCAAGTAGGATGTTCTGGGGAAAGTGGCCATTCCTGATCCGTGCTGCTCCCCACCCCAGGCCAGGGCACAGGAGCTTCTGCTGACCTGCTCTAACTGGAGGGTTGGCTCAGAGCAAGGCTCTTCCACACCAGGGATGCTGAGCGAGTGCCTGGAACGTTCCCCACGCTTCAGCCCCCAGCGCGGTCCCGGCTTGGCCTCTCTGTCTAAGTGCTCTGGCTGGAGGCACCGTGTAAAGTTCAAGGTCGGCTTTTCTGTAGGTGAGATCCGATGTCGCACCACGTCGGCTATAGAAAATGGTAAGCAGAGCCAAGCTGTCTGCTCAAGAATAAATAGACCCACTTGAATCTCTCCTCCCCAGACCGCAGCCCTTCGGCAGGCTGTCACACCAGCAGCAGCAGTGATGCCCTGGCCGTTCTCCATTTGCCCGGCAGAAGGGCAGACTGTCTGGGGCGAAGCGGATGATACCTTGGCCTGAGGACACAAGCAGAGCCGTTTGGGTACCCGCCGTCTGTCCAACTGGCACGCGCAGGGGCCCATCGGAGTGGATGGCCCAGTTGCAGGGTGGCTGGGGCCCAGGTCGAGAAAACCTCCAGAGGCAGTTCCCCGGGAGGGCCCCACTGACCAGAGGCTGGAGTGCTGCTGGAAGCTTCCTTAGCATTTCTTACCAGCCACCAAGGGGTCACGCTGCCCCCAAATGCACAGGGGAAACTGGGCAGATATGGAGGGAAGGATGCCAAGCCTCCCTCCCACACCCCCCCTCACCACTGTGGTCTGGCGAGATGGAGCTTTTTCTCTGTCTAATGATGTTCTAGGAAATCAGACACATGAGTCTTTCCTGAAACCCAGAGTCCCTGAGCGAGTGACATGGCCCAACCCTTCAGTCTCCCAGGTTTACAAAATACAACTTCTTCCCAGAAACGGGCCTTTTCTCCTAGCCGGATGGAATCCTGGTCTGTTAGGAAAGGAGGGTTTTCACAAGACAATGATGACTTTACCTTAACAGGGGGCCGGCAGAGCCTTGAGGAGAAAGGGGATTTTCCACATCACTGCTCCACTGACTCACCTCCCCTCGAAGGTTGAGAAACACCCCAGCAAGCTGGCTATCTAGTGTTCCTTAAGTTGTCATCGTCACAAAGGTTCTTTCTGCTTGGCTTCTCCCACAGTTTGCCTCACCCGGCTCGCTCCCTCCGTGGGACTCGGCCCAGGAAGCAGCATCCCGTTGGGGGAATGGCCCACGCATCCTTGCAGGGCCTTTGTGCGTCTTCGTGCTTTCGAGAAGGCCTCTGCTCCCCCAGCCCCGACCAGCGCTCACCATGGCAACCCCAGCATAGGGGCAGGGCGTTTGCAGGGGACTGTCCCCACCTCGCAAGCGGCTGGCAGAGGCAGTTGGAGCCTGTCAAGTGGGAGAGAAGGGGTTTTTCCCTTTTTCCTGCATTCGAACTGCTCTTTCTTCCTTTTCTCCACATGCGTAGGTAGCAGCTGGTTTAAGCACCAAACCCAGCAGCCGGAAGGTAATCGCAAGCACCTCCCACTGAGTGCAGGGAAAACTGCGATGTCCTGCTTTCTGTTTGGCGGCCCTTTTCCTACCCGAGGACCCCATCGTGGCCCCTTGCCTTTGAGAGTGCCCTGGGCCCCAGGGCAGGAAGCAGGAGCAAACATCCTGTGTGTGCGCCACGCGTGCCTGCAGCCCCTGCTCGGACATCTGCAGCCACTCACGGGCTCAGGCTTCCCACCCAGAGGAAGAGGGTTACCATCTGGGGCTTGACTGCATTTCCAAACCCAGTCCCTCACGAACAGCGTCGGTCCCTGCTCCCAGTTCCTGGAGCCCAGATCATTAAGGGTAGCGGGGTCAGCGGTGGTGAAACGCCGTCCTGTTTCCCCTGTTCTTTTCCTGCTACCTTCTCTGCTCCTCGCGAGCCAGAGCCACACAGAAAGAAGCGAGCGTGCGGCTGACATGGTTCCAAGGTAGCTGGTCTGCAGTATTCACTGAGGACCCGTTATGGGCCAGGTGATGTTTTTCTGGGACCTGGCTCGTTTGAAGAATATATTTCGGGTTTCTTAGAATATATATATTTAATAAGGGAAAAGAGCGACAAGTGGCAAAGAAATCAAATTTCAGACGTAGCGTTACAGCCATCAACGGGTTTTCCCTCATTCCTGTACCTCTGTGCCACTGAGGCCCTGGAATGCCTGCTTCCCTTCATTCCTGGTTCTCTTCCCACGAGTTCAAGCTCATGCCAAGGCTCTGCAGGGCTCATCTCAAACCACCCCCAATCCCAAATCTCAATGACAGTTATCTCTCCTGATGAAACTTTAATTTTGGAAAGGAATCTTTGGTGCATAGGAGTAACTTTTTAACTCAAGGAACTAAATATCCAATGGTTGGAATTTCAGGCTCCCCGATAGGTCAACAGAAGGGTTATTTCGTTGACTTGTCTTCACGTACCTACCACAACCCCTCTTCAGAAACATCTGTGAGTGGCTATTATGTGTCAGGCACTGGAGGTGCTAATAGCAATAAGACCCTCACCCTCAATTCCTTGACTAATAGATGAGACCCCAATAAGCAAGCACGTTGGAGTGGGTTACGTGCTGAGACGGAGGAAATTGGGGGTGTTAACAAAGCACTCAGCTGGGGTGCCCAACTCAGCATGGGTTTAGAAAAGACTTGCCAGAGGAGGTGGCATTCGTGCTAAGTTTCTGCAGGAAATCAAATTTAACCGGCTGTGTGGGTTCCACCGTGCTTACTGGTGGGGTCAGTGTGAGAAGTTGTGTTCCGAGTTTTCCAATTATAGAGTGTTTCGGTTGCACTGATGCATGTCTTGCGAGCTGGCTGCCACAGTAGGGGACCTAGACAGCTGCCTCTTCAGGGGAGAGGTCTCCAGAAGCTTCCATTCTTGTTGGCCATGCACGTTTCCCCAGTGTGCTATAGCTATCTTGAATTCCAGCATTCAGTATTCCTTCCTTTGGCTTGGAAGCCTACCCTAACTTCCAGAGATTAATGTCAGTGTTGGGGATCTCTGAGAGGGAATGCGGCAGAAGCCATCATCAGCTAACAGTTGCCCTAGAATTGTTCTGTGAGCACAGCCTCCAGACCAGGGGCCAGAGACAGAGAGTGAGGCAAGGGGTAGGGGATTAGGAGGAGAAAGGAAGAAGGATTTCCTGTCCTGCGGCCAGAGGGCATGCTTTGTTGTCTGACATTCTGTACTTTGCCCACCTCCTCCACAAAGGGGAAATGGACCAAAGCTTTCCTGGCCAAGCGCCATCATGTGCAAACTCTACACGTGCCTGATTACTTAAGAGGAGCATATGATCCTGCTCTGCCCTTGACACTTCTTTATCAAGCATCTAAATCAACATCTTAAGTGGAGAACCAGCTGGAGAGCAGAAATCCCGTGTTCAGAACGGCAGCACGCTTCCCCAAGTGTGGAGATCTCTCATTCTTGGTCCTGCAGGCCTGTCCTGGGACATGTGAAAGAGGTTCTTGCCCGAACACTCTCCCCTCCATGTCTTCTGTGCACAGCTCAAGGGGCAGATTTCATTTCAGGCTGTTCTAGAAGACAGGGCCGAAAGTAAGAGAGGAAACCGCTGGAGACAAATTAAAAAATTGGAAGAATTTGGTGAAAGCCATCTGTAGGAAAATAAGAGCAAAATTTGACCCTAGGGAACTAGAGTTAGTGGGAGGAGAAAACAGGGCCAGGCCCCAAACTTGTCGTTTTGCCATTTAAATAAAGAGGTCAAGATGCTGAAGTGCCCAGGAGAATTTTCTTGAGTGACTTACCCAGAATATGGAGAAATTCTATCAGGGCATTTCAGTGCTATGAGTCTGGGCTACTAGACATTAACAGAACTACCAAGTGGCTTTTCCAGAACACAGTGAAGGGGACATTAGCACTAAAGTTATATGGGGGCTCATGCTGAATGGAATGGGGCTGAGAAAGGAGGCAAAGCTCAGCACTCACACCCAGGCAGCAGCCCCTGACTGCAACCAAGAACATTTGTGCCCTGATTGAAACTGGAAATGTTATGAGACTTGATGATTTCTGCTCCCTGGACCTGCCCAACTCTTCCTCTTGCCCTGACTGAATTTTAGCTGATCTCTTTGGGGTCAATTTTATATTCAGAACTCTACTGAAACACACACACACGCACACGTGCACACACACCACAGTTATCAACTTTGAGAGAGGAAAAAAGAAAAAAAATTAGTTAGCTCTACCCCCTTCCTCTCCTAGGACCCAGCAAGATCCCTAGCACACAGTCAGCTCTCAGGAGGTAAGGAGGGGGAGGAGAAAGGGAGGAAGGAGGGAGAAACTTAGTTTTGGAATAAATGTCAGGAAAATGGCCAGCATGAAGGTACCAGTCAGTTCAATTGCTGCTTCTTCTCCGAGTCTCCTGATGGAATGTTTTTGCCTTTGGGAAAATCTTTCCATCTCTATCTCTTCTAGGACTGTGAAAAGGACAGAATGGGGATGAGACAACTTGATGTGTTCTTGAAACAGACATCATAAAAATGTTTTCATGGGCTTCCCTGGTGGCGTAGTGGTTGAGAGTCTGCCTGCTGATGCAGGGAACGAGGGTTCGAGCCCTGGTCCGGGAAGATCCCACATGCCGCGGAGCGGCTGGGCCCGTGAGCCATGGCCGCTGAGCCTGCGCGTCTGGAGCTTGTGCTCCGCAACGGGAGAGGGAAAAAAAAAGTTTTCATGAGTGACTACAAATGTGCTTGAAACAATATAGAAAGGCAAATCAAATAAATAGTCTCATCAAAGAAACAGTAAATGCAAGCAACCAGATAGAAATATTAGAACTTAAAAATACAATAACTGAAATAAAAATCTCAGTAGATGGAGTCAACAGCAGGATTGAACTGGATGAAAATGAAAATATAATCAAATTTGTGGAACACAGATAAAACAGTGCTGAGAGGGGAACTTATAGTTTACATGAAATAGAAGAAAAGTTTCAAATCTATAACCTAAGCTACCACCTCAAGAACCTAAAATTGAGAGCAAAATAAACCCAAAGACAGCAGAAGAAAAGAAATAATAAAGATAAGAGCAGGAATCAATGAAATTAAAAACAGGGAAAAAATAGAGAAAAATAATGAGGCAGAGTTGGATCTTTGAAAAAAATCAACAAAGTTGTTAACCCTTTAAAAGTCTAACAAAGAAAGGGCTTCCCTGGCAGCGCAGTGGTTGAGAGTCCGCCTGCCGATGCAGGGGACACGGGTTCGTGCCCCGATCCGGGAGGATCCCACATGCCGTGGAGCGGCTGGGCCCGTTAGCCATGGCCTCTGAGCCTGCGCGTCCGGAGCCTGTGCTCCGCAATGGGAGAGGCCACAACAGTGAGAGGCCCGTGTACCACAAAAAAAAAAAAAAAAAGTCTAACAAAGAAAAGACACAAATCACTAACATCAGGAATTAAATAGATGACATTGGTAAACACCCTGCAGACATCAAAATGATAATAAAGGATTACTGAGAAAGTTCTACACACATGAATTAGACAACTTAGATGAAATGGACCAATTCCTCAAAAACACAAATCACCATACTCAATATGAAATAGACAATTTGAATAGCCCTATAACTGCTATGGAAATTGAATTTATATTTAAAATTCTAGAAAAAGAAAACCTCAGTCTCCAGAATTCACTGGAGAGTTCTACTAAACATTTAAATAAGAATAATTCCACAGAATCTCTTCCAGATAGTGCAAGAGGAGGAAATAAATTCATTTTATGAAGCTAATGTTGACCTAATATCACACCAGACAAAAACAGAACAAAAAAGGAAAAGTACGGACCCATATCCCTTATGAATATAGACACAAAAGTTTCTAACAAAATATTAGGAACTAAATATATTTTTAAAATTATATACCATGACCAAGTGTGGTTTGCTCCAAGGATGCAAGACTGATTCAGTTTCCTAAAATCATTCAATTTAGTTATCCATATTAATAGGCAAAAGACAAAAAAAAAATCACATGATCATATCAATTGGTACCAGAAAAAGCATTTGACAAAACGCAACACCCATTTGTGATAACTCTCAGACAAACAGGAAGAGAGTGAAACCTCCTCAACTTGGTAAAGAGCGTCTACAAAAATCCTATAGCTCAGTGGTCCTCAAGCTTTTTGGCACCAGGGACCAGTTTTGTGGAAGACAGTTTTTCCACAGACCGGGGACAGTGGGGGAAGGGGTGGTTTCAGGATGATTCAAGCACATTACATTTATTGTGCACTTTATTTCTGTTATTATTACATTGTAATATATAATAAAATAATTATACAACTCACCATAATGTAGAATCAGTGGGAGCCCTGAGCTTGTTTTCCTGCAACTAGATGGTCCCGTCTGGGGGTGATGGGAGACAGTGACACCCAAAGTGTGTTGTTTATGTCCCGTCTACTCTGTAAGATGCAGCTTAATTGTAACTTGCCACTCACTGATAGGTTTTTTTTTAATATAAATTTATTTATTTATTTTTGGCTGCATGGGGTCTTCACTGCTGCGTGTGGGCTTTCTCTAGTTGTGGCGAGTGGGGGCTACTCTTCGTGGCAGTGCATGGGCTTCTCAATGCGGTGGCTCCTTTTTTTGTGGAGTATGGGCTCTAGGCGAGCAGGGCTTTAGTAGCTGTGGCACGTGGACTCCAGAGCACAGGCTCAGCAGTTGTGGTGCACGGGCTTAGTTGCTCCACGGCTTGTAGGATCTTCCTGGACCAGGGCTTGAACCCATGTCCCCTGCATTGGCAGGTGGATTTTTAACCACTGCACCACCAGAGAAGTCCCACTGATAGGGTTTTTGTTTTTTTGTTTTGTTTTTTTTTTTTGTGGTACGCGGGCCTCTCACTGTTGTGGCCTCTCCCGTTGCGGAGCACAGGCTCCGGCTCAGCGGCCATGGCTCACGGGCCCAGCAGCTCTGCGGCATGTGGGATCTTCCCGGACCGGGGCACGAACCCGTGTCCCCTGCCTCGGCAGGCGGATTCTCAACCACTGCGCCACCAGGGAAGCCCCACTGATAGGGTTTTGATGTGAGTCTGCCAGCAATTGATTTATTATGGTCTCTGTGCAGTCAAACCTCTCTGCTAATGATCATCTGTATTTGCAGCCACTCCCCAGTGCTAGCATCACTGCCTCAGCTCCACCTCAGATCATCAGGCATTAGATTCTCATAAGGTGCATGCAACCTAGATCCCTCACATGCGCAGTTCACAGTAGGGATCATGCTCCTATGAGAATCTAAAGCCGTCACTGATCTGACAGGAGGTGGAGCTCAAGCAATAATGCACGTGATGGGGAGCCACTGAGACTACAGATGAAGCTTCAGTTGCTCGCCCGCTGCTCACTTCCTGCTGCACAGCCTGGTTCCTAACAGGCCATGGACTGGTACAGGGGGTTGGGGACCCCTGCTATAGCTAACAACATACATATCGCTGAAACAAGGAATGCTTTCCCCCTAACATCAGGAATAAAGCAATGATGTTTGGTCTCACCATTCTTATTCAATATAATACTAAAAGTTCTAACTAGTGAAATAAGGCAAGAAATGGAAATAAAAAGCATATTCTTTCATATCAGAAAGGAAGAAGTAAAACAGTTCCTATTTATATATGACATTATTGTCTATTTAGAAAATCCCTAGGAATCTACAAAACAAGCAAACATCCTAGAACTAAGAAATGAGTTTAGCAAGGTCACAGGATATAAGATCAACATGCAAAAATTGATTGAATTTCTCTATATTAGCAATGAACACTTGGACAGGAAAAATTTTTAAACTCAATATCATGTACAATTTCTCAAAAAAAAAAGTACTTGGGTATACATCTAACAATAGATAGGATTTGCATGCTTAAAACTACAAAATGCTGATCCTCAACAGAATACTAGAGGCTGAGTTGAGCAGCATATTAAAAGGATTATACACTATGGCCAAGTGGGATTTATTCCTGGAATACAAGGATGGTTCAACAAACAAAAAAATTATCTATGTAATATATCACATTAACAGAATAAAGAAAAAAAACATGATCATCTCGATTGATGCATTAGAAGCATTTGACAAAATTCAGCATCCTTTCATGATAAAAACACTCAGGAAACTTTGTCAATATTATAAAGCCGTATATGAAAAAATTCACAACATTATACTCAATGGTGAAAAACTGAAAGCTTTTCCTTTGTCAGGAACAAGATAAAGATGTCTGCTTTCACCACTTCTATTCAACACAATACTGGAAGTCCTAGCCAGAGTAATTTGGCAAGAAAAAGAAATAAAAGGCATCCAAATTGGAAAGAAAGAAGTAAAACTATCTCTATTCACAGATGATATGATCTTATATGTAGAAAACCCTAAAGATTACACAAACATCACACATACACACACTGTTAGAACGAATAATTCAGCAAAGTTGCAGGATACAAAAATCAACATGCAGATATCAGTTGCATTTCTATACATCAACAGTAAACAAAAAGTAAATGAAAGCAATTCAATTTATAATAGCATCAAAAAGAATTAAATACTTAGGAATTAACAAAGGAGGTGAAAAACTTTCAGCAAAAATGTTGCTGAAAGAAATTAAGGAAGATATAAATGGAAAGAAATTCTGTGTTCATGGATTGAAAGACTTAATATTTTTAAGATGTCAGTATTACCTAAAGCTATCTACAGATTCAGTGCAATCTATCAAAATTGCATGACTTGTTTTGCAGAAATAGAAAAACTCATTCTAAAATTCATATGGCATCACAAGGGACCCTGAATAGCCAAAACAATTTTGAAAAAGAAGAAAAAAGTCAGAGGTCTCACACTTCCTGATTTGAAAATTTTCAAGTCTACAGCAATCAAAATAGGGTGGTACTGGCATAAAGACAGATGTATAGACCAATGTAGAAATAAACCCTTGCATATTTGGTCAAATGATTTTTGACGAGAGTACCAAGATCATTCAATGGGGAAACGATAGTCTTTTCAACAAATGGTATGGGGGAAACTAGATATCCATGTGCAAAAGAATGAAATTGGACCATTATCTAACATGATATACAGAAATTAACTCAAAATAGACCAAAGACTTAAATGTCAGAGCTAAAACTATAAAACTCTCAGAAGAAAACAGGAGAAAAGCCTCATCACATTGGATCTGCAATATTTCTTGGATATGACATCAAAGGCATAAACAACAACAAAAAACTATACATGTTGAAATTCATTAAAATTTAAAACTTTTGTGCATCAAGTGACACTATCAACACAGTAAAAAAGCAACAAAATATTTACAAATCACATACAGATAAAAGACTAATATCCAGAATCTCTATATAGAGAACTCAAAATTTAACAACAAAAATCCAAACAACCAGGTTAAAAATGGGCAAAGTGCTTGAATAAACATTTCTCCAAAGGTCTACAGATGAGCAATAAGCATATGAAAAGATGCTCAACATCACTAATCATTAGGGAAATACAAAATCAATACAGTGAGATAGTACTTCACACCCATTAGGATAGCTGCTGTCAAAACAACAATGACAAAAACCAAAATAACAAGTGTTGGCAAGGACGTGGGGAAATTGGAACCCTTGTGCGCTGTTGGTGAGAATGCAAAATGGAGCAGCCGCTATGGTAAATAGTATGGCAATTCCTCAAAATGTTAACCATAGAATTACCATATGATCCATCAATTTCACTTCTGAGCCTACATCCAAAGAATTGAAAACAGTGGCTTGAATGGGTAATAGTACCCCTATGTTCATAGCAGCACTAACCACAACAGCTAAAATGTGGAAGCAACCCAAGTGTCCACTGATGGGTGAATGAATAAGCAAAAAATATGGTATATACATGCAATAGAATATTATTCAGCCTTAAAAAGGGAAGGGAATTCTGACCCAGGCTACTACATGGAGGGACCTTGAATACATCACGCTAAGTGAAATTAACTAGTCACAAAAGGCCATATACTGTATGGATCCATTTATATGAGGTACCTAGAGTAGTCATATTCAGAGAGACAAGTAGAATGGTCCCTTTCCAGAGACCAAGGAAAAGGGAGAATGAGAAGTGATTATGTAATGGATTCAGAATTTCAGTTTTGCAAGATGAAAAATGTTCTGGATGTGAGTGGTGGTGATGGTTGCACAGCCAATGACAAACGAGGAACTGGTAGTGGGAAGAAGTGAGATCAATTCCGGGTTAAAACAAATCAGAGAAAGAACCTGGCTGGATGCTTTTCCACAAGTTGCCCAAACTGTCTACATAAAGTACAGTTGGCCCTCCATACCCACAGATTCCACATCCCCAGATTCAATCAATCACAGATCAAAAACATTCAGAAAGAAAATCCAGAAAGTTGCAAAAAGCAAAACCTGAATTTGCTGCACGCTGGCAATGATTTACATAGCATTTACCTTATATTTACAACTATTTATTGTTGCATAGCATTTACATTATATTAGGTGGTATAAGTAATCTAGACATGATTTAAAGTCTATGGGAGGATGTGCATAGGTTTTTTGCAAATACTACTCAATTTTACATAAGAGACTTGAGCATCGGTGGATTTTGGTATCCTCCGGGGGTCCTGGAACCAACCCCCCTACAGATACCAAGGGGAGGGCTGTAAGAGTATGGTTCTGAGCCAGGCTATGTAGTGGGCTGTATAAGAAGTCTCAGAGGAAATAGCTTCCTCTCTGCCTGCAATGCTGTACTTTCTGAATTTTCCCATTCCCACTGGCCATGTAACGGACAGTGCACTGCAGCACTGCAAAGTAGTAGAGAGTTGATTCGCCTGAGTGTGGCAGTCACAGGAAAGCTTGGATTCTGCAGCCAGCTGTGTGACCCCCAAGTGTCCGTCTGTCCTTAGGGTTGAGAAGCAGTAGAGCCCCAGCCTCCCCTCTGCCCAAGCACACGCAGCATGCTGGCAAAATGATATCTCAGGGTTACCTTCTCTAGAGATTTCTCTTCTGGCATCTGCAAAGGCAAAGATAGAGGTATGGCTAGGCTTCTCCAGCGAGGCATAAAGTAGAATGTGCTTTGGGTCTGCCTGGCTCTCTCACCCCTCACCCTAGCAGATGCTCTGCCTTTGATCCACTGTGATACCAGCACATGGCCCACCATCATCTTTACTAAAGTGGTTCCTCTGCTGAAAGTGGTGATGGACAGAGAGCCATCCCAGGCTCTTCAGTGTCCAGAGACTTGGAAAGAAAAGATCACCTTTATCCTTAACCCTCCTCTGCTAGAGCAGCTCTACCAGAATGATCCAGCTGCCACTGCTTGTCACCTTTCTCAAGAAGAGAGGCTTTTAAGACACAAGAAATACCGAGCAGGTTGGATTAAAAAAAAAAAAATTAAATGAACATCTTCAGGCAGTTTCGAAGAAAAAGAGACTTTGATCTGAACAGCTTCCTTGGGTGATCAAAGCTGTGCCTTCTGAACTGATTAGCCCCTCCTCGATCTTTTTCCAGTGTAATATAAATAAGGCTTCCTCACCTGTGGAAGCTGCTGAGCTCACACCTGGAGCTGATGGCATGGAGGAGACTGGACAGGTGAGCTATGTGGATTCAAGATGGGCATTGTTCCAGTCTGGTCCAATTTTTAATCACTTTTCTATTGCAAGGAATGCCCTTAGAAATTGCAAAACTAATATTTTTTGCTAAGGCTGGCAGAAATTCTTTAACTAAGAGACAGTATCACTGGCCATCAATTTTACAAGGCAGGAAGGCAGATCCCAAGTGGCTAAAGTCTGAGGCAGAAGGCAGAGCACTTCATCACAGTGAGAGAACTAGGTTGTTGCCTGGGGAAACTGTTCTGAAATCACGCTGGTATTACCATGAATTAATAAGCTTTGTTCATCTGCTCTGACACTAGAGGTCCAACTCAGTCCTTTTGCTTCATCTCCTTGCTTATTATGCGGTTCAGGCCATGGATACAGGCTGCCTACTTGGCATAAATTGCAGGCAACCTCCCTTCTTTCTGTTGTTGGTCCCAGTGAGCGTAATGCTCCTGGGAACCAAGGGTCTCAGTCCTACAAATGCACACACCAAGCCCTGATACTGGGCTAGGCGCTGCAGAAATTCCAAGATGCATGAGCCCCAGTTCCTGCCTTCCTGATCCCATTGTGGTCAGGGAGAAAGTCACATGGGAAAATAATTACACCAACAGGAAGAATGTGTAATAAGGAAAGACACACTGCTGTGAGAACCCAGGAAGGGAAGGGGTGACTTCCAAAGGGAAGAGATCAGGCAGGGGTCCTGGGACAAAATTTCAGTACAGGGAACCATTAGAGAATATAGCCATTTCAGCTTGGAGTTTGCCATCACAAAGAGAAAGAGATCTGGACATAAAAGATGATATATTTAAATTATTATACAGCAAAATGACCTTGTTTAGAGCTGTGTAGTTCTATGAATTTCAACACATGTGTAGAATTGTGTAAGTACCACCACAGACTGGATACAGAACAGTTTAACCATCCTAAAATAATCCTTTATGGTATGGCTTTATAATTATTCTTTATGGTATGGCTTTATAATTATCCTCTTCCCCTTCTGATAAACCCTGGCAACCAATGATGTGTTGTCTATCACTATAGTTGTGTCATTTTGAGGATGTTATGTCACTGGAATCATACAATATGTAACCTTTTGATACTGACTTCCTTCACTCAGTATTTGAGGTTCAGCTAAGTCATTGCATGCATCCACAGTTATACCTTTTCATTGCTGAGTAGTATTCCATTGTACGGACGTACCACAATTTAATCACTCACCCAGTGAAAGGCATTTGAGTTGTTCTCAGTTTTTGAAGATTATGACTAGAGATGCTATATATATACATATACAAGTTATTATGTAAACAATTTTTCTTACTCTAGAGCGAATTTCTCAATCTTGACAATATTGACATTTTGGGTCAGTAGTTCTTTGTTGTGGGAGTGCTGTCCTGTACTTCGTAGGGTGTTTAGCGATATCTCCGGCCTGTAGTTACTAGATGTCAGTAGAACTTCTCCAGTTATGACACCAAAAAGTCTTCAGTCATTGCCAAGTGTCTCTTGGGGGACAAAGGTCATCCTTAGCAGAGAACCACTCCTCTAGGATAAATGCTTAGGAGTGGATTTACTGGGTCATGTACATTTAGCTTTGTAAAGCTACTACATTCCCAGTGTATGAGGGACCCAGTTGCTCAGCATCCTCATCAACACTTGGTATTGTCTGTATTTTTTTTTGGCCATTCCAATAGGGATATAGGAATATAACATCTGGTTTTAATTTGCGTTTGCTAATGATGTTGAAAAATCTTTTGATGTGCCTTTTTGCCATCTGTATATCCTCTTTAGTGAAATCTGTTCAAATCTTTTGCCCATTTTAACATCAGATAGTTTTTCCTACTGTTGAGTTTTGAGAGTTCTTTATAAATTCTGGGTACAAGTTCTTTCTTGGATGTGTGATTTGCAAATATTTTTCCCAGTTTGTGACATGTCTTTTCATTCTCTTAAAGTCCTTTGCAAAGCAAAAGTTTTTTTTATTTTGATGAAGTCCAATTTATCAACTTTCCTATATTATAGATTGTGCTTTTGGTGTCATATCTAATAATATATGCTTAACCCCAGGTCATGAAGATTTTCTCCTATGTCTTTTTCTACAAGTTTTAGAGTTCTATGTTTTACATTTAGATCTATGATTCATTTTGAACCAATCTGTGTATAAGGTGTGAGGTATAGGTCAATGTTTATTTATCTTTTGACTGTTGCTATCCAGTTGTTTCTGCATCATTTGTTGAAAAGACTGTCCTTCTTCCATCGAATTCCTTCTGCATCTTTATCAAACTCATTCACACATATTTGCATGGGTCTGTTTCTGCATTCTCTATTTTGTTCCATTGATCTATGTGTCTGTCCCTTGACAAAGCCATGCTATCTTGAATACTGTAACTTTATAGTAAGTCTTAAAATCAAATAGAGTAATTCCTCCAGCTTTTTTCTTCTTTTGCAAGTTGTTTTAGCCATTCTAGTTTCTTTGATTTTTTCATATAAATTTTAGAATTAGCTTGTCTCTATCAACAGCAAAAAATATGCTGAGATATTTATTGGAATTATGTAAAATCTATGGATCAATTTGGGGAGAATTGACAAATGTGCTATGTTGACCTTGCCAATCCACTTCATTAGTTCTTCCTTGATTTCTTTCATCAGCATTTTAAGTTTTTAGCATAAAGATAATATATATGTTTTTGTAAATGTATACCTAAATATTTCATTTTGGGGGGAGCTACTGTAAAGGGTAGATTGTTTTAAATATTGGTTTCTAATGGTGCATTGTTAATATCTAGAAATACAGTTGACATGTTGTATGTCGACCTTGTATCCTATGATTTTGCTAAGCTCACTATTAATTCTAGAGGTTTTGAGTTTTTTTGGCAGATTTCTTGTGGTTTTTTTTATGTAAACAATCATGCAGGGCTTCCCTGGTGGCGCAGCGGTTGAGAGTCCGCCTGCCGATGCAGGAGACACGGGTTCGTGCCCTGGTCCGGGAAGATCCCACATGCCGCGGAGCGGCTAAGCCCGTGAGCCATGGCCGCTGGGCCTGCGCGTCCGGAGCCTGTGCTCCGCAACGGGAGAGGCCACAACAGTGAGAGGCCCGCATACCGCAAAAAAAAAAAAAAAAAAAAAAAAAAAAAAAAAAAAATCATGTTGTCTGTGAATAAGGACAATCTTATTTTTTACTTTCTCTTATATGTTGAATTAGTTTCCTATGGCTACTATAACAAATTACAACAAACTTGGTAGATTGTAATAACAGAAATTTATTCTCTCATAGTTCTGGAGGCTGGAAGTCTGAAATCATATCACTGGGCCAAAATCAAGGTGTCAGCAGGATTGCACTGTCTTTAGAGGCTGTAGAGAATTCATTACTTGCTTTTTCCAGCTTCTGGTGGCTGCTGGCATTCCTTGACCCGTGGCCACCTCACTCTAATATCTGTCTCTGTGGTCACATTGCTTCCTCCTCTTCTGTCGATGGACCCTCTCTCGGTCTGCCTTTTATAAAGATACATGTGATTGTATTTAGGGCCCACCCAGTTAATCCAGAATTGTCTCTTCATTTTGTGAATCTTAACTTGATCACACACACAGAGATTCTTTTTCCTTAGGATGTTTGCAGATTCCAGGAATTAGGACCTGATATCATTTGGTGGCCATTATTCATTCTATAGCACATACCTTCTTTTGGGTTGTTTGAGCATTCTTCAGGATTTCATTTTGAATTATCTATATTTCTTTGTATAGTTTTTTTCTTTTTTGTTGATGCTTTAGGGAGTACAATATATGTACTGAACTTTTACAGTCTGCTTAAAATAAATATTTTACCTCTTCAAGTGGAGTGAAGAAACCTTACCATCATGGAGTTCCTTTTGCCCTCTCCCCTTTGTATATCATAGGCATTTTATAAGTAATCTCCGTACATAGGAAACCACATCAGACAGTATTATGTTTTGTTTTCAGTCATTACACACATTTTCACAGAATTCAAGAGAAGACAAGTCTATCATATTTACCCAGATAGTTACCATTTCTATTGCTCTTCGCCCATTCCTGATGTTCTAAGTTTCCTTTTAGTATAATTTTTCTTCTGACTGAAAAACTCTTAACAATTCTTTTAGAGCAGTCTGCTGGCAACAGTTCCTCCCAGTTTTTCTTCATCTTACAATATCTTGATTTCATCTTCACTCCTGAAGGATATTTTTACTCAATACAGAATCCCGGGTTGATACTTTTTAAGTGCTTAAAAAATGTCATTCCACTTCTTTCTAGCCTCCATGGTTTCTGATAAGAAATTCAGTCATTCAGATCATTGTTCTCCTAGAGGTAATGCATCATTTTTTCTCTGGCTGCTTTCAAGGTTTGTTTTAGTTTCAAGGTGTTTGATTATGACGTGCCTGGGCATGGGTTTCTTGGGGTTTATTGTGTTTGGGGTTCACCAAGCTTCTGAAACCTGCATATTTGTGGGGTTTTTCCCCAAATTCAAGGACTTGTTCAGCCATTAAGTCGTGAAGTACTTTTTCAGCCCTGCCTTCTTCCTTTTCTCCTTCTGGGACTCTGGTGACAAGAAGGGTAGATCTTTTGTCATAGTCCCACAGGTCCCTGAGGCTCTGTTCTTTTTTTCAGTCTATTTTCTCTCTATTGTTCAAATAATTTCTGTTATTCTATCTTCCAGCTCACTGACTCTCCTCTGTTTCCCCTATTCTGATGTTAAGCCCATTTTTATTTTGATCATTGTAATTTTTTACTTCTAAAATTTCCATTTGATTCTCCTGTATATCTTCTATTTCTGTGCTGAAACATTACCATTTGTTTCAAGAGGGTTTGTGATCACTTGTTGAAAAATTTTTACAATAGCTGTTTTAAGGCTTTTGCTAGGTAATTCCAACAACTATGTCATTTTTCTGTTGGTGTCTGTTGATTATCTTTTCCCATGCAAGTTACATTTTTCCCTTGTCCTTCACATGTTGAACTTCAAAACATTATTTCCTGGACATTTTGGTTTTTGCACCTCACAGCTTGCAGAATCTTAGTTCTTCCCCGACCAGAGACGGAACCTGGGCCCTCGGCAGTGAAAGCGCCGAGTCTTAACCCCTGGACCACCAGGGAATTCCCCATTTCCTAGACATTTTGAATATTATGTTATGAGATCCTGGGTCTTGTTTAAATCCCATCGAGAACGTTAATATTTTTGTTTTAGCAATGAATGTATCTGGTTGTTTGGGCTGCAAGTTGCAACTCACCTTCTGTTCACTGTGGTTTCAATGTCACTTTAGTCTTCAGAGCCTTTGCTCTACTATTCTGTTCTGTCCCATGTATGCACCACACAGTGGCCAGTCTGGCACCTGCATTTTCATCTGTTTGCTAGTTCAGTTCTCAAAGTGTTTTGTGTACTGATGTGTGTTACATCCATGTATGTACACCTGGGGTTGAGCCCAGAAGTTCATAAACAACTTTATGGGCTTACTTTCCCAAGCACCCCCGTCTCCATGACCTCCTCGCTACTCTCTGGTTCCCCAGGGCTCCCTTTTCCATCCTCCTTCCGGAATCTGGGGTTTATTTATCTTGGTCTGATGCACACCTGTCTCCAGGGACAAGCAGCTTGAAGACTAGGAAAAATAACTAAACTCATCACCTGTTTGGTGGTACTTTGAATTTTAGTCTTCTCCCCAAATCTGCCTACTATCAATATTTATTTTTCAGTTCCTCAAATAGCTTCTCCACTTACTCTGTCCAGGAGTTATGGCTACATTCAGGATTATTGTGAAGACTAAAGGAGGTGAATGTAAAATACCTTGCAGTGCCTGGCACATAGTAGGTGATTTTAAAATATTGGCTATTATGATTCTATGGGCAGAGATTTCATAGGGGCACATGGACTTGAGAGTAAGAAAAACAGTAAAATATTACTCTGACAATACAATAGATACCAAAAAAAAAGGTGTAATTTGGGACACATTTAAAGAAACCAAGATAAGTGTAGAGAGGACTCTCTGATGGCCATAAGTCTAAGGAAGCTATATAAACGAGAAGCATGGTGATGGGGGGAGACGCTTGTCCAGGGATAAATACAAAAGCGTAGCATTTAGTAAATGTCAGGATGGTCAGATCCCACCATAATGTGAGGCTTGACAAATAATCTGATGAAGATTTAAAAGGCTATTTTTAGCTACACTCAGAGTTTGAAGAGACAGACACCTGGTCTGGGGAAGAAAGCTTTGATGTTAATAAATGCAAACAGAAAGCAGACATACTTGTCTCCTAGAATGTCCCCATCTTCTCTCTGAATTGTAATTTTTGTAAAAAATTACAAAATTACAATGATCAGTTGTGAGACATTTGAAACCAAGGAGGACAAAAGAGATGTCAGGAAACAGTAAATGAGCAAATGTCCACGTTAAAAAAAAAAGATAGATTGGGGAAACGATAGAATTTATAAATCCAAGTTAAAATGCTAGAAATGGCTATTCAAGATAGTTTATGAGTGATTAGAAAAAGATGATCAATACGAGCGTGTCTGTGTTCACTGTGGCTAAGCCTTGCTAAACTAACCTTATTTCCTTTCTTAATCAGGTTGCTAGAAGACAAAATCTGGGGAAGTTGATGTATCTTGGTTTTTGCACAGCACCTTCCAGACTCTTAGGCTATCCTTATGTACAAGCTAGAGAAATATGAGTTATATGAGTTTATTAAATAGATTCTCAAATACTTGATTGAAAAGATATAGACCTATCAGTTGAGTTCTGTGATATAAAGACAAAGATGAGATTGACAAATCTGTAAATGACATAAACACATGAGGTGACTGAATCACTATTCATAGAGATTTTGGAGACTTGAGGTAAGTCATATCAACAAGATGATACTTTAAGAGAATAAACTTAAAATCATCCCTTTAGGGATGTGTATGTGTATGTATGGGTTGGTGGAAAATGGTTCATAGGAGAAAAGGCATAGTAGGAGTGTTAAATGAGCAAACATTGGATGTAAACCAAATTGTATGATATTCTTTCACTCATTTCTTCAAAAAACATGTGGCTGTCATAAAAGCAAATGCCATCTTACTTTGCTTGTAAAAGTATAGAGTCCCAAACCAGGACAGTGATGGTGCTACTGACACTACAGTGATGAGAAAACATCTGGACACTGTGTTCAGTCCCGTGAGTCACCTTGAAGGAGAGAATTAAGCATTTAGAAGAGGCCACCAGGTCCAAAGTGGTACAAGAGCTGGAAGCTGCATTGTGAGAAAATGGCAGTCTGTGAAGGCTGATCCTCTGAAGAAGGAACGCCTAAGCAGAGATGTGAAACTTATCTTTAAATTGTTAAGTGTTGTTAACTGGATACTTTCATACACTCCTGCTTTGCTCCTTAGGCAGCAAAAGTTACAGGAGTAATAGCTATGAGGTATACAGGAAATTGGATGTCAGCCAATCTCTTACTGTGTATCAGCTTTTTTCCCAGACCCTAGGCATACAGAGATGAGCAGGACAAGATCCCTTTCCGACAGAGTTAACAATCCATAAATTCATATTCCACATAGACAAGTGGCTCAGTATGCAGTGGTTCTTCCAACAGTGGATTGGAGAACCGGATGCCTCTTAATGCAGTGAGCTCCCATCTCTGACACATAAAAGGAAACACATTCAGGTTCCATGTGAGGACCTGAGGCTGGGCTGGTGGTATCTGGACCTCCAGGTGGTGTTCTGGTCGCCACCGAGAACCAGGACGCCTGTTTCCCAGGACAAGAAAAGAGGGTAGCCAAAGGAGAGTCCGAACTGTGTTCAAGGAGAAAAGAAAAAGTTCAAAGGCAGAAAAGTGGCCCTGAGCATCGGATACACAAGAGCCACAGGCTGTCGACAGGAGGACAAGTCAGGAGTCGACAGAAGGACAGGCAGGCGTAGGCAGCACAGTGTGATGAAACGTGGGAATGGTGTCAGCAGTCGGGGCTGTGTGGGACCAAGTGAACTTGAACTTGAGATAGGACTGGACTAAGGCTGGATGACCACCTGTCGGGGGTGTTCGAGACGGGATTTTGCCAGACATCCTCCCTTTGCTTTTCCAGCTCTAGTCTCCACCCTTCTCCACCCTGCTCTGGGCTCAGGAAATTGATCTACGTAACTTGCATCAGAGGAATCCTTGCCCTCTGGATCCAGTTAGGTTCTGAGAACAGGAAGCCCCAGCTAGAGACTGGAGATGGGGAGGAGAATGAGGGTGGGATATCCCTGGCCCCTGCCTGCCTTCTTGTGGGATCACCTTGGGGTTTCTGTGTTCCTTGGCTGAAGGTCACAGCTCCCCTAAGGGGACCCTGTCAACACAGCTTTCTCTTCCAGGATCGACATAGCTCTCTTCCCTCCAAACCTAGAGATGATTACAATTGAACTTTGCCTCACAATAATATGGAAAGGGGGGAACAGGTGGGAGTAGAGATAAAACAAGATTGGCTATGAGTTGATAGCTATTAAAGCTGGATGATATAGACATGGAGGTACCTTATACTATTATCTCTATGTTTGTATAATTTTGGAATTATTAAATATGAGACACTAAAGAATAGTTAACTTAAAAGTTACTTGTTGATACAGGAAAACTCATCCATTATTGCTGGATACCACTGATGTCATGACGGAGGTCTGCATGTAGTTTTCAGAAACGTGATAGGAAAAACGTATTGAAACAAAATGCAAATGAGGAATGCTATTTTTATGAAAGGCTAATCAAACCATGCTCAATGGGAAATATCAAGATGATATTATTCAGAATGTGTATTTAGAATATTCTTTCATGAATCAGAAAGAGAGCAAACAGAAATATTACATTTATTTTTAAAAATATATTATGAGTGGACTTCGATTCTAAGTAACCCGGGGTGGGGAAGAATTAGATGAGATCGTAGATGAAGAAGACTGGCTGTGAGTTAATATTTGTTGAACGGGGGGGATGGAGACATGGAAGTCGGTTATGCTATTTTTTTCTAATTTTATATACGCTTTAAATTTCTCCATAGAGTGGTTTCAAAATATAAAACATATACTGCATGTCCACAACGTGACCATTTTCAGACTTAAGAGAACAAACTTATGGTTACCAGGGGGAAAGGGGGAGGAGGAATAGATTTGGGAGGTTGAGACTGACATGTACACCCTACTATATTTCAAATAGATAACCAACAAAGACCTACTGTATAGCACAGAGACCTTGGCTCAATATTTTGTAATAACCTAAATGGGAAAAGAATTTGAAAAAGAACCGAAACTTGTATGGGTATAACTGAATCACTTTGCTGTACACCTGTAACTAACACATCATTGTTAATCAACTCTACTCCAGTATAAAATTTAAAAAAACCAAAACATGACCATTTACATGAAGTATGTATTAACTTTTATGATTTTATGAAATGTAATTTTACGCTATTTCTCATTCGCCTCCTGAGAGTCTGCGTTTTCTAACGTATGTTTCCATTTCTCTCCTCTTCCCCCAGCCCTTAGTTTTGTCTGCTATATGGAACCAAACTGGTGTTGCAGGAGTTAGCCTGGTATCTAGAACATAAATATTCGGCTCCCCTGGCCAGCATGAAGATTAGGCGTCAGGTAAGAATCCCTGGGGTGCGGAAGAAACCCTTCGTGCCTCAGCTGTCGGCTCTTTGCTTTCTTAGAAAACAGTCCTGCCAATCTTTTATCGGTTTCCACTCACAATTTGTTGTGCCTCTGAGACTTCACATCCATGTTTTCATTGCCTACCGTGATCGTATTACACTTCAGAGTTTAAGTGACAGGGAAGTGATTCACCGGGTATGAACTTCTCACATGTAGAAGAGAGGAAGAAATCAAAAGTGCTGGCAAAAAAAAAAAAAAAAAAAAAAAAAAAAAAAAGAGGTATGAAGTGATTTTCATTTTCTTACTTCTTACGAAAGCCTATTAACTCATTCTTTATATTTAGCAAAAAGACCTGGTGGTATTTTTGTCAGTGGTTGCAATGGGAATTCAGTGTGACGGCCACAGAGCACCTGAAAATGAAGATAGAGCCAGTGAATCATCACCGTAATGCTGCTTTAGAAAGAGACTATCAAACAGCACACTCATCTATACAACACATTTTCTGGGTTTCCTCTCTCTTCCAGGCCCCCTGTTTGATGCTGAAACACAGACAGGTATATCCTCAGTCTCTGCATGCGAGGGGGCTCATTATAGCTGGGGACACGAAACTGCCTTCACATAACACAAATAACAACACGAGGGAGTGGACCGTTTCAATGAACTTGGCCACAAGAATAAGTTCAGAGGACAGAGGTCACTGAGGAATTAATGGCGTTCTTTGCTCGACCTGGAAGAGGGGAAAATTCAAAGTGCAGGTGGTGGTTCAACTGAGGAGGGGGAAATGCAGGTGAGCCTTCAGATGGGGTTGGAGACGTGAGCAAAATCACAGAAATGCGAGTACTTAGGACAGACACGTTAAGAAACAGTGAAAAGACCAGTTTGGGTGAAGTCTTAAGTGATAGACAAACCTGGAGAAGCCTGCCGGAGCGAAAGACTATAATGAGCTCAGAAGGACCTTGAAGAATCTTTTTCCTTCTTAGGAGGCAGCAATTATGACAAAAACCATGTATAAAAATACTAAAGGGCTTCCCTGGTGGCGCAGTGGTTGAGAGTCCGCCTGCCGATGCGAGGGACGCGGGTTCGTGCCCCGGTCCGGGAGGATCCCACGTGCCGCGGAGCGGCTGGGCCCGTGAGCCGTGGCCGCTGAGCCTGCGCGTCCGGAGCCTGTGCTCCGCAACGGGAGAGGCCACAACAGTGAGAGGCCCGCGTACGGCAAAAAAACAAAACAAAAAAACCCACAAAAAACCCCCACAAACTTCAGCTCTCTATTGCTATGTAACAAAAAACCCCAAAACTTCGTGGCTTAAAACAACCACCATTCCTCATTCCTCATGGTTCTGCAGTCTAGACAGGGCTCCACTAGATGGCTCTTCTGCTCTACATGGTGTCCGCTGGGGCTGAGTGCTCAAGATGTCCTCCATGTGTGCTAGTCATTGTCCTTGGAAAATGATTTGTAAGATTAATATGAAGGGCAAATTGAAGGTATCTTCTTCCCCTTGCAAGGCATCTGAAGGGACTCTCGGCTTGAGACCCACCCTAAACCAAATTCAGGGTTTGAGGTTTGCTGGAAGACTCAGAGAGTTCAAATAAGGGCAGCAATTTCTTTACCCTCCCCCCGGGGCTATAGCTCTTTGGCATGCAGCTTACTGTCTATGAAATTTCTTGCTTAGTGCTGGCCCTGGTTTTCACTGTCATCACCCTGCTCCACCCCAATTACCATGAGGCTGTCAAAGTGAAAATTCAGATTTGCTGGAAATGGCAAATGACCTCATGGCAGACGCAATTTTCTTACTTGTTTATTACTCTTGGTTCCCATTTTTCCTTTATTTTTTGCATTACTACACTGTCAGATCATTGATGCTTTAAAGGTGTAAAGAAAAAAAAAACCTAGCTCTCTAATATCAGAAATAGAAAGTTCCTTCAATATTATCTCACGTGACCTCACAACAACTGTTTGAGTGATGTTCATTCTTCTTACACGTGCATGAGGAAACAGATCCAATGTGACATAGTAACTTGCCCAAAGTAATACAGGTAGCAAAAACCCATCTCTCTCTGGCTCTAAATATTTTCAGTTATTTTATTTGGTTAGAAATCGGCATCAGCCAGTGACAAAAAGCACACTCAGTGCCCAGTTGTTGGTTTCTAATATCATTTTCCAAAATAGGAACCAGGGTCCTTGGAGAAATGGCTGATTCTGGCTGAGGCAATGAATATACAAGATGAACCTGGAACATCTTCTAGAGCCAGAAAGTCAGAAAGTGCTCAAAACAGAAATAAAAATAGAGAGACCCCACAGTTATGGGGGTATGTCCAAGGGATGTGGGAAGGAACTAACTGAAAGAGCTCCCAGGGGCCAAAGTTGGAACACTTAGAGCAACAAAATAGCTAACATCATATTGGATTTTAACCCAAAGTATAAAATAATTAAACACATGGGAATTCCCTGGCGGTCCAGTGGTTAGGACTCTGCGCTTCCACTGCGGGGGGTGCAGGTTTGATCCCTGGTCGGGGGAATAAGATCCCACATGCGGGATGGCCAAAAAATAAATAAATAAATAAAATTGAGCACAGACAAAGAGGCAAGTCTTCATTAAAGAAGAATTCCAAATGATACATGTAGATGCTCCCAGCTCCAGGAAGAGAAACAATTTTCCTCCCTTGAATGTGAGTTGGACTTAGTGACTTCCTTCTATTTTTAAGAATAGAGTATGGAAAGGGAAAAGAGTTACTTTACAGTGGGGAAATCTGGTAGATCCCATCTTAACCATGTGATTAAGGTTAATATCACCAGTAATAAGTCATGCTGATGACGTGGACCTCTGATATGATGTGATGAGAAGAGTACTTCACCCTTCCCCAAAACCCATAGTCCAGTCATGAAAAAAACATGTACACACAGTACCTGATTGGTACTCCTCAAACTGTCAATCAATGAAAGACAAGGAAGGACTGAGAAACCATCATCAACCAGAGGCAGCCAAGGAGACGTGAGGACTGAATGCAGTGTGGTACCTGGATGGAGTCCTGGAACAGAAAAAGGACATTGGTAGAAAAACTGGTGATACCTGAATAAAGTCTATATTTGTTAACATTAGTATACTAGTATTTTTTTAATCTCAGTATATTGTTTTTATCTTCTTTATTTTTTTAATTGGAGTATAGTTGCTTTACAATATTGTGTTAGTTTCTGAAAGCAAATCAGCTATATGTATACATATATCCCCTCTGTTTTGGATTTCCTTCCCATTTAGGTCACCACAGAGCATTAAGTAGAGTTCCCTATGCTATATAGCAGGTTCTCATTAGTTATCTATTTTATACATATTAGTGTATATATGTCAATCCCAATCTCCCAATTCATCCCTCCCCTGCTTTCCCCCCTTGGTGTACGTACGTTTGTGCTCTATGTCTGTGTCTCTATTTCTGCCTTGCAAGCAGGTTCATCTGTACCATTTTTCTAGATTCCACATATATACGTTAATATATGATATTTGTTTTTCTCTTTCTGACTTACTTCACTCTGTATGACAGTCTCCGGGTCCATCCGCATCTCTACAAATGACCCAATTCCATTCCTTTTTATGGCTGAGTAATATTCCATTGTATATATGTACCACATCTTCTTTATCCATTCATCTGTTGATGGACGTTTAGGTTGCTTCCATGTCCTGGCTATTGTAAATAGTGCTGCAAATGACCCACCTCTTAGAGTAATGAAAATAAAAACAAAAATAAACAAATGGGACCTAATGAAACTTAAAAGCTTTTGCACAGCAAAAGAAACCATAAACAAGATGAAAAGACAACCCTCAGAATGGGAGAAAATATTTGCAAATGAAGAAACAGACAAGGGGGCTTCCCTGATGGTGCAATGGTTGAGAGTCCACCTGCCGATGCAGGGGACACGGGTTCATGCCCCGGTCCGGGAGGATCCCACATGCCGTGGAGCGGCTGGGCCCATAAGCTGTGGCCGCTGAGCCTGCGCGTCCAGAGCCTGTGCTCCGCGGCGGGAGAGGCCACAACAGTGAGAGGCCTGCGTACTGCAAAAAAAAAAAAAAAAAAAGAAAAAAGAAACAGACAAGGGATTAACCTCCAAAATATACAAACAGCTCATGCAACTCAATATCAGAAAAACCAACAACTCAATCAAAAAATGGGTGGAAGACCTAAATAGACATTTCTCCAAATAAGACATAGAGATGGCCAAGAGGCACCTGAGCAGATGCTCAACGTCACTAATTATTAGAGAAATGCAAATCAAAACTACCAGAAGGTATCACCTCACACTGGTCAGAATGGGCATCATCAGAAAATCTACAAACAGTAAATGCTGGAGAGGGTGTGGAGAAAAGGGAACACTCCTGCACTGTTGGTGGGAATGTAAATTGATACAGCCACTATGGAGAACAGTATGGAGGTCCCTTAAAAAACTACAAATAGAACTACCATATGATACAGCAATCCCACTACTGGGCATAGACCCCGAGAAAACCATGATTCAAAAAGACACACGCACCTTAATGTACTAATATTGGCTTCTTAGTTCTGACAATGGGCCATAGTTATGTAAGATGTCAACATTAGGGGAAACTGGGTGAAGGGCATATGGGAACTCTCTGTTGGAACTTTTCTGTAAATCTAAATATATTCTAAGGGAATTCCCTGGCGGTCCAGCAGTTTGGACTTGGTGCTTTCACTGCCATGGGCCCAGGTTCGGCCCCTGGTTGGGGAACTAAGATCCTGCAAGCCACGTGGGGCTTGGCCAAAATATATATATATATATATACATATATGTGTGTGTGTGTGTGTATATATATATATATATATATATATATATATATATATATATATATATTCTAAAATAAAAAGTTTATTTTAAAAAGAAGTCAGCATCAGGGAATGGCAATCAGCCTGGGCTGATTCGAAATAATAAAACTTTTCAGAGTACCCAGGAGTTATGCTGAAGCTCCAGTCTAATGATAATTAATAATGCATATATTTATTCTTTAATAAAAAATCTCAGTGCATTCTCATAAAGATCTTCAAGGTAAGTAAGGCTGATATAATCCCCATGCAGTAAATGAATAAAACTAAGAAACAGAGAAGTTAAACAGCTGCCCAAGTTTCCATCTGATCATAGAATCCAGAACTTCTAATCCTAAACAGAGGTGGACTAAGCATGCAGCATCACCTGTTTGTAGCCTTACTTGTCCACATGGGCACCACAGAGCACTTAAAAGACCTGAGTTCAAAAGCTTCAGAAAGGCCTGCCTGATGTCCCAGAGTGGGGAAGATCCACCCACATACTCCAAAAGCAGCCCAAGTGCCCACTGGTCGAACTGATGCTCATGAGAGATGGGGCTTTGGACTGGGTTTTGTTTTCTTTTCAAATGCAAGCCCATCTCCCAAGCCCTTCCTGGCTGTGATAACTAAGTGCTTTCTTTCGTCTGGAGCTTCCATACTGACAGAGCTGGTCCACATTCATGATCCTGTGTAATCCCCACAAGCACCCTTTGGTGTGAATAGCTGCTAATCAACTTTAGGGACACGGAATCTGAGGCTGACTTGCAGCTGATGTAGTGAGAGGGAAAGGTACTTCTGGACTCCAGTTCCCTGCTGTTCTAGTGACCCCAGACCTGAATTGTACGATGGGGTAGCTCCATCTTTGTGCCCTGATTGTGAGACCTTGGCTCAAAGGTGGTGCCTCTGGGGCTCCATCATAACAAGGCCCCCAAGTAAAAGGTCTCTGTGCTCTTTCCATTAAGAACTTTGGCAGGGGTGTGTATAGAACAATTGTGTGCTTTGTTCTTGGAAAATTTAGTGTCCAGGAATTATCCTGTTTCAGTCTTCATTGACCTAGATGTTTGTTTTGCTTTAGATAATTATCAGCATTAAGGAGGAACTATCAGCTGAGGCTCATTTTAAGGAGGAAAATCTTTCAAAATAACCTAAGTTACCAACCCACTAAAACCAACTTCACGTTGCTTAAAATAAGACAAAACCAAGTGAAAACTTCAGCTTTTTTTTTTTTTTTTTTGCGGTATGCGGGCCTCTCACTGTTGTGGCCTCTCCCGTTGCGGGGCACAGGCTCCGGACACGCAGGCCTAGTGGCCATGGCTCACGAGCTTAGTTGCTCCGCGGCATGTGGGATCTTCCCGGACCAGGGCACGAACCCGTGTCTCCTGCGTCGGCAGGCGGACTCTCAACCACTGCGCCACCAGGGAAGCCCAAAACTTCAGCTTTTTAAAATGATGTATTTTAATGGAAATGAATATTTGGCCCTGAGTCCTCTACCTTATTTTATACCAGCCCTTAAAGTCAACTAAGTTTTTTTTTTTTTTGGCTGCATTGGGTCTTCATTGCTGCATGCAGGCTTTCTCTAGTTGCAGTGAGCGGGGGCTACTCTTCGTTGTGGCGCACAGGCTTCTCATTGCGGTGGCTTCTCTTGTTGTGGAGCATGGGCACTAGGTGCACAGGCTTCAGTAGTTGTGGCACGAGGGCTCAGTAGTTGTGGCTCATGGGCTTAGTTGCTCCACGGCATGTGGGATCTTCCCGGACCAGGGCCCCAACCCGTGTCCCCTGCCTTGGCAGGCGGATTCTTAACCACTGTGCCACCAGGGAAGCCCCAAAGTCAGCTAAGTATTAGGGCTGGCTCATTTTTCTCATTGGAGTGTTTGCTCCCTGAGCTCCCTGGCACAGCTGCCTGGCTCTGTCAGTGCCCACCGGTATTGGAACAGTGACTCTTGGTGACATACAGAGAAGCAAGTACATGTAGACGTGTGGTCAACTCACACACTAGGAAATCCACAGGGGAGGAAGCTCTTCAGTCTATGTGTATCAAGAGAACCACGGACCAGCTGTGGTTGCAGATCAAAAAAGACCCTATTCAGCATGGTGAAAATAATACTTAGCAAAATGTTGAATCAGGTTCTGTTTCCTGCCCTGAGCCCAAATCATGGAACCATGTGAGAATGCGGGTTTTAAAGGACCTGCAGGGAAGTGAGGGAGGGCTGTGTAACCCAGCACAGCAGCGCAGAGGGCCACTCCTCTCCACCTCCCAGAGGGCATGGGAGGCTGCCTGTTAAGAGTAACCATGTTAAAAACCAGACACTCGTTCAGGAAGGGAGAAAATAAATACTGATCATGACCATGGCCAAGCAGTCACGCCACCTCCACAATATTTGATCACATTATACCCACAGCTGTTACTCCTTCACCCAGATGTTGCCTTGATGTCCGGATTGAGTTGTGACCGGCCAGTTCCTTCCTGAGGGCACTGTTTCTGTTGGAGCAGCAGTTGACTGGCACCTTTCCCCGTCTGAGTCCTTCTCCCATGCCTCTAGACTGGCTGTTTTCATTTTGGTGCGTTAGGGTGAAGCTCAGATTCACCAGCACCAGCCCAAGTCCTGTTTTGTACCCTCACCAGCAAGTGGACACAGGGGTGGGCCCAGCCCCTAATAGTCTTACTCCGCCTCAGCGAAAGGAATCCTTTTCCTTCCTGAGTGAGAACTGCCTGGAGACCCAGCTGCAGCAGGGAGGCCAGGGGGAGCCTGTTGATGGCTCTTCTGCTATATTTGCTCAAGTCTAAAACAACCACTAAGGTTTGGGTTTTAGTCTCAGTTTAGTCAATCAAATAGTTGATTCATTAAGGAGGAAAAACATTCAAGCCCGATGTTGATGGGTCATTCAAGTATTGATAGTTTTGAGTCAACGTAGCCACTAACACATTGATTTATTCTTAGGAAATGGGCTTAGAGTAAGAATGTGCAGAAGTGTGGCAGACACTAGACCCCAAAGCCAGGATGCTAGGGGGCTCCTTTGAATTTAGAGGATGGATAACACTTATTTACTATTTTGAATAAGTGTACATTATAAATGCAGTCATTGCCCTGTGGCATAAAGACTTGGGTTGGAAGAAACAGAATAGGAAGAAAAACTTGGGGGAGAGTTCCAAGATGGAAGGATGGTGTTGGGATATTAGCCCTTTTTCTCCTCAAATTTTAACTTCAAGAACACTTACCCCATGCTCGTACCCACGAGACTGAGAAACGGTGCACGTGCCCTTCACTTCCTACAAATGCGGTGTTGGCTGTCTTCCATGCTGCGTTAAATGTTTCTTTTTAAATGGCCGCTCGGATTTCTTATCCTTCTATTTCCCTTTCCCCAAACACCTGGATCAAGGTAGCTTAACAGATGTTCAGATACTGGAATCAAATGCAACACAAACTGAGGTTTTAGGCAAAAGATGTGGCAAACATCCATTGGGTTGGGAAAGGGAGGTGGGGCTTCTCCGTCCCTTGGCCTCACCTACTACCTACAGACTCTTTCTTTGTAAGGAATTTGAGAAAAGATCTCTGGTTCCCCAACTCCTGTCCTTCCCACCCAGTAAGGTCCATCTGACTTGGCTACAAGCGACCGATGAGGTTTTGAGAATGCTTGGCTGTGTCCTTCAGGCTGGTATGGTGTGTAACCACAAACACCCATTCCATCAGGGTGGGGAGGGATAGCTCCTAATGATGGATCCTTGGTCTAGAAGCCAGGGGGGGTGTCATTGAAATGACATCACAATGAAGTGGTGTTACATGGAATGCAATTGAGTCAAATTTTAAAATCCTCTTTGTTTTGAAAGCACCTCCAGAACTGGCTTTAACTTCCTTTCACTATTGTAGGACCCCTGGTTCACTTACAGGAGATGGCAGGAAACAAAATATGAGTGTATCCTGGTCCACCTTCTTTTCCAAGAGCCAGAAACCCTCAAACCAGAGAGACAAGAAAAATATCACTCCCAACAGAGTACCACTAAGAAAAGGGAGAAACTCTCTTTTCCCTCCCCCCTCCCCTTTACCTCTGGCCCAAGCCTGCTCTTCAGTGGCATAAAATACATTGTTGAACCTATAAATGCAGGCCATTCAACTGAGGTTAAGAAAATACAAGTGAGATGTGTTTCTTCACTTTGGCCAGTAAAATGGACCCTGAGGTCACCACCCCTGCAATCCTGGTTCTGCGTGGCAGCCATCTGGTCGACCCTTGTGCTTTGCCTCACAGTACAGCTTTGTGTATCTGGGAGAGCCAGGCTCATTCCATTTCATTCATTCAAGGATAACTTGTTATAACCACAGGATAGAGCAACTTGTTTTGCTGAGCTCCAGCCTCTGAGTTCTTCTGGCACCTGTATTATCCTGGGCTCCCTGGGGAGATACTTGAAGTGCTGGGTAATTGGGGTCCTACTCCATAAGTCTTTGAGTTCATCCCCTCACTATGGGATGCACAGTGAGAATTTCCTATCGGTGTAATTTGTTCCTAAGAGTAGTTGTGTTACACACCAACAAAAGACCTTCCAGGAGGTGGAATTCAGCCGAGTCAAACAGACAGAGCAGACGCCAGTCACAGTTAGGACAAGGGGGGTTTTATTATGATTCTATAATAATAAAATTTAAATGAATTACTGAACTTGAAACAGAAATGATGCCTAGTACATCCACTTTGGTAGAAATTACTAATCTAGCTAGAAATCAATACTTTTAATAAAATAAAATGTTTGTAGTTTTTCTTTTTCTCATGGTAAATTGCCCTTTTCCTTTGATTTTAGAGACTCGATACTGCTGTGTCCTGTCCCACTTCTTCCTTCCTCTGGGGGACTCAAAGAACTTGGTGCTTGGTAAACCATCCAAAGACAGCTAGTAGGGGTGGCCCCATTTTAAGGAACAGAGAAGGGACAGGACTCACTTGTGAGGACCCATACGTCTACAGAAAACCCAAATTCCTCTGTCTCCTTCCTTGGACAGCTGGTCATTCACATCACAAATTTTGGCCTTGAACCACCAGGCATTAATTCAGTTCACCAAACTGGCTACTGCTGAGACAATGTAAGAAAAAATAGCCAGCTCAAGTGTGTGACTTTTGGCAAGGTCTCTTGGAATACAGGGGTTCCATTTCTTAATCTGGGTGATGGCTACGTGTGTGTGTTCATTTTGTGATAATCCAGCAAGCTGATATATACTTACTCTTTGTATCTCTACATTATGCTCCATCTAAAAAGAATACAAAGAAAAAAGAGAAAAGAACTCTCTATTGTGTTTATTAAATCCCTTTGTTAAAACCTAACCTGAGAGACATCTGACTACAATTATGGGGGGTTCATTTTTTAATTGAACTTTTCATTTTGAGAGAATAATAACTTCACATGCAGCTGTAAGAAATAATACAGAGAGATTTCATGTCCCTTTACCTAGTCTTCCCCAGTGGAATCACTGGCAGAACTATAATACAATATCACACCCAGGATTTTGACATTGATACAGCGCAGATACCAAGTGTTTTCTTCACCACAAGCGTTCCTCATGTGGTGCTTTTTTTTCCTATTTATTTATTTATTTGTTTGTTTATTTATTTTTATTTTTGGTTGTGTTGGGTCTTCGTTGCTGTGTGCGGGCTTTCTCTAGTTGCAGCTAGCAGGGGCTACTCTTCATTGTGGTGCATGGGCTTCTCATTGAGATGGCTTCTCTTGTTTCAGAGCAGGGCTCTAGGCATGTGGGCTCAGCAGTTGTGGCACATGGGCTCAGTAGTTGTGGCATGCGGGCTCAGTAGTTGTGGCTCACAGGCTCTAGAGCTCTGGCTCAGTAGATGTGGTGCATGGGCTTAGTTGCTCCATGGCATGTGGGATCCTCCCGGACCAGGGCTTGAACCCGTGTCCACTGCACTGGCAGGCAGATTCTTAACCACTGTGCCACCAGAGAAGTCCCAAGATTTTCTTTTTTTTTTTTTTGCCTATGGATGTCCAGTTTCCTTAACAGCGGTTTCTTGAAAGGTTATCTCTTCTCCATTGAATTGCTTTAAAACCTTTGTCTAAAATCAGTTGGGCATATTTGTGTCATTCTGTTTCTGCATTCTTCATTTTGATACATGGATCTGTGTACCTATTTCTCTGCCAATACCACATGGTCAGTCTTGATTACATTCGTTCCATAAACTTGAAATGTGGTAGGTTGATTCCTCCCACTTTATTCTTTTTCAAAATTGTTTTAACTATTCTAATTCTTTTCCTTTCCATGTAAATATTAGAATAATCTTGTCTATATCTACAAAAAATTCTTTCTGGGATTTTGATAGGAATTATTAAACCTGTATATTGCTTTTTGGAGGAATGAGATCAATACTACACTAAATCTTCTAATCTATGAATATGGTATGTCTCTCCATTTATATAGATCTCTTCTGATTTCTTTCATCAGCATATTGTAGTTTTCAGCATACAAGACCTGTACACGTTTTGTTAGACTTACACCTAATTATTTCCTTTTTTTGAGTGCTTGTAAATGGTATTGCGTATTTGATTTCAAGTGTCCACATGTCCATTGCTAGTATATGGAAATACAGTTGATTCTTCATATGTTGATTTTATATTCTACAACCTTGCTGAACTTGCATATTAATTCTAGAAGATCTTGTAGATTCCTAGAATATTCTGTACAGACAAACATGTCATCTGAAAATAATGACATGGTTTCATTGGATATAGGATTCTGGGTTGAAAGTTATTTTTTTCAGCACCTGAAAGCATTTCTGGCCTTCATAGTTTCTAATGAGAATCTGCTGTCATTAAAATCATTTTTCCCTTATGAATAAATCATCATTTTTCTCTGTTTTCAAGGATTTTTAAATTTAGTTTTCAGAAGTTTAATGATGATGTGCCTTGATTTGTATTTCTTAGAATATAACCTGGTTGAGTTTCAGTCAACTTTTTGAATTTGTTGGTTTATGTCTTTTGCCAAAATTGGGAGTTCCCAGTCATTTCATTATGTACTTTTCAGCCCTGCCCTCTTTCTTTTCTCACAAGAACTCTGATGACATTTAAGTTAGATCTTTTGTTATAACCACACAGGACCCTTAGCCTCTGTTCTTTTTTTTTTTTTTTCAGTCTATTTTCTCTCCATTGTTCAGATTTAGTCATTCCTATCATTCTGTCTTCCAGTTCACTAATGTTTTCCTCTGTCTCCTCCATTCTGGTGTTGAAACTATCCACTGAATTTTTATTTTGGTCACTGCATTTCCTTTCCATTTTTAAATTGAAGTATAGTTGATTTACAATATTATATTAGTTTCAGGTGTATGACACAGTGATTCAATATCTTTATAGATGATACTCCATTTAAAGTTATTATAAAAGAATGGCTATATTTCCCTGTGCTGTACACTATATCCTGATGCTTATTTTTTATACATAGTAGTTTGTGTCTCTTAATCACATACCACTAACTCTCCCCTACCTCCTTCCTACTCCCTATTGGTAAACACTAGTTCTTCTCCATATCTGTGAGTCTGTTTTTGTTTCGTTATATACATTCATTCTATTTTTTAGATTCCACATATAAGTGATAATATAGAATATTTGTCTTTCTCTGTCTTGCGTTTATTTCATGGAGCATAATACTCTCTAGGTCTATCCAGGTTGTTGCAAATGACAGATTTTCATTCTTTTTATGGCTGAGTAGTATTACATTATGTATATATACCACTTCTTCTTTATCCATTCATCTGCTGATGGACACTTAGGTTGCTTCCATATCTTGGCTATTATAAATAATGCTGCTATGAACATTGAGGTGCATAATCTTTTCAAATTAATGTTTTCATTTTCTTCAGATATATACCCAGCAGTGGGATTGCTGGATCATATGGTAGTTCTATTTTTAGTTTTTTGAGGAACCTCTGTACTATTTTCCATAGTGGCTGCACCAATTCACAATTCCACCAACAGCATACTAGGTTTCCCTTTTCTTCACATCCTTGTCAGCGTTTGTTATTCGTAGACTTTTTGATGATAGCCATTTTAACAGGTGTGAGTTGCTATCTCATTATGTTTTTGATTTGCATTTCTCTGATGACTAGTGATGTTGCGCATATTTTCATGTGCCCGTGGACCGTCTGTATATCTTCTTTGGAAAAATGTCTATTCAGGTCTTCTGTCCATTTTTTAGTTTCTTTGTTTTTTGATATTGAGTTGTGTGAGCTGTTCATATATGTTGAATATTAACCCCTTGTCCATCATATTATTTGCAAATATTTTCTCCCATTCAGTAGGTTTCCTTTTCATTTTGTTGATGGTTTCCTTTACTGTGCAAAACTCTTAAGGTTAATTAGGTCCCATTTGCTTATTTTGGCTTTTATTTATTTTGCCTTAGGAGACAGATCCAAAAAAATATTGCTACAATTTGTGTCAAAGAGTATTCTACCTCTAGAAGTTTTGTGGTTTCAGGTCTTACATTTAGGTTTTTAATTCATTTGAGTTTATTTTTGTATATGGTGTGAGGATATGCTCTAATCTCATTCTTTTACATGTAGCTGTCCAGTTATCCCAGCACTGCTTTTTTTTTTTTTTGATTGTCAACTTTCATTTTTTAATGAAATTTA
This sequence comes from Kogia breviceps, assembly GCF_026419965.1. Classification (NCBI taxonomy): domain Eukaryota; kingdom Metazoa; phylum Chordata; class Mammalia; order Artiodactyla; family Physeteridae; genus Kogia; species Kogia breviceps. The sequence goes on from NC_081320.1 coordinate 10,583,438, forward strand.
CATTCACTCAAGATTATGAGGTAATTCTGGAAGTTGCTGAGAAAGATATTAACAACACATTTAAAAAAGTGAAATAGCTTTGTCTCTGTCATTGCTAGGTGTATAAATAATTTGTATTTGAATGTGTCCTTTTTTAACATCTTTATTGGAGTATAATTGCTCTACAACGGTGTGTCAGTTTCCGCTCCACAACAAAGTGAATCAGCCACACACACACATATGTTCCCATATCTCTTCCCTCTCCTGTCTCCCTCCCTCCCACGCTCCCCATCCCACCCCTCCAGGTGGTCACAAGCTGTATCTCCCTGTGCTATGTGGCTGCCCCCCACTAGCTATCTATTCCACGTTTGGTAGTGTATATATGTCCATCCCACCCTCCCACTCTCTCACAGCCCACCCTTCCCCCTCCCCACATCCCCAAGTCCACTCTCCAGTAGGTCTGCATCTTCATTCCTGTCTTACCCTCAGGTTCTTCGTACCTTTTCTTTTTTTTTTTTTTAGATTCCATATATATGTGTTAGCATACGGTGTTTGTTTTTCTCTTTCTGACTTACTTCACTGTGTATGACAGACCCTAGGTCCATCCATCCACCTCACTACAAATATGTCAATTTCAGGCTCCCTGACTTCAGACTATACTACAAAGCTACAATAATTAAGACAGTATGGTACTGGCACAAAAACAGAAATATAGATCAATGGAACAGGATAGAAAGCCCAGAGGTAAACCCATGCACATATGGTCACCCTATCTTTGATAAAGGAGGCAAGAATATACAGTGGAGAAAAGACAGCCTCTTCAATAAGTGGTGCTGGGAAAACTGGACAGGTACATGTAAAAGTATGAAATTAGAACATTCCCTAAAACCATACACAAAAATAAACTCAAAATGGGTTAAAGACCTAAATGTAAGGCCAGACACTATCAAACTCTTAGAGGAAAACATAGGCAGAACACTCTATGACATAAATCACAGCAAGATCCTTTTTGACCCACCTCCTAGAGAAATGGAAATAAAAACAAAAATAAACAAATGGGACCTAATGAAACTTAAAAGCTTTTGCATAGTGAAGGAAACCATAAACAAGACCAAAAGACAACCCTCAGAATGGGAGAAAATATTTGCAAATGAAGCAACTGACAAAGGATTAATCTCCAAGATTTACAAGCAGCTCATGCAGCTCAATAACAAAAAAAAAAAAACAACCCAATCCAAAAATGGGCAGAAGACCTAAATAGACATTTCTCCAAAGAAGATATACAGATTGCCAACAAACACATGAAAGAATGCTCAACATCATTAATCATTAGAGAAATGCAAATCAGAACTACAATGAGATATCATCTCACACAGGTCAGAATGGCCATCATCAAAAAATCTTCAAACAATACATGATGGAGAGGGTGTGGAGAAAAGGGAACACTCTTGCACTGTTGGTGGGAATGTAAATTGATACAGCCACTATGGAGAACAGTATAGAGGTTCCTTAAAAAACTACAAATAGAACTACCATACAACCCAGCAATCCCACTACTGGGCATACCCTGAGAAAACCGTAATTCAAAAAGAGTCATGTATGAAAATGTTCATTGCAGCTCTATTTACAATAGCCAGGACATGGAAGCAACCTAAGTGTCCATCATCGGATGAATGGATAAAGAAGATGTGGCACATAGATACAATGGAATATTACTCAGCCATAAAAAGCACAACTTATTGAAGAGACTGTCTTTTCTCCATTGTATATTCTTACCTTCTTTGTCATAGATTAATTGACCATAAATATATGGGTTTATTTCTGGGCTCTCTGTTCTGTTCATTGATCTGTCTGCTTTGTGCCAGTACTGTGCTTTTTTGATTACTGTAGCTTCATAGTACAGTCTGAAGTCAGGGAGCATGATACCTCCAGCTCTGTGTTTTGTTTTTTTTTCCCTCAAGATTGCTTTGGAAATTTGGGGTCTTTTGTGGTCTGATATAAATTTTAGGATTATTTATTCTAGTTTAGTGAAAAATGTTATGATTATTTCGATAAGGATTGAATTAAATCCATAGATTGCTTTGGGTAGTATGGAAATTTTATGATATTAATTCTTCTAATCCAAGAACTCAGATATCTTTCCATTTCTTTTTATCATTTTCAAATTCCATCATCAATATTCTATAGTTTTCAGAGTATACATATTTTATCTTCTTGGTTAAGTTTATTCTCAGGTATTTTATTCTTTTTGATGTGATTGTAAATGGGATTGTTTCTTTAATTTCTCTTTCTGTTAGTTCATTATCAGTGTATAGAAAATCAACAGATTTCTGTATATTCATCTTGTATCCTGCAACTTTGCTGAATTCATTTTTTAGTTCTAATAGTTTTTAGTGGAGACTTTAAGGTTTTCTATGTATAGTATCACCAACTTTGATGAGAGTTTTTATCATGAATGGATGTTGAATTTTGTCAAATGCTTTTTCTGCATCTATTGAAGATTTTTTTCCTTCCTTTTGTTAATGTGATGTTTCACATTAATTAATATGCGGGTATTGCACCATCCTTGTATCCCTGGAATAAATCCCACTTGATCATAGTGTAGTATCCTTTTTACATATTGTTGAATTTGATTTGCTAATACTTTGTTGAGGATTTTTGCATCTATATTCATGATAGATATTGACCTGTAATTCTTTTTGTAGTGTCTATCTGGTTTTGATATCAGTGTAATGGTGGCCTCATAGAATGAATTTGGGTGTGTTCCATCCTTTTCAATTTTTTGTAATGGTTTGAGGATAGGTATTAGCTCTTCTTTATATGTTGTTAGAATTCCCCTGTGAAGCCATGTGGTCCTGGACTTTTGTTTGCTGAGAGTTTTTTTTTTTTTAATAAATTTATTATTTATTTATTTATTTATTTTTGGCTGCCTTGGGTCTTTGTTGCTGCATGCAGGCTTTCTCTAGTTGCGGTGAGCAGGGGCTACTCCTCGTTACAGTGCATGGGCCTCTCATTGTGGTGGCCTCCCTTGTTGCAGAGCATGGGCTCTAGGCACACAGGCTTCAGTAGTTGTGGCACATAGGCTCAGTAGTTGTGGCTTGTGAGCTCCAGATTGCAGGCTTCAGTAGTTGTGGCCCACGGGCTTAGCTGCTCCATGGCATGTGCGATCTTCCCAGACCAGGGATTGAACTGGAGTCCCCTACATTGGCAAGCAGATTATTTAACCACTGCGCCACCAGGAAAGCCACTCCCCCCTTTTTTAAAATTAAAAATTCAACTTCCATACTAGTGATTGGTCTGTTCAGATTGTCTGTCTTCCTGATTCAGTCTTGCAAGCTTGTATGTTTCTAGAAATTTGTCCATTTCTTCTAGGTTGTCCAATTTGTTGGCATATAACTGTAGCATTCTCTTATGATTTTTTGTATGTCCGTGATATCAGTTTTTATTTTCTTTCATGTCTTGTTTTGTTTATTTGGGTTCTCTCTCTTTTCTTCTTGATGAGCTTGGCTAAAGGTTTATCAATATTATTTATCTTTTCAAAGAACCAGTTCTTGGTTTCATTGATCTTTTCTATTGTTTTTTGTCTCTATTTTATTTATTTTCTCTCCCATCTTTATATCTCTATTATTTCACTCCTACTGCCTTTGGGCTTTGTTTGTTCTTCTTTTTCTACTTCTTTGCTGAGATTTTCTATTTTTTTCATTTGTTTAAAGCATGGTCATAATTACTTACTGAGGCATTTTTATGGTGGCTGCTTTAAAAATCTGTGTCCAATAATTCTAACATTTCTGTAATTTCAGTGTTGGCATCTATTGCTTGTCTTTTTCATTCAGTTTGACTTCTGATTGAGGTCTGGACATTTTGGGTATTATGTAATGAGACTTTGGATCTTGTTTACATCTTCTGTTTTAGCTGGATTCCTCTGACAGTGCTCCAGTGGTGGAAAAGGCACACCACCTCATTACTGGCTTATAGGGATGGAAGTCCATATTCTCCATTTAGCCTCTGCTGATATGCAAGGTTGGCGGGGGCGAGGGGGTCTGTCCTTGTTACTGTGGGGTGGGGGCAGAAGTTTCAGTTATCAGCTTGGTGGGGAGGGGTAGGAGAGCCTCATTGCTCTCCCCACAGGACTTCCAATGACACTGACAGTGTCTTTGCTACCACCATGGGATGGTTAAGTCGACTCTCACTAGGCCTCCTCTGACAGCATCCTGTCTAGAAGAAGAAGGGGTACATTGCTACTTCCAGGTGGAGGTGGAAGTCCAGGTTCCCCATGTGGTCTCCATTGTCACCATGGGGGGGGTGAACCTCATTACAGCCTATGAGGGTGGAAGACAAAGAAGCTCACTCAGCCTTGAGAGACATGGGTAGTGGGGGACACAGTTTTTCTGTGGTGTTTGGCTGGAGTAGATCTGTTATTGTCTAAAAGTTTTCTGTCTTTCCTGGTCCTTTGGGAGAAAAAGCAGGCTTTTTTTGAGATTTTTGTCTGCATCTGTTGACGTTCCTGGGTTGCCAGTTTCTTTAGCTCTGAATGTGGGATGTATGAGGTCAAAAGAAAACCCAGGGAATTCAACGCTGTGTTGTTCCTGAGGTTCCAAAGTCCCTAGACAGTTGGTCTTCTCTTCACCTTTCAGAGTCTTCCTATCTTTGTTTTATATTTTGTGTTCAGGGTTTTTAGTTGTGCTTAGTGGGAGAGTAGGGAAAAGTACATCCATCCTCCAGAAGTGACCTTTGACTATGATTTCTTTTTATAAATTTATTTATTTATTTATTTATCTATCTATTTATTTTCGGCTGCGTTGGGTCTTCATTCCTGTGAGCGGGCTTTCTCTAGTTGTGGTGAGTGGGGGCTACTCTTTGCTGTGGTAAACAGGCTTCTTATTGTGGTGGCTTCTCTTGATGTGGAGCACAGGCTGTAGGTGCGGGGGGTTCAGTAGTTGTGACACGGGATCAGTAGTTGTGCCTTGCTGGCTGTAGAGTGCATGCTCAGTAGTTACGGCACACGGGCATAGTTGCTCCTTGGCTTTTTGGATCTTCCTGGATCAGGGCTTGAACCAATGTCCCCTGTGTTGGCAAGCAGATTTTTAACCACTGAGCTACCAGGGAAGTCCCTGACTATGATTTTTGAGAAGAGAAAATGATATCTTGGTCAGATGCTTTCTGGAGAGTTTTGTGAGTTCATCTGAACCCAGATCAGTAGTCTCCCTGGACCTTCCAGTTGTTGTTCCATCTAAAAGTCTGCCTGCAACTATTTCATCCAGTGGCAATACTTGACTTTATTTGGAGGATCCTTTACAGTCCTTGCTGGCCTGAGAAACTGATTTACTGATTCCTCATTCCCATAGGCCCAAGCAGGGAATTTGGGGACCTTTCTATGGCAAAATGTGGGAAACAAAATATGTTGAGTTTTTCATAATGAAAAATAATTTTTCACTTCAAAATTAAATTATTATGATCATCCTACTTTTTAGGTGCCGAAAGTTATCATTTAAATAAACAATAATGGTAAGTAGTGCTTTTGTTTTGTTATCCTTACTTGACTAAAAAAAAGAAAAATGTTGGGACTCCAGGAGGGCTCACAGCAAGGAGTACTTTCCAGAACGTCTGCTGCCAGTGTCCTTGTCCCCATGGTGAGCCAGCGCTGCACCCCGCCTCTGCAGGAGACCCTCCAACACTAGCAGCCGTGTGGATGACAGGGTCTTGGTGCTCTGGCTGTGTGTCAGGCCTGAGTCTCTGCGGTGGGAGAGCTGACTTCAGGACATTGGACCACCAGAGACGTCCTGGCCCCATGTAACATCAACTGGCAAGATCTACATCTCATTGCTAAGACCCAGCTCCACCCAATGGCAAGCAAGCTCCAATGCTGGATGCCCCATGCCAAACAACTAGCAAGACAGGAACACAAACCAACCCATTAGCAGAAAATCATAGTAACTTCACAGGCACCCCAAAACTCACCACCGGACGCAGCCCTGCCCACCAGAAAGACAAGATCCAGCCCCACCCACCAGAACACAGGCACCAGTCCCCTCCACCAGGAAACTTACACAAGCCACTGAACCAACCTCACCCACTGTGGGAAGACACCAAAAACAACAGGAAGTACGAACCTGCAGCCTGCGAAAAGGAGACCCCAAACACAGTAAGTTAAGCAAAACGAGAAGACAGAGAAATACACAGGAGATGAAAGAGCAAGGTAAAAGCTGACCAGGCCAAACAAATGAAGAGGAAATAGGCAGTCTACCTGAAAGAGAATTCAGAGTAGTGATAATAAAGATGATCCAAAATCTTGGAAACAGAATGGAGAAAATACAAGAAAAGTTTAACAACGACCTAGAAAAACTGAAGAGCAAACAAACTGATGAACAACACAATAAATGAAATTTAAAATTTTCTAGAAGGAATCAATAGAAGAATAACTGAGGCAGAAGAACGGATAAGTGACCTGGAAGATAAAATAGTGGAAATAACTACTGCAAAGCAGAATAAAGAAAAAAGAATGAAAAGAATTGTGGACAGTCTCAGAGACCTCTGGGACAACATTAAATGCACCAACATTCGAATTATAGGGGTCCTAGAAGAGGAAGAGTAAAAATAAAGGGTCTGAGAAAATATTTGAAGAGATTATAGTTGAAAACTTTCCTAACATGGGAAAGAAAATAGTCAGTCAAGTCCAGGAAGCACAGACAGTCCCATACAGGATAAATCCAAGGAGAAACACACCAAGAAACATATTAATCGGGCTTCCCTGGTGGCGCAGTGGTTGAGAATCCGCCTGCCGATGCAGGAGACACGGGTTCGTGCCCTGGTCCGGGAAGATCCCACATGCCGCGGAGCAACTAAGCCCGTGAGCCATGGCCGCTGAGCCTGTGCGTCCGGAGCCTGTGCTCCGCAACGGGAGAGGCCACAACAGTGAGAGGCCCACATACTGCAAAAAAAAAAAAAAGAAACATATTAATCAAACTATCCAAAATTAAATACAAAGAAAAAATATTAAAAGCACAAGGGAAAAGCAACTAATAACATACAAGGGAATCTCCATAAGGTTAACAGCTGATCTTTCAGCAGAAACTCTGCAAGCCAGAAGGGAGTGGCAGGAAATATTTAAAGTGATGAAGGGGAAAAACCTACAACCAAGATTACTCTACCCAGCGAAGATCTCATTGAGATTTGACAGAGAAATTAAAACCTTTATAGACAAGCAAAAGCTAAGAGAATTCAGCACCACCAAACCAGCTTTAAAACAAATGCTAAAGGAATTTCTCTAGGCAGGAAACATAAGACAAGGAAAAGACCTACAGAAATAAACCCAAAACAATTAAGAAAACGGTAATAGGAACATACATATTGATAATTACCTTAAATGTAAATGCTCCAACCAAAACACACAGACTGGCTGAATGGATACAAAAACAAGATCCGTATATATGCTGTCTACAAGAGACCCACTTCAGACCTAGGGACACATACAAACTGAAAGTGAAGGGATGGAAAATAGATATTCCATGCAAGTGGAAATCAAAAGAAAGCTGGAGTAGCAATTCTCATATCAGACAAAATAGACTTAAAAATAAAGACTATTACAAGAGACAGAGAAGGACAGTACATAATGACCAAGGGATCAACCCAAGAAGAGGATATAACAATTGTAAATATTTATGCTTCCAACATAGGAGCACCTCAATACATAAGGCAAATGCTAACAGCCATAAAAGGGGAAATCAACAGTAACAAAATCATGGTAGGGGACTATAGCACCCCACTTTCACCAATGGACAGATCTTCCAAAATGAAAATGAATAAGGAAACACAAACATTAAATGACATATTAAACAAGATGGACTTCATTGATATTTAGAGGACATTCCATCCAAAAACAGCAGAATACACTTTCTTCTCAAGTACTCATGGAACATTCTCAAGCATGATCATATCTTGGGTCACAAATCTAGCCTTGGTAAATTTAAGAAAATTGAAATCATATCAAGTATCTTTTCCAACCACAACACTATGAGACTAGATATCAGTTACAGGAAAAAGTCTGTAAAAAATACAAAAACATGGGGGCTAAACAGTATGCTACTAAATAACCAAGAGATCACTGAAGAAATCAGAGGAAATCAAAAAATACCTAGAAACAAATGACAATGAAAACACGATGACCCAAAACCTATGGGATGCAGCAAAAGCGGGTCTAAGAGGGAAGTTTATAGCAATACAATGCTACCTCAAGAAACAAGAAAAATCTCAAATAAACAACCTAACCTTACACCTAAAGTAATAAGAGAAAGAAGAACAAAAAACCCCCAAAGTTAGCAGAAGGAAAGAAATCATAAAGATCAGATCAGAAATAAATGAAAAAGAAATGAAGGAAATGATAGGAAAGATCAATAAAACTAAAAGCTGGTTCTTTGAGAAGATAGACAAAATTGATAAACCACTAGCCAGACTCATCAAGAAAAAAAGGGAGAAGACTCAAATCAATAGAATTAGAAATGAAAAAGGAGAGATAACAACTGACACTGCAGAAATACAAAATATCATGAGAGATTACTACAAGTAACTATATGCCAATAAAATGGACAACCTGGAAGAAATAGACAAATTCTTAGAAAAGCACAACATTCTGAGACTGAACCAGGAAGAAATAGAAAATATGAACAGACCAATCACAAGCACTTAAATTGAAACTGTGATTAAAAGTCTTCCAACAAATAAAACCCAGGACCAGATGGCTTCACAGCCGAATTCTATCAAACATTTAGAGAAGAGCTAACAAATTTCTCAAACTCTTCCAAAATACAGCAGAGGGAGAAGCATTCCCAAACTCATTCTGTGAGGCCACCATCACCCTGATACCAAAACCAGACAAAGATGTCACACAAAAAGAAAACTACAGACCAATATCACTGATAAACATGGATACAAAAATCCTCAACAAAATACTAGCAAACAGACCCCAACAGCACATTAGAATGATCATACACCATGATCAAGTGGGCTTTATCTCAGGAATGCAAGGATTCTTCAATATATGCAAATCAATCAATGTGATACACCCTATTAACAGACTGAAGGATAAAAACCATATGATCATCTCAAAGGATGCAAAAAAAGCTTTTGACATATTTCAACACCTATTTATGATAAAAACTCTCCAGAAAGTAGGCATAGAGGGAACTTGCCTCAACATAATAAAGGCCATATATGACAAACCCACAGCCGACACCGTTCTCAATGGTGAAAAACTGAAACCATTTCCTCTAAAATCAGGAACAAAACAAGGATGCCCACTCTCGCCACTGTTATTCAACATAGTTTTGGGAGTTTTAGCCTCAGCAATCAGAGAAGAAAAAGAAATAAAAGGGATCCAAATAAGAAAAAAAGAAATAAAGCTTGTCACTGTTTGCAGACGACATGATACTATGCATAGAGAATCCTAAAGATGCTACCAGCAAACTACTAGAGCTAATCAATGAATATGGTAAGGTAGCATGATACAAAATTAATGCACAGAAATCTCTTGCATTCCTCTACGCTGATGATGAAAAATCTGAAAGAGAATTTAAGGAAACACTCCCATTTACCACTGCAACAAAAAGAATAAAATACTTAGGAATAAACCTACCTAAGGAGATAAAAGATCTGTATGCAGAAAATTATAAGACACTGATGAAAGAAATTAAAGATGATACAGACAGATGGAGAGATATACCATGTTCTTGGATTGGAAGATCAACATTGTGAAAATGACTATACTACCCAAAGCAATCTGCAGATTCAATGCAATCCCTATCAAATTACCACTGGCATTTTTTACAGAACTAGAACAAAAAATTTTGCAATTTGTATGGAAACCCAAAAGACCCCGAATAGCCAAAGCAATCTTGAGAAAGGAAAATGGAGCTGGAGCAATTAGGCTCCCTGACTTCAGACTATACTGCAAAGCTACAGTAATCAAGACAGTATGGTACTGGCACAAAAACAGAAATATAGATCAATGGAACAGGATAGAAAGCCCAGAGATAACCCTACACACATCTGGTCATCTTATCTTTGATAAAGGAGGCAAGAATATAAAATGGAGAAAAGACAGCCTCTTCAATAAGTGGTGCTGGGAAAACTGGGCAGCTACATGTAAAAGAATGAAATTAGAACACTCCCTGACACCATACACAAAAATAAACCCAAAATGGATTAAAGACCTAAATGTAAGGCCAGACACTATCAAACTCTTAGTGGGAAACATAGGAAGAACACTCTTTGACATAAATCACAGCAAGATCCTTTTTGACCCACCTCCTAGAGAAATGGAAATAAAAACAAAAATAAACAAATGGGACCTAATGAAACTTAAAAGCTTTTGCACAGCAAAGGAAACCATAAACAAGACAAAAAGACAATCTGCAGAATGGGAGAAAATATTTGCAAACCAAGCACTGACAAAAGGCTCAATCTCCAAAATATACAAGTAGCTCATGCATCTCAATATCAAAAAAACAAACAACCCAATCCAAAAATGGGCAGAAGATTTAAATAGATATTTCTCCAAGGAAGATATACATATTGCCATCAAACACATGAAAGGATGTGCAACATCACTAATCAGTAGAGAAACGCAAATCCAAACTAGAATGTGGTATCACCTCACACTGGTCAGAATGGCCATCATCAAAAAATCTCCAAACAGTAAATGCTGGGGAGGATGTGGAGAAAGGGAGCCCTCTTGCACTGTTAGTGGGAATGTAAATTGACACAGCCACTACGGAGAACAGTATGGAAGTTCCTTAGAAAACTAAAAATAGAACTACCATATAACCTAGCAATCCCACTACTGGGCATATACCATGAGAAAATCATAATTCAAAAAGAGACGTGTACCACAATGTTCACTGCAGCACTATTTACAATAGCCAGGACATGAAAGCAACCTAAGTGCCCATCGACAGATGAATGGATAAAGAAGATGTGGCATATATATACAATGGAATATTACTCAGCCATAAAAAGAAACGAAATTGAGTTATTTGTAGTGAGGTGGATGGACCTAGAGTCTGTCATACAGAGTGAAGTAAGTCAGAAAGAGAAAAACATATACCGTCTGCTAACACATATATATGGAATCTAAAGAAAACAAAACGTTCTGAAGAACCTAGGGGCAGGACAGGAATAAAGACACAGACCACAGACGTAGAGAATGGACTTAAGGACATGGGGAGGGGGGAGTGTAAGGTGGGACGAAGTGAGAGAGTAGCATTGACATACATACATTACCAAATGTAAAATAGGTAGCTAGTGGGAAGCAGCCGCATAGCACAGGGAGATCAGCTCGGTGCTTTGTGACCACCTAGAGGGGTGGGATAGGGAGGGTGGGAGAGAGATGCAAGAGGGAGGGGATATGGGGATATATGTATACATATAGCTGATTCACTTTGTTATACAGCAGAAACTAACACAACATTGTAAAGCAATTATACTCCAATAAAGATGTTTAAAAAAATGTTGGCAATCACCAAATTGCTTTTCTTTCTTTTTCTCTTAATTAAAAAAAAAGTGAGATCTATTTTATATACACTGAAATGCACAAATGATAATGGTACCATTCAGTGAGTTTTGACAGATGAAAAGGTAGATTGCATAGTGCACACACCATCCATCATCTAAGAAATTTCTCTCAGCCCTTTTTCTATTAATACCTTCCCTTCACTACCAAGGTTCTGTCTTTGTCACCACTGCTCAGTTTGTTTGCTCTGGAGTTTCATAGGAATGGAAGTAGATAGACTGGATCTTCTGCTCAGCATGATGTTTATGAGATGTTGAGTAATTCATTCCTTCTTTTTATTTTCTGAGTAATATTTCATTGTATATATCTCTGCCAAACTCTCCCAACTCCCTCTCCCTCTCAAATGCTGACTTCTCTAGAACTCTGCTATGAGTCCAGTTCCTGCAGGCTGACTTCAGAAATTGTCCTTGTTACCTCCAGCTGACCTCAACTGCATCATTCCACAGTTATTAAGGTACAATGTCCTGTCTGTACACACCTGCAGGAAGAAAAAATTACTGAAGATTTAAGATCTTTTAATTTTTTTCTACATTAAATGAGTTTGATTGTGTTAAAAAATTGTTTATTCTATTGTTGATGGATGTTACGGATTTAGGATGTTACGGATTTGGCATTATTATGAATAAGATTGTCAGGATCATTTTTTTTTTTTTTTTTTTTTTTTTTGCGGTATGCGGGCCTCTCACTGTTGTGGCCTCTCCCGTTGCGGAGCACAGGCTCCGGACGCGCAGGCCTAGCGGCCATGGCTCACGGGCTTAGTTGCTCCGCGGCATGTGGGATCTTCCCGGACTGGGGCACGAACCCGTGTCTCCTGCATCGGCAGGCGGATTCTCAACCACTGTGCCACCGGGGAAGCCCCAGGATCATTTTTGTTCATTTTTTTTTTGCACATGTTTTCATTTCTTTTGGTAAATACTTAAAAGTGGTATTAATGGATGTTGTAGTAGATATTTATTTAACTGTCTAAAAAACTACTGTAAACAGTTCTCCAGAAGTTGTTATACCATTTACAACTTTACTAACAGTGTTTAAGAGTTCTGTTGTTCCACACCCTCACTGACATTTTGGTGTTGTCAACCTTTTTAATTTAGGTATTCCAGTGGGTACGTAGTAATATCTCATTGTGTATTAATTTTCATTTTCCTGATATTTAATGGTTTGGGGCACCCTTTTGAGTGCTTCCTTGTTTTTCACGTGTCTTTTGTCAAGTGTCTATGTTTAAATCTTTTGCCCATTTTAAACTATGTGCTGTTGTTATTGTTTTTAAAAACACCAAGTTGTTAGGGTTTGTCATACATTCTAAATACAGGTACTTGGATTTTTCCCAGTCTGTAGCCTATTTATTCATTTTCTTAATAGTATCTTTTGAGAAGATGAAGTTTTAAAATTCAATGAAATAAAATTTTTAACTTAAAATATTAGCTTATAAATTTCCTGGGAAATAAAAGGGGCAAATATGATTTTGATTGTGATTGCATTAAATCTATATATCAGTTTGGGGAGAACTGATATTTCAACAATTCATGAACATGGTATATCTCTCCATTTTATTTAATTCCCTCCAACAATGTTTTGTATTTTTCAGTAATAGAATCCTTGAACATATTTCACTAAATTAATTTCAAAAAATTTTAAATATGTTTTAAAGATCTTGCCAGTGGTATATTTAAAATTTTCATTTTCTACATGTATGTTACATATATGTTCCATATTTAGTACACACACAATGAATTTTTGTACATTGACCATTGACTTGTACAATAAGCTCACTAAAATCACTTAATAGTTCAAGTAGTTTGTTTGTAGATTCCCTGAGATTTTCTAAGTACTCAATAATATCATCTGAGAATAAAAACATTTTACTTCTTTCTTACCAATCTGTATTTTTTAATGCATTTTTCTTGCTTTGTTGCATTGACTGAGACCTGAAGGTCAGTGTTGAAAGGAAAGATTGAAATGAGGCATCCTTGCTTTTTTCCTCGGTCTTATGGGGAAAGACTTCTATATTTTGATATTAACTGTAAGTTTTTCATAGCTGTCCTTTATCAGATTGCAGAAGCTCCCTTTTACTCCTATTTTGAGTTTCTATCTTGAATATTTTGTAATTTATCAAAAGCTTTTTTCTGAATCAATTGTTTTCTGCATATCGATCATATAATTTTTCTCCTTGATTCCATTAATGTAATCAGTGACATTATTTTTTAGTTGTTGTTTTGTTGTTGTTGTTGTTGTTGTTGTTTTAATATCATCCAAGGTGCATTTTGATTTTTTAGTTTTAAACCAGTCTTGCATTTTGGGGATGAATCCCACTTGGCCATGATGCTGGTCCATTTTATATATAGATGATTTTACATGCAAACACTTTGTTAAAGATTACTGTATCAATGTTCATAAGGAATACTGGTCTTTTCGTTCCTTGTTATGATCTTGTTAGCTTTTGGCATCAGGGTATGCTGGCTTCATAAGAGGAAAAATATGTTCTTCACCTTCTATTTTTTTAAAGAGATTTTGTATAAAATTGTCAATGAGAGTTTTTACCTGGTGTAATAATACCCTCTGAGAATAAAGAAAATTGGGGGACAATTTTTTTGTAGTGAGAAGACTCTCATGGCAACAAATCTCCCTGTTTTTACTCATCTTAAAATTTTTAATTTCATCTTCATTTTTAAAGGACAATTTCACTGTATGTTGAATTTTAGATTAATTTGTTTTCCTATTGTCTTCTTTCTTTCCTTGTGTCTGGTGAGAATTCAGCTATCATTCTTATCATTTTTCCCATGCATGAGATTAAGTTTTCTCTGACTAAGCTTACAATATTTTCTTACCTTTTGTTTTAAGCAATTTTACTATGGTGTACCTAGGTATGGGATTTTTTTGTTTGTTTTAAAATTTATCTATTTGGTGTTCATTGTATTTCTTGAATATATAGAGGATGTTTTATATCAAATTTGGAAACATTTCAGCTATTACATCTTCTAGAATTTTCTCATTCTCTCTGACATCTGGGATTCCAATTGCATGTATGTTAGGTTGCTAATATAATCTCACAGGGCACTGATGTTCCCTTCATTTTTTTTTTTTTTTTCTTTTTTCTCTCTGCCCCACTTAGAATAATACTGATCTGTTTTCAAGTGTAGTAATCTTTTTCTGCAATGTTCATTCTGCTATTAAACCCATCCGTGAATGGGTTTGTTTCATTTTACAGTATTTTCAATATTTAAATAAAACATTTATTCTATTTCATTTTTAAATAGTCCTTTTTTCAGTTCTAAAATTTTCCTTTCATTCTTTTTTAGAGGTCATATTTATCTCATGAAGTATCCCATTTTAATCTATTATATCCATTTTTTTCTTATAAATTCTTGAATACATTTATAATCATTGTTTTTAAAATTTTGCTAATTCAAATAACTGGTCATCTGTAAGTTTGCTTTTACTAATTGTACTTTCTCTAGATTTGGGGTTATATTTTCCTGCTTCTTTGCAGATCTTACACCGTTTTATTATACTCCAGACACAATGTATAACAGATTTTATTTTCTTTTGTTTATTTCCTTTTCTTTTGTCTGGTGGTTAGGGTATGGGGCTGATCATTAGGGTTCCAGAGTCAACTTGAGCAGGGGCTGCTTTAATTAACCCAACCCCCATGCCCACCCCCATACTGCCTTTTCGGTCCTGTCAGCAGTTGAGTTGGCAGGATGTTGGAACACAGTCTCAGAAATCTTTGATTCAATTTTGGGTTCAACTTCTGGTTGTTACCATGGGAGCTAAGTTCTCTTGAATCATTTTACATCTTAACTAGAAGTCCTCCCAAATTGCTTTTGAAATCATTTGGTTGATGAAATTCAAAATTCCAGGACCAATGGACACAGAATTTCTCCATAATAACTTGGGACTCTTACTGTATATTTAGTTCTGGCAGTTTGTGTAGCTTCTGCTTCTTGAAAAAAATAGTTTGACTGAAAATTATTCCTTCTTGGGTATGTTCACATTTCTTTGGGTCTGTACTTATATGGCTGAACTATCAGCTGATTAAAATGCCATAATCTCATGTATGAAAACGTGTGAAGCTAGTAGTGAAGTTTTACTTTAACCACCTAATTTAATATTCTTTCTCGGTTCATGTAAATGCCTTTGTAGAAAATGCTACCAAGGGCGGCATTGTGGTTACTTTAATTCCATTGCCAATACTTTTATATGGTTTCCTGTATTCTAAAGGGAAGGCTATATGCACTTGTCTTCTTTTTAAACTTTTCCTCTTATGAATCACTAGCAGTATGAATAAATGTCAGAAGTTCTTATTAAGTGGTTAAAGTTGATACCTCTGTCTCAGCGTTCTTGATTTAAGTAATGATGATTAAGCAGACTTTGTATTAGAAAATGCCAGAGTTATAAAAAAATTGTTTTTTATTACTAAGTAAAGAACACGCAATAATAATAATATTTATAAATACTCTGTGCCAAACTCACTTGGTTCTGACATTTTAGAGATAAGGAAGTCACAACATCAGCATTCAAAGTCCTACTCCTTTACTAAAACGGGCTTTGCCAGCAATACTTAGAAAAGAACAGAATTATGTACTCTTTGGTCGAGAAACATTGCAATAGGAAAAACACTTGGAAGGTAAATTTGTCTCTCCTCAAAATAAACTCTCTAGTTAGGCTAAATGAAGGCATTTTTGTTGTTGTTTTTGTTTGGTAAGGAGTGCAGTTTCTCCATTCTAACATCTCAGACTATGCTAAACATTTTTATCAGATGAAGAAATAATCAGCATGAAATACAATTAATATTGATGCAGAGAAAATATTAAGCTGGAGTCCTGATTATTTAACAGAACCACAGAATTTCATTTCATGCTAATGAAACCTGGCCATAGCAACCATGAGAATGTATGTGTTCTTGAGACCAAGAAGCTAAGGGCTGGCCCCGCCTTGAGGAGCTGGCCAGTGGTCAATAGAAACAGAGCAGAGCTCCCCTTTCCCATGGTTGTTGGGTAAATTGACAGGGCTAGAAGCACAGCACACAGTGTGCGATTCTGCCCCACGTAAAGGTTTCAGGTATGTTTTTCTTTATGTTGACCACTAGCCTGGAATTTGGGGCTAAGGTGGCAGATTAGCTGTTACAGACCTACCATTCTGACCCTTTAGACAATGTTTGTCTACAGAGGCAGGCAATTCTGCAAGAGAGGTGAATGGATGGGAGAGAAGTTGGAAGTCTTCACAACAAGTGGTACCAACTGCAGGGTAATTACTTAATTGATGCGATTTTCACTCATCACTCTTTGACAGTCAGCCTGTTGCTCTTTGAAGGGATTTGACTTGTGTTTGGTGACTTAAGGTGTGGACCAGAAGAGCAGGAAGGCCTGTGTAGGAGGAGAATCCACAGAGCAAGCGGCCCTCTGTCCACAGGTAGGGAATCTGTTGTTTCTTGAAGACCCTTGTATCTGAGCCTCATTGGCTCGTTTTCTGGAGGGTTGAAGCCTTGTCCTTCTTGGGAAGAGCATCAGACTGGCCCTTTCACGTCATGGCGGCTAGCTCTGAAGCCAGTGTCCTCAGCACCTTCCTTCAGAGGCAACATCTGAGAGGCCTCTTGCATCACCCATTGCTGTCCTAAGTCCTCTTGGGGAGCCTGAGGCAGTGCTTCTGGTCAGATCCATGCTTTCCACGTTGGACACATGTGGAGCATTGATTCTGACTTAGGGAGAATAGCACAGGTCACATGTTTGCTACAGTGGTGGAGGCATTTCCTCAGGGCAACACCCCGTACCCTCCAGAGACTGGGAACAGTGAGGCACTGGGGGAAAGACGGAGGCAGAATGGAAGCTGTGGAAGCAGAAAGCTCTGGATGAAAACCCTAGTTGTCCCAGTTATGAGGTATGTGACTTGGAGCAAAAATCCTAAACTCTTTAAGCCTTGGTTTCCTCATCTGTAAAATGGGCTGGTAGCTGACAGACTTGTTACGAGGACTAAAGGAGGCGGTTGATATAAAGGCCTCGTCTGTAACCCGGCACACAGTAGATATCCAGTAAATGGCCATCTCAGGGAGCAGAGCACAGAACGCCTGGGTCACATAGCCGATAGGCCACTGCACGATGTTGTTATAAAGATGCTGGAGATGCAGAGATGCTGCCACATCAAGGCAGCCGAGTGGCTCCCTCTGTACCTTTACGTGTTCAGCCACCTGGGAAGGGGCGTGGAAAGCATGGACCCTACGCGGAAGAGGTGACTCCTTGGCAAAGGCTGGGGGGTACCAATCTACAACATGTCCGCTGGGGGCTAGGATTGAGCAACACTAGCAGGGGATAGCAGCAGAGGCTAAAGGCAGGCAAAGGTGGCCAGAGGCACCTGGCAGAATCTCAGTTATATGTCCCAGCAGCAGTGAAGGCTGTAAATTATAGGCACAAGCAATATGGAAACCTCACTTCACCCATCACTTCAACTTATTCCCTCATCTCATCTTTTAGATTTAAAAATATTTGTCGATTAATTGTTTTAAGCTTCCCCTTCTTTGAAAGTTTCTGGCTCACTTTCTAGTTAATCCAAAATAAGTCCGTTGAAGAAGAAGGGACAGAAAATTACGTGAATAGCCCCCCAATATCTAACAATGCCTTAGAAAGTAAAGACGGGCTACGTAGAGATTCCTTTTGAAAAGTATGTGTAAATGCTATCTTATAACAAGTGTATCTGTGGTTTGGTTTGGTAAGGTTACAAGTGTCCACTTCTGTGCTTTAACCAGCTACAGTCATTGGTACCAAGAAGGACACTCTTGCAAATCACCTTTAGGACACGCACACACACGATGTCATTTCACACATGAGGAAACAGGTCAGGGAAGGCTATTGGCCCACGGTCACAGTATGAGGGAGTGGTGGAGCCTCACTCCACACCTTGGCTGCCTGGTGTGCTTTCGTGAGAGAATTCTCTGCAAACCCATCACCCCTGATTTCCCAGGCATCTGGGGGTCAGATGCCCATGTAAACCTTTTGCTCTATCATCCACGCACATGAAATGCTAGCCATGTAAAATCTAGCTCTGCTATTGGAGGTACCTGATCTGAGTAGCATCTATGTGGTAATGAGACATATAAGGGCAGGTATTATTCTTTTATTTTTAACCAGCCCAGACCTCCTGAAAGATACGCTCCAAAATATCACTCTTTAAAATCAATGTTTTTCCAAAAAAATAAAATATAAAATAAAATTTTCAAATGAAATCAATGTTTCCAATGGGTTTACTACCCTTTTGTAAGGCAGGTCATCCTTTCCTCGAGGTCAGCGTAGGCATGGGAGGCCATTCTGTAGGTGATGGTGGAACTTCCCCTGGTCCTGGCTGCACTCTCCCAGGCAGCCAAAGCCAGAAGGGGTCTCAGAGTGCAGGGGGGCAGCCACTCGGCCATCGTTCTCCCTTGGCAAGTCGAGCAAAAGCCTGAACAGTGCCATGTCACCTGCCAAGAGCAGCTGTGTTCTTCTCCTGTGTCCTGACATTCTGTTACTGACCCAAGAGTGAGTTTGGGAAGAGATTTTAATAACACCCAGAAAGATATATCCTTTTGCTGCTTGACGCAGTCAAAGCACTGTCAGAGGAGGCCAGGTACAACCAGAGATTTAACTAAGAACTGGAGTCTCAAAACATAATACCCCAAATGTCCAAGCTTCAGTTGAAAAACAGGCATCAGACCAAGAACAAGGAAGATCTCAAACTGAATGAAAAAGGACAATCAATATATGCCAAGAGATGACAGAGATGTTGGAATTATTTGATGATTTTAAAGCAGCCGTCATAAGAATGCTTTGAGCAGCAATGATGAATACACTTGAAACAAATAAAAAATAGAAAGTCTCAGCAAAGAAACTGAAACTGTAAAGAAGAGTGAATGGAAATTTTTGAACTGAAAAAATATTATTTATATATATTTATATATATATATATATATATATATATATATATATAATAGTCATACATAGATAATACAGATGAGAATTAAGCATTCAGGGAAAATAAAAGTGACAGAAAAGCAAATGGAGGGCTTTTCCGGTAAGTGGCCTGTGGTGACCTCTAAAAATGGTTCGCTATTCACTTGACCCAGAAAACCCCACAAAATCATGCAAGTCAAGAGGTTCAGATCCTCATGTTCACTTTAAGAACACTCGTGAAAGTGCCCAGGCCATTAAGGGTAGGCATATGTGAAAAGCCACCAAGTATCTGAAGGATGTCACTTTAAAGAAGCAACATCTGCCATTTCCTCGTTACAATGGTGGAATTGGTAGGTGTGCCCAGGCCAAACAGTAGGGCTAGACGCAGGGTTGGTGGCCCAAAAACAGTGCTGAATTTTTACTGCACGTGCTCAAAAATGCAGAGAGTAATGCTGAACTTAAGGGCTTAGATGTAGATTTTCTGGTCACATCCAGGGGAACAAAGCCCCCAAGATGCGGCACAGGACTTACAGAGCTCATGGTCAGATCAACCCATACATGAGCTGTCCCTGTGATCTTTACTGAAAAAGAACAGATTGTTCCTAAACCAGAAGAGGAGGTTGCCCAGCAGAAAAAGATATCCTAGAAGAAACGGAAGAAACAAAAACTTACAGCCCGGGCTTCCCTGGTGGCGCAGTGGTTGGGAGTCCGCCTGCCGATGCAGGAGACGCGGGTTCGTGCCCTGGTCCGGGAAGATCCCACATGCCGCGGAGCAACTAAGCCCGTGAGCCATGGCCGCTGGGCCTGTGCGTCCGGAGCCTGTGCTCCGCAACGGGAGAGGCCACAACAGTGAGAGGCCCGCATACCGCAAAAAAAAAAAAAAAAAAAAAAACTTACAGCCCGGGAATAAATGCTGCAAAAAATAAATGCAAATAAAAGTAAAAAAAGAAAGCAAATGGAGGGAATCAGTATCTAGCTAGTACCTACTATGTGACAAGGGCAGTAATGCTAAATGCTTTATTATTATTATTATTATTATATAATAGAAATATATTATTACATATTTATTACTTAACCCATACAAAACCCTAAGAGAGAGATAATATTCTCTTTCTACAGATGCAGAAACTGAGGCTTGGCAAAATGAAATGACCTGTCCAGGTTCTTTCGACTAACGTAGCAAGTATTTTAGGATGGCTTTACAAAGGCAGTAAATCTGTAACCAAGTACAGAAGAGACCTTGTTCAGTTGCAGGGCGTCAAGTGAGGGAGAACGGAAACGTGGTCCAGATCCCGGTAGTGAAGGGTGTCGTGTGGAAGGCAAGGTAAGTTTCCTTGGCGCCCAGTAGGAAGTGCAGATTGTGCTTGGATGGTGGATGCGGAAACTGGTTATGGGAACTCAAAACATCGAGTGCTGCTAAAGGACTCAAGTTCACAATCGGTCATTTTACCTTAACCTGAGAAGCAGGTGGACGTGATTCCAGGCTTTGGGGAAGAAGAATGATCAGATCAAAAAATACTCGAGGAAGGTAAGAATCTAGAGAACGTAATGGGGGTCTGGATAAAGGGGCTACGGAAAAGAGCGGAGGGGGTTCTCGAACCAGATTCCAGGATAAAAATAAATAGAGCGGAGGAACTCTGGATGACTTTTCCATGGCTGATGAAGACAGACCACAAAGATGAATCGACCTTTCTCATGTTTGAGGTGTGCCTGAGGGATGTGTGCTGATACCCCCGATACCCATTTCATTTAACATTTTCAACTATTTGGAGAAGGTGGTTCACTGAAAAGAAGCAATACATTCTGATGTTGTTTCACACACATGCGCGTGCACCCATTGTTATGAAAGGTTTCAGACAGCTCAGAGGGGTCGAATCGTACGATAAGGGGTCTCTGTACCTGTTCCCCAGCTTGTCACTTTCACGCCGCCATCCTCTCCCAAGTGGAGTCCACAACTCAGTTGTTGCAAAACAGAGGTGTTGATGTATACCTTCATCTTTAAGGAGGATGCTCTTTCCAGCTGTTTTAAATGAGAAAATTTAGGCATCACAGAATAAAGAGAAATCCAACCAGATAGAAGTGGCAAGTCATGCATCCATGTACCCATGCCTGATTTCACACCCTGTCAACTCAGCCCCCCGAGTTTATGTGTAAGTGGAGAGATTCGCATTGAAACTTACCTGGATATGAGTTTCTTGGAAGCTTTTAGAGGCCTTGATAATGGTTTTGGGGGATAAAGAGTTGATAACTTTCTGCTTTGCTGCCTTTTGCAGCTTACACTGTGGCCTTCGCATAAGTACCTCATTCCATCCTCTCAGCCACTTTGGGGATCAGACCTGTCACCCGCACTCTAGAGTAGACAGACTCCAGGCCTTGGAGATGAACACCTGCTGGCCATCCTTGTTTAAGACATCTCTGGGAGTCAGGAAACACTGCAGTCTTGGTGAAGTGAGGTGACAAAGAGGCAGCCGTCCATCACACAGGGTGCCTCTGGCTTGGCCTGACCAGACCCCATCTGTTTCCCTCTACTAATGGCACAGGAGAACTTAAGCATTTACAAGACTTGGGATCCCTAGTTGCAAATATTTTATGTCTTTTTTCCCCATCCTTGACACTTGCTTGTACTGAGGATTTATGTTGGAGGCTAAAGCCCCTCACAGAGATGCTGAAGGAGTGGGAGATGGTTATAAGGCAAGTCCTGGTGATTTGCCTTCTAAACTGCACTAGGGAAGTGGGCTAGGTGGTGGCCTGCAGTGAGACCTCCAGCCTGCTGTTCAAATTCTCTCCCAGATACCCACTAACTGGACACTCATCTGGCTTTATAAGCTATTCTTTCAGGACTGACATTCTCTCTTTTCCATTAAGCCTATTGTCAGCTACACCTGTCAGCAGCTTTAATTGTACAATTATAGCACTGTCCTCAGATAACTAAGGTAAGAAGGTAGAAGTGCAGCTACAGATAGCCCCAATGGATGGCAATTTGAATTACAATTTTTTCTGGTTTCAGTTACCTGTTGCTGTGTAACATACAACCCTGAAACTTAGTGTCATGAAATAACAGTTGTTTATTTCTTGCAATTCTGTGAGTAGGCAACCTGGGTTCTAGTATAGTTCTTCAGCTGGTCTTAGGCAGGGCCACTGCAGTCATCCGAGTTTAACAGGCCCGAGGGCCTCACTCACGTATCTAGCAGTGGGTCTGGCTCTTGGCCAAGGCACCTCGGTCCATCTCCACATAGCCTCTCACCATCCTCCAACAGACTGGGCTTCTGCACAGCAAGGGGTCTCAGGGTCCCAGGGAAGCAAGAGCAGGAGTTGCAAGGCTTCTTGAGGCCTAAGCTCTGAAACTCACACAGTATCACTTTCTGCACCTTCTATTGGTCAAGTCACAAGGCAGCCCAGATTCAAGGGATGGAGAAAAAGACTCTCTCACAGTGCCCAAGCAAGAAAGGGGCTAATTAAGGGACATTTCAACTTGGGGTAAGGGACTTTACACAAACACAGAACAGCATAAGGTCATCTGGTACTGGGAACAGAGATGTGGGGATATGGGAAGAGGCAGGAAAACCTCTGCACAGAGTCTTAGGAATAGCTGGGGTGTTGTAAGCACACCGGGTACCTCGCACCTTGGGCGTCTGTTGTATAACTCACGCCAACACCATGGAAAAATAGAGTTTGTTTAGAGGGCTGTAAAGCGTAGTCACTGCCCATCCTAGGCCATCCTGCTCTCCCAGCTGGAAGAAGGAAAGCAGGGAGAGTCAGAAAGAGGAAGAAAAAACTAATCTACTGCAACCAGGTGGGGATGGGAGGCAAAACCGATGTTATAAATCCCTCCCCCCAAATCCACATATTCACATATCCACATACTGGCCCTCCCTCTTGGGCTGTTTCCTGTTTTTTTAAAGTAGACATTCTCAACTCCTGCTCCCTGGATACTTCGAATGGATCTCATGTTCTTATTTTTAGACCAGTACTTCCCTTGCTTTGGGGCTGTCCTTTTAAACATTTTCTGCAAGAATTTATAACTTGTTCATATTCTCTTACTTTTAAAGGGCACTTCTCCATTGACGTTTTTTCAAAAGCCGGTGAGTATTCTTTGTAAAGAGATGGGTGGGCTTGGGGTGCTTTATCCAGCACAGTTGGCTCACATACTGGCAGGATGGGGTGAGGGAAGGTGGCTACAGTATGTACCATTTTTTATGCTTACAGTATGGAAGTATATGTTTGGTAAGAAAACTAAACTTGTATAGTACTTGGCTAAGTCCCAAAGGGCTCTCTGGTAATAAGGAAATGCTGGAATTGAGTACTAATCAATGCTACAGTAGTTACCTAAGTTTACTTTGTATGAAGATCGTATTTGTAAAAAATCTCTACAACGGCTCAATAACTGCACGAGGTAGGCGGCCTGTCTCTGCAGTGTGCTCCTCTAACTCCAGTGCCCAGCAAACCCCTAACACAGGGTGGACTACAGTACATACTTTGTAAGTAGAAGAATGATCACTATTATTATCGTCCCCAGAGGCAGAGGTGGGAGGCTACCTGGGATCAGAGTCAAACGCCCTATAATAGGAATGATGCCTGATCATTCCACCTGGACAGTAATCATCGTGGGTTCGTGTTGCAGCCTGTGACACACGGAGAAAGCAAGAAGGAGGGCTCTTTCACACAGCCCCGGAAATTCAGGTTTAGAAAGAATCTTAGCAATCAACAGTCTTCTCAGTCAATCCAGTATTCCTCTTTAGAGGGTCTTTGGAGGGTTTGGTCCCTGAACACTTATGTGCAAGGAAACACTCTTTTTCACCAGCCATTGGATTCCTTTTTCATAAAAGATCTACTTTATTCTCACTCTTAGAGGTGTAAAAATATCGAATAGAAACCTGCCGCCTGTAATTTCTACCTCTGGACCGTTATTCTGTGTTCGGCCTCAGACAGACCAAACCCATATTCTCTTGCACACAGCGCTCATTCGAATAATTGAATTTCCCCTGTTGCGGAATAGATGACAAAACTGGTTGAGTTTCATAATGCTAACCCAAAGGAAAAATTGTCTTGAATAATGATATTACAATACGTGGAGAGTTTAGGGATTTGTACACCATCGCCTGGTTTTGAACTGTGTGTGTAGAGACATTGAGAGTTGACAGATTAGTCAGGGATTTGTCAGGAGTATTAATTACAAACTTTGAAATCTTGGTCAGTGAAAGTTCATCATAGTGCATCTTGCAAATATGATCAAAGACTTTTCAGTACTGATTTGATGATGCTTAACCACAGTGTGTAAAGAATGAAGGTTTTCATTAGAAATTACTGATGTAATAGAGCACGCTGCAAGGGAAGATGGATTGTTGGACTATTAAAATTCATGCTGTTCCCCCACCCTACCCCACCCCTCTTTGGGGGGCCCAACTCTCATTGTCTCTGAACACCTGAAATGGAGTTTTGAACTGCTGCAAAGATGTGTAGTCTTTTTTTTTTTTTTTTTCTTGCGGTACGCGGGCCTGTCAGTGCTGCGGCCTCTCCCGTTGCAGAGCACAGGCTCCGGACGCACAGGCTCAGCGGCCATGGCTCACGGGCCCAGCCGCTCCGCGGCATGTGGGATCCTCACGGACCGGGGCACGAACCCGTGTCCCCTGCATCGGCAGGCGGACTCTCAACCACTGCGCCACCAGGGAAGCCCAAAGATGTGTAGTCTTAACAGCATTAGTGCGGCTCAGCGATGACCACCACCATGAGGGCACAGGTGGGGCTGGTGTTAAGTGATGTATTTAAAACCATAAAAATGAACCATAAAAACCTGGGGGCTAACTGTAATTTGGTGAACGAAAGAAATTTACGGCTGGCTGAAAACTTGAAAAATGGAGGAGTAAAGTGTGTAGCTGGTAAGTGGAAAGGAAAGCAGTTCTTCTGTCTTGCCCTTGTCAAGGTTTAGGAAAACAATCTTATTTTTGAGAGCTTTTTTTTTTTTTCTTTCTCCTGCCACCTAAACCATGGGAAATGAAATAAAAACACACTCAATGCAGCTCCTCCAAAATCACTGGGCTGCATTTCCCTCTCCCTTCGGCAAGGAAGACTTATCCGTGCCTTCCAGAGGTTGTCAGAACATGGAGGGTGTCAGTGGGGTTCTTTTGTGCTAATTTCCCACAGGTAGATTTCCCGCAGCAGCCAGGTGGAAGGCACACAAAGGTGCCAGTGCCTGGTCTTGGTCCCCCGGTCCCGGTCCCGTTGTGCTGGTGTTTCAGGAAACATGGCCTGCTGCCAGCCATGGGTGGGAGGTGCTAGTCCCTATAGAACTGGGGCACGTCTTCTCTGGTTCACCTGTTCTGATGCTCTTCCTGTTCAGTTGCCTCTGTACGCCAGAGGGTGGCACCCCAGGCACTCCAGAGGTGGAATGGAGGAAAAGGGAAAGAACTGGAGGAGAGGTGGGGGGAAGGGGATCGGAGGGGAGAGAAGGGCTGGAAAGGGGAAAGTTGATCAATTCTCTGATTTTGGTCTCCGGCTGCCAGCTAACTTGGAGCCCACCCCTACCCCTTCACGGAATAAGCGGGCTTCGGCCAGACTAATTGTCAGAGTTAGGAATTTCTAAGATGAGAAAGGCTTGTGACGGTGACCAACAGCCTCTATCCTCCTGGGTCCCAGGAAATCGGAAGGGAAACTAGCGTCGGCGGCTGCTCGGTGTGCCGGGGCTTCGGGGGTGGGCGTAAAAGCCGCTGGCACCAAATCGCGAAGAGTGAGCACATCTCTTTGTGTCGTGTTTTGCAGTTGCTCTATTTGTACAACTCACTGAAGGATGATGCCCTGAGGGTGATCTCCGCCTTTAACATCCCACACACCTCCCTCCACGCACCAATCGCCGGAATCGCCAACCCGATGGCCTCCTGGGCCTTCTACCCAGCATCGCAGCATCCCCTGGCCCGGGAAGGAGCGCGGTCTCCGCGGCCCAAGCTGGGAGCCAACTTATAGCGGGGGTGGGGGGAAGGGTGGTGGCCCGCCGGCAGCTGCCAGAACGCTTCTCAGACGCCTGGAGCTCAAGGCCGGCTGGCACGTGCTGGGCCGCGGCCCTCAGGGATTTTGGTCACGCAGTGGGGGTCCCGCTGAGGCTGGCGAGGCGCACTTTGGCTGTTGGGAAAGGGAGCCAGGTGGCAGCCCCGAGAGTGTGGCGTTTTATCCTCTCCTTGTAACCACGACTGGCCGGGCCGTGCCCTCTGCCGCCTAAGTCACCAGATCCCCCTAGACAAAGTGGGCTCCCCTTCGAGCGCGCTCCAGAACCGGTTGCCACCAAAGGCCTCCCGTTGTCAGTGGT
This sequence comes from Kogia breviceps, assembly GCF_026419965.1. Lineage (NCBI taxonomy): Eukaryota > Metazoa > Chordata > Mammalia > Artiodactyla > Physeteridae > Kogia > Kogia breviceps. The sequence continues at coordinate 10,610,190 of NC_081320.1, forward strand.
GACTCAGATTCCCAGTGATATGGGAAGATTGTTGTGCTGGGTGGAAAGAAATAAAACTATGAAAATCAAACACCCGCGGGCAGAGGTTCAGTCCAGCAAGCGATGCTTTTCCAGCCCCCTTGGGCTCCGCGAGGAAATACACGAGAGGGGAGAGGGAAGTGTGAGCCTGGAGTTTTGCTCTGGGCAAAGCACGAACCCGGGCTCGTCCCTCCAGGGCAGGCAGCTTCCGGAGGGACCGCAAGACAAAGCGCAGAAAATGTTTTGACCGAATGAATGTGTAATCTATTCTTGAGACGAGCAAAGATACAGATGAAGTTGAATAAAGATATTAAGCGTTAGGAAGGTTCCCGCTGCTTGCAGAGGACGGGGAGTTGGAGCGGGGCGATACACTGCAGTTAAGTTGGTTTCAGAACTTGGAGAGACCACGCCGGCGACGCCTGTGGTTCCAGCGAGGGCCGTAGATGTCGCCCGACTTCATTCTTGCTTTCAGTCCAAGCCATCCTCCGTTCTCCCTCTCCACATCTCGTGGAGGAGGCAGGAGGGGACACCGCTCTGCTTGTGTCTGCAAAGGCGACATCCAGGACCGGAGCGGAGACCTAACGCCCACGCGCCCTGCTCTAGACTCGGACTCTGCGTGAGAGGGCGGAAAGGGATCGTGGTCACCCGATGCCAGGCGCTTGGCCGAAGCTCCCCAGCACAGTCTGGGTTGCACGAACTGCCGCCTCCGAGCCGACCTCCTACTTGTGCCCCAAATAAGAGCATTTAGACGGTTGCTTTGCCCGACTCCTTTTGTGGGTGTGTGGGTGTGTTCACAGGGTCACTAGAGCAGACGACGCGGGGGCGGCGGAGCTGCACAGAAGCAGAAGACAACCATCAGGGTTTTTTCTGTGTGGTTCTTTTCCGGTCCCTGTCTGCATCGTCCAACTCCACGGAGAGCGCGGAGCACTCGGCCGCGCGGCGGGTTTGGGGCTCTTCTCCCGCACAGCTGGTTGCTCCCTGTTCCCCGGGTGCCACGATAGGCGGTTAAGGCGCAGAGTTTGCCTGCGGCCGCCACCTATAACCACTTACGGGAGAGCTCCAGATGCGGGCACTGTAGACCTCTCGCCTCTGCGTCTACTTCGCCACATCCACACCCACGTCCTTCCCCTCCTGCAGCGAAATCCCCGAGGTGGAGCCCGGCGCGCGTTCTCGAGGCCTCCTTCACGTCGCTAAGGACTCCCGGGAGGATGCGCTGAGAAGACTTTGACCTGGGGCTGTGTTGCCACGCAGACGTTCTGTTATCTGCTTACAAAACATAAAAGTTGACCAAGGTGGCCAGACGGCGGGACAACTCGTCACTCTCTTGCTTCTCTGCACCGAGGCACCCTTCTGAGGTGCCGGTTAGGGAGGCCCCTAAATTGAGTCAGTAGTCCATCTAGCCTGGTCTCTCCCGCGGCGGGATGTTCCACCTCCCAACCGATTTGCCCCCCACTACTCCGCTGCGGGCCTCTCAAAACCAGGGGAGCCCAGGAAAGGTCAGAAGTGGGAATGCAGGACGCATTTAAATGTCAGATAGGGGTGCGGACCTAGAGGAGGGCCAGGGTGTTCACGGAGTTTGGTCTTCCGGGGAAGGAGCGGGAGTGGGGCCTTCGGACACAAAGGACAAGGGGGATGGACAAGGGGGATGGGGACTCGCAGGGAGAAAGGGTGGGAGGTATTGCCCTCTCCCTACTGCTCTCCACGGCGCCGTCCGAAGCCCTCGGCGCTGTCTTCTCTGGCCGTAACACGCCCAAGGACGGTTCCTGGACGGTTCTCTGAGAGCCCAACAAATCTCGAGTATCCCAACCAAGTGGAGGCACCATCCTCTCTCCCACCTGGAGGCCACGACTCTTCTCAGTTCTTTTTTCTTAAAATGATTTTTTTGAGTTCTTTTTTCATTTCCCTATTTCACCTGCTCTGCGCTCACTCGCTTCCCGCCTCGCACCAGGGCTGCGGAAAAAAACGCCTCCGGGGATCGTCCTGGCCCTTTTCTCAACTCCCCACCAAAGGATATGCCTCTTACCGGGGGTGCGGCGCGGGAGAAAAACTAGGTGCCCCTGTGGGGTGGCTTAGAAAGGGCGCCTAAAAAGTACCGCGTGAGGCGAGGGCGAGGAAGATGAGCAACCTGGAATCTGGAAGGGAGGAGAGCTCAGAGACACCCCGCTTACCCTTAGACCCGCGTGTTCCCGAGGACCCACCCAGTCCTGGCGCCTGCCCCAGGGCGGCGGAGAGAAACTACCGAGGCAGAGCCTGGGCTCAGGGGCGCCTCCTGAGGCTTTCCGCTGGCGGCAGCGGCCGGGCCTGGCTCCGAGTGTGCCCGGAGCACCCCCTCTGTTCCACGCGCACGCCGTGGCCACCACTGGATTGCCGGGGGGGGGGGGCGGAGTTGGCGGCGGGGAAGAGAGGAGAGGGCACACTTTGGGGTGGGGGATGGGTGCGCACAGAGCAGTCCACAGCCCAAGTCACTCCAGTAAACACGCCCGGCAGGGGCAGAGACGGCGGCGCGCGCAGCTGGGAACCCAGCAGGGACACCCCCGCCTTTACCTGTCCGTGCCTGCAAGCGCCGGCGGCAGCGGCGCCGCGGGGGCGGAGCTTGCCAGCCCGCGCGCCGGGCGGGACTTAGCGGGGGCGGGGCCCGCTGTGATTGGGCGCGAGCGCGGGGCCTCTAGCATGAGCTGCGGAGCAAAGTCACGCAGGTTTCATTTCGCTCCGCGCAGCCTCCAGGTTTCGAGCTTGTACGAGCGCTGCGTCCCTCGTCGCCGCCGCCGTCACCAGGTTCTCTCAGCCGCCCTGAGCGCCCTGCCCTCTGAGGCCAGCATCGCTTCAGACTGCTGGATTCGCCTCGCTCCCGCCGCCGCCGCCGCCGCCACCGCTTCGGTGCCCTTCCCCTGGCTCTAGTACCCCCAATGTCTGACTCTGACTCTCGGACCGAGAAACGCAAGGTAAATACTTCCGAATCCCGGGGAGCAGGCCGGGTACTGATGGAAGATTGGCGCGGGAGCCAGCACGGCGCCACCTCCAGCACGCTTCCCGCGCACGTGCAGGCAGAGGCGCGCGTCCCCGTCCGGCTTGTCGCGCGGCAGGAGGCGGTCACCAGTGAGGGTCGAGTTCCCTCCCCAGGCAGGTCCTCTTTGGGGAGGGGTCGTCCGCACCGAGGCTGCGAACAGTTAGTCGAAGTACGGCTTGGGCGGGGATGCGGCGCGTGGGGGTGGTGAAGCGTCTCCGGGCCGGTTGGGAGAGGCAGCGCGTGCCCTCCGCACTGGCCCGGGAGCTGGGGGCCACCGCTCCGGACTGGGCTGCGCGCCCAGCCGTGAAGTCTCGCCGCCCGCCCCGGCGGCGCACGAGTAGCTGCCGCGAGGTACGAGCCGGTCTCGCGTCTCGGCTTTTCTCGGGCGCGGGCCCGCTGTGAAGGGTTTATGGAACAGTGATGGTGATTAAACTGACGGGACTCGGCTTTTCCTTTTACTCGTTCAGGCCGACGTTTTGGGCAACTGCTGCGTTCGTCCTTTCTCGGACGTGTCTGGGGGTCCTGTCCGGTATGCGGGCGCCCTGCGGAGGATGCCAGACGCACGATCCACAGACAGCGAGAGACAGAGGGGCCTCCTAACCTGCCCGGACCGTGGGGCCAGACCGTCTTAGCGATTCGGGCGTGCCCGAGCGCAGTGCTGGCTGGCAGTGCCGTGCCCTCGGGGGCCTGTTACTCGGGGTTGGCGCAGGTAGTGGAAGGCCCGCCGGACACCGGGGATGGGACTATGGATGTGTTCCTTGTCTGCGGTGGTCACGTGTGCGCGCGGAAATGCGCGTCGGTGGCCAGTGGTAGCCGCTCAGATTTGGTGCGTGTCCCGTGGCGCACGGGGAGAAAGAGGGAGGAAGTTGGAGGAGGATGGGGGCTACAGCTGCGGAGGGGGTGACCTTTAGGGTCCGCATCTTAGCGGGCCTGGGCGGGGTGTCGGCTGCTGGGACTGGAGTCTGGGGCCGGCCGTGAGGGTCCTGTTCTGTCTCCAGGTGACTGGCTACTGGGGGCGGCGGGAGCTGCGGAGGCGCGCGCGGCTCCCGGACTGGCGGAGGGGCGGGGCGGGGTAGCCTGGGCAAGCCTCCGGCCCCGAGGCCGCGGAAACCTTCGCCGCGGCTCCAGCCGCAGCGACCGCCGGAGCCGCGTTCGGAGGCGAGTTTGTCAACAATCGCCTGGCCTTTGGCGGCCTGTCGGGCAGGCGCCGCCCCCGCCGCCGCAGGCGATTGGCTGTGGCGCGGAGCGACCGCACGAGGGCCAATTGGGAGCGCGGGCACCCGGCGCCAGCGGCGCGGGGAGGTCGGCGGAGCCGGCGGCGGCGGGCGCAGTGCGCGAGGGGAGGAGCGGGAGGAGGCGGAGGATGTTCCCGGCGGCTGCGGCCGGGGCAGCGCGGACCAGAGACGCGGCGTGCGGAGCCCTCAGCTGCCCGGCGGAGCGCGGCAGCGGACGGGCGGCGAGTAGCAGGCTCTCCGCTGCCCCGGGCGCTCCGACCGCGAGTCCCGGGCTTTGTCTCCCGGGCCGCCTTCGTGTTGACGGTCAGGGGGCTCCGGGTCGGCGAAGGGCGCGGGCTGGGCGCCGCCGGGCCCCGGCCCCGACGCGACACTCGGAAGGGAAGGGGCGGACGTGAGTTTCGGCCTGATTGCCTTCGGAGGGGAGAGTCTATGGGGTACGGGAGCCGCACACCCCGATGCCGCCTAGCGTGCGGAGTTACTTGTGGACTTTGCAGGGGTCGCCAGGGGACGGCTTTGGGGACCCCCTCCCATTTGAAGGTGTGCACCTAACAGTGCGGGTGTACTTAGGAGAAGTTCCGGCGACTTCGGTGTGGTGCGCTGCCCCCCCCCCCCGCAGCCGGAGGAGGGGCGCGCGAGCCGGGAGCGGGAGGGACCTCGGGCGGGCGGAGAGCCGGAGCCCGGCTGGGCCGAGCCGCGCTGAGTTACAAACTCTATTGTGACGCACTTACTACGAGTGACGGCCCTTGCCAAACCTTCCCCAGACTTGCTGTCCTCAGCACTTTCGGCAGAACAATGGGGCCGGAGCGGGGAACGCGGCCAGCCGCCTGCAATCGCTGCATCTGCGCCCGCTCCTGGGCTCCAGCGCTGTATCTGATCCCGGGAAATCAGAGCCCGCTGGGAGTTTCTGACTTACTCTAGTCGGGCCTGAGCAAAGAGCACATGTGAATAGATCTCAAACAAGCAGCCTCTCCTAAAACGTGTGTGTGTGTGTGTGTGTGTGTGTGTGGTGTTAGAGCACTAGTTCCACTAGTAATTGACATTGTTGCTGTGTTTTGTTTGGTGGTAGGGAGTTTAGTTCTTCTAGTCCCTCCTCCCCACCTCACCCCCCCAAAAACAAAGATAATGCTACCTTTGTTATGCAGGTTATTTTTACTATTATTTGGAAGAGCGTATGGAAAACGATTCCTATATAAGCAATGACAGTGTTAAAGTGTTGGGCATTAATTCTAAGAAATTTTCATGAATAGGTGAAAGTCTGTCCATTTAGGTATTCGTTGTAATTATTATTTGGCTTAAGATAACCCTAGTTTTAATTTTCCTTGCAGAAAAAAAGACCAAATGGCAAAGCAACCTTCCGATGTAAGTTCTGAGTGTGACAGAGAAGGTGGACAATTGCAGACTGCCGAAAGGCCTCCTCAGCTCAGGCCTGGGGCCCCCATCTCTCTACAGACAGAGCGGCAAGGTAATCCCGAAGGAGAAGGGGACCGCTGCCCCCAAGGCAGCCCGCAGGGCCCACTGGCCCCACCGGCCAGTCCCGGCCCTTTCGCTACCAGATCCCCGCTTTTCATCTTCGTGAGAAGATCTTCCCTGCTGTCTCGATCCTCCAGTGGGTATTTCTCTTTTGACACAGACAGGAGCCCGGCACCCATGAGTTGTGACAAATCAACACAAACCCCAAGTCCTCCTTGCCAGGCCTTCAACCATTATCTCAGTGCGATGGGTAAGCAATGCCCGGGGAGCAGCAGTGCACGTGTGGTTGCTTGACTCTCTGTCCAGAGGCTGTGTGTAGCACTTAAAGCCCCCTTTGAGAATCCTTTGACAGATATATTCCATGTTTGGTGGGGAATGACGGATACGTCAAATCCAACCAACATTTAAGAAACACGTTACCAAGTTTTGTGGCAGCGATGAGTTGAGGTCCAAGCATCAGCCTATTGGGCAGTATATCTCGAACCTCATTAAAGTATCTAACTGTGGCATGTTGTCCTAACCACTAAAATTTCCTCATTAATGACATTCTACTTGAAAGGGACTCAATCAGTTACGGCAGATAGAGTAATAACCTAACCAAAAGTGTGGAAGAAGGGATGAGAGAAGTGAATCATTTTCAAAAATGACATTTTAAGAAGATGAAATAGTTCATATCAGCATTACCACCATAGAACCATGAAAATATTTTGTTTTCTACTTAGATTCCTGTTTGGGCTTATTTTGTGTGCTTGGAGGGTTTGGACATAGTACCAATAAGATTAGATTGTGGGTCTTTATTTCAGGGATTAAAGACAGTTTCAGAGTATGAAGGAGGAGTGGCAAACATAAATGCCTAGAAAAATCTGGCAATCCCATCGGTGAGGGAACCGACCTGGTGGGGATTATGGCAGCTTGGAGAGTGTTTGCCCTTGTCCATTTGGCTGCTCCCAGTTGGGGCTGTGAGGGTGTGTGGTCTCAAGGTGGTAGGTTTTCCTAGAGGACCAGATAATCCGAGAATGCAGATTTTGATGCCAAATCTCCTGATGCTTTGGCAACTTGTTTAAAACTTTGAAAGCACTGTGTAAGCCACATAAAAACATCTGGGGGCTTGACTTGACCTTTGAGCCTCCACGGTATGGCTTTGAGTATGCAGAGTTCTTACCACCCTGATCAAGGGGTGAGTGTGTCAGTTCAAATCGCTGTTCCCCAGTAGTGGAAAAGGTTCATGTCTTGATCAGGATTCACTAGAATCTCATTTACCATTTGTCCAGATTAGCCCTTCTGCGTTAAAGAGATACAAGTAAATTGGCAGCGTTTCCAATTAAGAAATCCAGCATAGATTCTATTAAAACATAGGTGACACCATGCCAAAGGCTAACTAAAACAAAATCATCAGAGTAGCCACGTAACTGCTGGAACACATGAGAAATCTTACTTTTGCAAATACCGTAGACTTCAGTCTTCATAATCTTCAGTGCAGTAAACCGTGCAGGTCCATCCCCATGTTGCAGAGTTAGCAAGAACCTCAGGACCTCGGTCATTTGTCAGAGGTTGGGCACACCTCGGAAGTGGCAGGCAGATGACAAAAATACCAGCGGCTATACATGTTGGCTGCGAGTCTCCTGCTAAATGCTTTCTTAGGACCCCTCCTTCGGGAAAGGAGCTGGAAGTTTTATTATTGCTGTTACTTTAGTTATTGCTTATTGCTCCTCCTGAGCTTATTTTACCCTTAGAAGGTCTTGGTGCTTGCATATATTTTTCTGCCCTTGAAAATGCTCTTGACTATATGAGGACTTACGAGTAAATGAGTTACTAAATGAACTAATGGGGCCTTATGGTGTGTGTGTTTAAAACCCCATGTACTTTAGGGATCCTCTGGAAGCCATTATAGTTTTTCCATGCAGATCTCTGTATCAGGTGGCTTAGTGCATGGAAATAGTTTCTCCTTCCCTGGAATATTCCTTCCTTAACCAGGAATAGTGAGTGAGGTAGCGTTTTGTTTTCTTTCTTTTCTTTTCTTTTTTTTTTTTTTAATAGGGATAGGAATGAATGCTTTTTTTTGGTGATGTGCCGTTTAGCAAGCAAATTACAAGGTAAGCACCGTTACTTGAGATGGCAGATGTAGAGCTTTAGAGAGATCACAATCTAAATTATTAAACAAAGTTATGGATTTACCTGTGAGGTGTAAAGTACTGGATCCCGAGGTATAATTTTATATTATTAACTACATTCCTGTAGGTTGGTGTGATAACTTAGAGTTTAATGCATAGGATTAAATGATAAGTTCTGAGGGGTTTGTCTGGAGTTAATGCACCAAGGTAAGTTTTCAGTATTAAGTTCTTGCGAGGTTTGTTTGGGTGAGGTGGGGGGAGGAGGTGGGATGTGGGGAGGGAGGAATTGCTGGTGGGAGGAGGGGATTTAGATGTGAGTGTGTTAAATTAAAGAATAAAATTTGTACCGTTCGTAGTCTGTAACTTTTTTCCCTGGCTATTCTTAAAATAGTTCAGTGCCCAGCGACCACTGAAATATGCTGAGTTGGTAAATTTGGGTTCTCTAAACATAGCCGTGTTCAGTACTCCTTACTCAGCCATGTCCATTAAGATCTTCAGTGAAGCTTTTGATAATTTACTGCAAAATACATTTTTTGACAAAGAAGTCATTATATTGGTTTCAACCAGTGCAGCACAAATGTGAGGTTAGAAAGAGGTCCTCCTTAGGGCTTTCTTTAGCCACAGAGCAGTTTTCTGCTGAGTGACTTGGGGTGGAGAGCATGTATGTAGCAGTTTTGTTCTTGCACTTTGTTCTACTGAGAAAGTAAATTCTTGTCTGGGATGTACAGCAGTTGGGTGTTTGTACTAGAAACGTCTTCCTATTTTCCCCCCTTGTCTTCAATTTTTCTGAAGGTATATTCAAAGAATGTTATATTCAGCTGTGAGAGAGAGAGTTTTTCCACTTTCACCAAACTTTATTCTGTTTACACTCTGGGAGGATTAACCTGACAAATGCCCTCTTAATCAGCGAAGAGCTGATTATTCGAATCAGAATCACCAACCGAGGTGTATCAGAATCACCAACAGAGGTATTGGTTTGCCGACTGCCTTTTTGGTGAGTGTGCTTATTCTGTGTGTATTTTTAATATAAATGTGTACTAAATTCTGTACAAATTCGTGCTTTGAAGATGTAGTCAAAGCAGTTGCAAATCAGAGCCGAGAAAGGTCAGGATATAGGTGAATGCTAGTTAGTAACAACTCTCATACGTCATTTTGGTAAATGACTTAAACGTTATACTTGTTCCCTGGCACATCAGAAATCATGGGTGGGAGCTAATTGCACTGTTCTTCACGTCCATCCCTCAGCATCTTGTGCCTGCTTTAGCTGGTTACCAGCCCCTCTTTTAAGCTGTGAGCTCTCAGAGTAGGGTTGGGGGGAGGGGCATGATGTCCTGCAGCTCCTTGGGAGATGTTCAGCATCATTTGACCTTTGCCCTTTCCATAGAGCTGACCAGGGACAAATAAGATTTCCCAAAAGGGGGAGATTGGGATTGATATGTATACACTAATATGTTTAAAATAGATAATAACTAAGAAGAACCTGCTGTATAAAATAAATAAGTAAATTTAAAAATAAATAAATTTAATTAAAATGTGAAAAAAATGAAAAGTAAAGATTTCCCAAAAAGTTTTGCAAGAAGAAGACCCTGCCAACACCTGTCAAAAAAACAGTTTTGTTATTTGGATCCAGCTGTAAGGTTTGTCAGGTAGGAGTGACAGGTAACGGTCGAGCCCAGCACAGGCCCGGTGGGGAGACCACACGTGAGTATTGAGCGCTTGAAATGGGACTAATCCAAACTGAGATGTGCAGTCAGTGTCCACACACACTGGAGTCTGAAGACTTAGCATATAAAAAAGAACGTAAAGTATCTCAGTCATTTTTATATTAATTGTATGCTGGGATTTTTTAATATGGGAGTTAAATTATATATATATATATATATATTTCGTGTGTGTGTGGTAAACACAAAATTTACCATCATAACTGTTTCTAAGTGTACCCTTTAGTCATGTTGAGTATCTTCACATCTTCCAGTCCTCAGAACTTTTTCGTCCTGCGAAACTGAAGTTCAGTAGCCAGTAAAGCACCTCTGCATTTTTCTCTCCCACCCAGGTCTTAGCAGCCACCATTTTGCCATCTGCCTCTGTGATTTTGATGACTCCCTAACTACGTACCTCATGAGTGGAGTTGCAGAGTATTTGGCTTTTTCTGACTAGCTTATTTCACTTAGCATAATGTCCTCAAGGGTCATCTCTGCTAAAGCGTGTGAAGTGGATTTCCTTCCTTTTTAAGGCTGAATAATATTCTGTTGTATGTGTAGACCACTTTTTCTTTGTCCATTCATCTGTCGATGGGTATTCGGGTTGCTTTCATCTCTTGGCTGTTGTGAGTAATGCTGCTGTGAACGTGGATGTACATATGTCTCTTTAAGCTCTTGCTTTCCATTCTTTCAGATGTGTACCCAGAAGTGGGATGACTGGATCATATGGTAGAACTATTTTTAATTTTTTAAGGAGCCTCCATACTGTTTTCCACAGTGGCTGCACTAATTTACATTCCCACCAACAGTGTCCCTTTTCTTCACATCCTCACCAGCATTTTTGTATCTCTTATCTTTTTGGTAATAGACATTTTAACAGGTGTGAGGTGATAACTCGTTGTGGTTTAGATTTGCAGCTCCCTAATGATGAGTCACTTTGAGCATCTTTTCCTATACATGTTGGCCATTAAGTTTGTTCTGAGATTAACTGGACTGGTTTCTTTTTACTTTTTTTAAGTGTGGGTACTAGAAAAATATCAAATTAGATTTCCCACTGGCATTCTGTTTTAACAGGATGCTTGGGTTGGCCTGGCGGATGGAGGAGCTGGACCGGGCTTTGTGCTTTTGCAAGCCAGACCTGATTCTTCCACTCAAAGCACATCATGTCCGTGGAACTTACTCCTTTGGTTGCTTTTGTTGACTTAGACGGGTGAAAGTGATTAATCTTGTAAGCATCTTAAACATCAAGTGAGCTTCGTAGATGTGTTCTCCAGGCAAACATGAGTATCCGTTTTGTTTCACCTCTTTAAACTCTGTGGTACATGCAGGCTTCGAAAAGGTGGAAGGCGGAGTGATATGGTTCCTCGGGCACCTCAGGGTGCCCTGGAGCCTGATGACAGAGATAGAATCTTCTTTGCTGAACACCTGGTTCTGGCCTTCAGACCCCCCCCAGGGTCACTTGTTTGGACACCAAGAGAAACAAATTCACTTCGTATGTCCTGTGTGGGGAGAGAGAGTGGCGAAAGAGGGGGAAAATTTTCTTTACTGGTTCCAAACAAAATTTAGTAATTGATAGCTGTCTAGACATTTTTAAGTTTTACATCTTTAAAAGGACTTTATTGTGAGATAGTTCTAGTTTGACATGTGCAGTTGTAAGAAATAACCCAGAGAGGACCTATGTGTGTGTCCTTTACCCAGTTTCTCACAATGGCAACACCTTGTCTAAATAGTACAGTATCATAGCCAGCACATGACCTTGATAGACTCTAGCTGCCTTATGCCGATTTCACCAATCCCGCATGCATTCCATTTGTGTGTGTAGGAGTGTGTTTACTTGTGTGCAGTTTCATCAAATGTGTAGGTTTGTGACAGTCAAGACCCAGAACAGTTCCATCTCAAGGATTCTCTTGCTACCTTTGTATATCACAGCCAACTCCCTCCTGCTCCCTAACCCCTGACAGCCACTAATCTGTGCTGCATATCTATACTTCTGTTCTTCCAAGTATGCTGTCGTGTCATACTATATGTGACATTTTGAGCTTGGCTTTTTTCACTCAGCGTAATACCTTTGAGATCCACCCAGGATGCTGTGTGTATTAGATGTACTACAGTTTAGCTATTGACCTGTTGAAAGACGTTTGGGCCGTTTGCAGCTCTGGCAGGGACCTGGCACAGCTGGCACGTGGGGGGCATTTGCCAGCCTGCATTGGACGTTACACATTGTCCTCGGGTACATCTTTGGGCAGCTGCCAGTTGAAGGCCATGGGCACAGTCTTCCTGGTGAAGTTACCCATCAGACTGGCCACCAAGGCTTCACCAGGGCAACAGAACTGCCGCAGTGAACTGTGCTGTATGGGTTTTTGTGTGAACAGAGTCTCATTTCTCTGGGATAAATGCCCAGAAGTGCAGTTGTTGGATCCTGCGGTACTCGAGTTTTTTAAGAAACTGCCAAACAGTTTGCCAGAGTGTGGCTGTGCTGTTTTATATTTCCATCAGAGATGTGTGGGAGATCCATTTTTTCCAGATCTTGGCCAGCATTTGGTATTACCACTATTTTGTATTTTAGCCATTCTGACTTGTGCGTAATGGTATCTCATTGTAGTTTTAATGATGTTGAATATTTTTTGTGTGTTTTTTGCCTCTGTCTATCCTCCTGTGAAATGGTTGTTCATGTCTTTCACTCATTTTCTAATTGGATTTTTTTTTTTTAACTCTTGAGCTTTGAGAGTTTTTACGTGTTCTAGACTGAAGCAAGGCCTTTGTCAGGTATGTGATTTACAAATGTCTTCTCCCAATCTGTAGCTTGTCTTTCTGTCCTCTTCATAGAGCAAAAGTTTTTAATTTTGATGACGTCCATTTAATCAGTTTTTCCTTCTGTGGATCCTGCTTTTGGTGTCCGGTCTAAGAACTCTTCACCAGGCTCTAAGTCCCCAAATTATTTTCCTAGATTTTTCTTTTTTTTCCTGGAAGTCTTATAGTGTTACATTTTACACTTAGATCTCTGATTTATGTTGAGTTAATTTGTGTGTTAGGTATGAGATTTAGGTCAGTGTTTATTCTTTTGGACTGTGGTGCCCAGTTGCTCTAGCGCTGTTTGTCGAAAAGATTTTTCTTTTTCAATCTAACGGCTTTGCACCTTGGTCAGAGATCAGTTGTCAGGTTTGTGTGGGTTTGTTTCCAGTTTCTCTTTGGTGTTCCATTAATTGATGTATCTGTCCCTCTGCCAATACCACACTGCCTTATTACTGTGGTTGTGTATGAAGCCACTATAATGGGTAGAGTGATTCTTCAGACTTTATTCTACGTTTTCAAAATTGTTTTAGCCTAGGCCCTGTGCCTTTTCATATAAATTTTAGAATAAGCTTGTCTTTGCCTACCAAAACCCCTGCTGGGATTTTGATAGGAATTTTGGTAGACCTGTAAGTCACTTTGGAGAAGAATTTGCCTCTTTACTATGCTAAGTCTTCTAACCCATAAGCAGGGGTGTCTCTTCAAGTATTGAGGTCTTTAGGTGTTGTAATTTTCAGCATAAACATCTTATGCATATTTTGTTAGATTTTATTTACCTTGGAGAAATTGTTAATGGTACTTTGTTTTTTATTTCAGTTTCTGCGTATTCATTTTAGTATATAGAAATGCAATTCATTTTTATGCATTGATCTTAATATCCTACAGCCTTGTTGAACTCTAATTCAAAAGTTTCTTGGAAGACCTATCTAGACAATCATGTAATCTGAAAATAGGCACAGTTTTATTTCTTCCTTTCTGATTTGTATTTTATTTCTTTTTCTTGCCCTAATGCACTGGCTAGAACTTCCAGTGCTATGGTGAATAGGAGTGGTGAGAGCAGACATCTTTGCCTTTTCTGCTGATCTTAACAGGAAAGCTTTCAGTCTTTAACCATTAAGTATGAAGTAGCTATTTTGTAGATGCTCTTTAAAAATATGAAGAAATTTCTCTTTATTTCTAGATTGCTGAGAGTTTTTATCATGAATGGAATGGATGTTGGGTTTTATAAAACATTTATTCTGCATCAATTGATATGATCATGTGACTTACGTTAGCCAGTTGATATGCTTGCTGTGTTATGTTGACTTGCAGTATTAATCTACCTTGCATGCCTGGGATAAATCCTTCTTGGTCAGGGTGTAGTTCTTTTCATAATTGCTGAATTGAACTTGCTAATATTTTGTGGAGGGTGTTTGTGCCTAAGTTCATGAGAGGTATTTATCTGTTGTATTAAGACTGTCTGGTTTTGATCAAGGCCTTAATGGTGGGTTGCATAGTGTTCCCTCCTGCCCTATTCTGGAAGAGATTCTGTAAAATTGGTATTAATGTTTCTTTAAATGTTTGGTGGGATGCTCTAATGAAACCATCTGAACCTGGAGATTTCTTTTCTGGGTGTTTTTAAATTACACATTCAATTTTTTAGTGTTTATAGGACTATTCAGTTTATCTGTTTCATCTTGGTTGAGTTTTGGTACTTTGTGGTTTTCACGGAATTGGTCCATTTCTTTTAAGTTGTTGAATTTTTGAGCCTATGAAGTGTGTATAGTGTTCCCTTATTATCTTTTAAAATAGATACAGGATCTGTTGTGATAGCCCATTTTATTCCTGATATTGGTGACTTACGTTTTCTTACTTTTTAATCTTTATCAGTCTTTTTAATCTTTATCAGATTTTGTCAGTTTTGTTTTTTTAAACACTTTTTTTTTTTCTTGGCTGTGTGCAGCATGTGGGATCTTAGTTCCCTGACCAGGGATCAAACTGGGGCCCACAGCAGTGAAAGTACGGAGTCCTAACCACTGGACCACCAGGGAAATTCCCCAGTTTTGTTTTTTTAAACCAGTCTTTTGTTTTGTTGACTTTTCTCTATTATTTTCCTGTTTTCAGTTCTGTTGTTTTATTATTCTTCTGTTTGCTTTGTGTCTGTTTTGTTTTTCCTAATTTCTTGAGGATAGAAACTTAGAGTAGTGTTTTGAGACCTTTCTACTGCAAGCGTTTAGTGCCATAAATTTCCCTTCTCTCCTGCTTTAACTGTATCCCACATGTTTTGGTATATTGTGTTTTCATTTCCATTGACTTCGCTGTGTTTTCTTTTTATTTCCTTTGAGACTCCCTTTCTGACCCTAGATTATTTAGACATGTGTTGTTTCACTCCCAAGTGCGTGAAGACTGTCTTGTCTTTCTGTTATTGTTTTCTTATTTGATTCCAATATGGTCAAAGAACGTACTCTGTATGATTTCAGTTCTTTTGAATTCGTTGCGGTTTGTTTTACGGCTCAGGATATGGTCTGTTTTTGGTGAATGGTCTATGAGTGCTTGAAAAAAAAAAAAAAAAACAACACCTGTCTTCTGCTGTTGTTGGTTGGCATGTTCATTATGTATTTGTCGATTTAGTCTTATTGGTTGGTTGTGTTGTTTGGTTCTTCTGTATCTTTGCTGATTTTCTGTCTAGTAGTTCTGTCAACTGCTCAGTGTAGTGTTGAAGTGCCCAACTAGAATGGTGGCTTTGTCTCTTTCTCCTTTCATATCTGTCAGATTTTGCTCCGTGTATTTCGAGGCACTGTTTGCACATTTTGAACTACATCTTCTTGTTAGGTTGATATTTTTATCATTGCTACAAAGCATAGCCACCCCTGTTTTTTGTAAAAAAATATTAGCAATGTTTACATGGGATGTCTTTTTCCATCCTTACTCTTCCAGCCTACCTATGTTGTATTTGAAATAAGTTTTTTTGTATACAAGGTATCTTTAGATGATACTGTTTTTTTCTGCCACACCCAATCTGTCTTTTTAGTGGTGCAATTTAGACTGTTGACATTTAAGGTACTTGTTGGTATGTCAAGAGCTTAAGTCTGCCATTTTACTATCTTTCTGTTTCCTCTGTTTGTGTTTCTGTTTCCTATTTTCTTTTTTTCAACCTTACTGTGAGTTATCTGAACATTTTTTAGGATTCCATCTTGCCTTTTTTTTGGTAGTGTTTTTACATAGATTGCTCTGCTATTACACTATGTAGATGTAACTTACTATAATCTACCACCGTCAGTGGCGTCACCATTTTATGACTTCACTTGCAGTGTAGGTACCTTACTTCTTCCATTTAGGTCCCCTTACCTGCCCCGATTTTCAAATATAATTGTCTTAAATATTTCCTCCATATACATTGAACACCATGTCAGATGACGTTATCTCTTTTGCTAAACGTAATTTAAGAAACTCCTGAGAAGTAGGCTAGTTATTTACTCCCACTTTTTCCCATTCCAATATTCTTTCCTTTCTGAAGTCCTAAGATTCTGTTATCATTTCCTCCCTGTTGAGGGGACTTCTCCAGTCATTCTTCAATGACAGGCCTGCTGGCAACAATCCTTAGTTCTCCTTCATCCGCGAATGTCTTTATTTCCCCTCGCCCCCCTGCACCCCCCCAAGGATATTTTCACTGGTTATAGAATTTGCGGTTGACGGTTGTTTTTTTTCAGTGCTTGAAAAACATGCCACTTGCTCCTGACCTTCATGGTTGCAGGTGGGAAATCCTTTGTCATTCGAATTGTTCTCCTGTAAGTAATGTGTCATTTCTGTCTGGCTGCTTTCAGGGGTTTTTCTTTGTCTTTTAGTTTCCAGAAGTTTAATGTGGCTTGGATTTCTTTGGGTTTATCCCTTTCAAGGTTCACTCGGCTTCTTGAATCTCTGGTTTGATATTTTCTGCCAAGTTTGGGAAGTTTTCAGCCATTATGTCTCTGGATATTTTTTCAGTCCCTGCCTGCCTCTTTGGGGACTTCCGTGACAAAAGAGTATTAGTATTTTTGTTGTGGTCTGACAGGTCCCCGAGACTCTGTTCATTTTCCATCATATATTCTCTTTGTTCCAATTAACTAAATTCTACTGATTAGCCTCATGTCCGCCGATTCCCTCCTGTGTCACTTCCACTCTATTATTGGTCCTTTCCAGTGATTTTTTTTTTTTTTGCTTTTTTACTTTAAATGTATTTTTCAGTTCTAAAATTTTGCCTGCTTCTGCTGGGTGGGGTGGATGTTCAGATCCCTCCTGGGCCTTGCTGCTACTTTCCCGGCAAAAGCAGGGCACCGACCAGCACGGCTTCACGGAGCCCAGTCGGGGGTGTACACTTAGCTCCCCTGGCCCCTGTTGACACCTGGAGGGGGAAAGGTGGAGGGTTGACGTGCAGGCCTTGTTTCTGCAGGGCGGGGGCCAAAGCTCAGTTCCTCTCTGCTCCCTGTCTACACCAGCGTGAGGGCTGGCGGGGGCGCAGGTGGAACACACCAGCCCTTCCTTCCACCACCTCGTTCCCCTCACTGGTGCTGGGTGTGAGTTCCCCTTCGTTCTTCATGCCGGGTGGGCGTGGAGGCTCAGTGACCCACCGGGTCCCACTGATCGTTGAGGCTGGGGTATAGGGGGATCAGGGGGCCACTAGCCCTGTTTTCTACTACCTCATTCAGTCTTGCTGCTGCCAGGGGCTGGGCAGGTTCAGCTTCCCGCTAAGCCTTCCCGGCTGGCCTGAGGTGGGGGAAGTGAGGGCTGACTCACTCTGACTTGTTCTGTTTCATTGCTTGTCAGCATTGGGTGGAGGTGGGGGCTGGGCCCGCTGATACATGGTGTGTATGTGTGTGTGTAGTGGCGACTCACCCTGCCTGGTACCACCTCCATGCTGCATAGTCAAGGTGGAGCATCAGCTGTCTCTGGGGCCCTGGAGGTGGGGGGAATCACAGCGCCATCTGTTTCCACCGGGCAGGGCCTGGGAGATCAGCTCCCTGCCTCACCTGCCAGTACCACCTGAGTGGTTTCAGAGCACCAGCCACCCGTGCTGGGCAGCGTGCAGTGTTCAGCTGGAGTAGGGTGGGTATGGCCAAAAGGCTTTCTGTTGGGGGCCCCCGTTCCCCAGTCCTTTAGCTAAAGAGAACAGCTTTCCTTGGAGCGTTTTCTCTCTGCCTGTTGGAGATCACGTTGCAGGCCTCTGCAGTGCCCTGGCCGGGGTGTACGGAGGGTAATGAGCAAACCGGGGAACTCGCCACCCTGTCGTTCTTCAAGCCCCGTGGTCCCCAGGCAGCCCCCGCTCTTTCCCCTCTCAGTCCTGCCAGCTTAGTTGTAAAAAGGAGGACCTGAGGGAGTAGGGTGACCCCACCTTCATGGAGCTAAAAAATCTGTGTCTTCTTTTGACTGTTTATGATTGGTATTGATTGGCTCTGGTTGCAAAGTACTACTCCGAATTTTAGAAATCACCTCTTTCACCCTTTATTTTTATTCTCTATATGGAATAGTAGGTTTTTAATGTCAGGAAGCGGTTTAACAGTAACCCTAGCCAGTTTCTTCAGGTACTCACTGCAGTATCTATTGTTGTGATTTCCCCTGGTGATGTGCCCTCAGAGGGTACACACCGTGCCACCCTCGAACGCACTGCCTGAAAATGTATGCGTGACACAAGTCTGATTCCACATGCCGTAAGGGAACTTCTCATCAGGAAAATGGTAAGTCCTGTAGTTCTGTGTGATTGGACTCTAAGGCCAGGAGAAGGATCAATCATCCACTGATTTGTCTTGGTTCGTATTTAGGGCCTTTGTGGTATTAGATTTCTAGATAGACATATGCACATAATTGCCGGTTGAATGCTCGAGTGTCTTGATGGCCTTGCTTCCTGACCTACTTGAAAACCACTGAATTGGAGCACTTGCCCAGTGCCCGAGTCTCTGCACGCCCCTGGTCTGTGGTCACCCTGCTTGTGTTGGATGGGACTCCCAGTGGGCCAGCAGCCCCTCCCACCTCCCACACTGGAGTCCAGTGGGTCTTCATTCCTCCTTTGTTGGGTCAGCCTCAGCCTCAGTCTGTTCCTCCTGTGACACAATTTCCATCTGCTTTCACCTTCTGGTCACTGTCCTCTGGTCATTCTGCTTGGTCAGTGGCCAGGACCCGTGCCGGGGCATGTGACCTAAGACTGCTTTCCTTCTCTGTGGAGGTCCTGTGGACCCAAAGCGAACGTCTGTCCTTCAAGACCCGGCCGCCTTGGTCCT